>NW_024426996.1:35958638-36558638 GCF_017311325.1 Ursus maritimus | reverse complement strand
ATTATCTTCATTGCAAATTCCAATATTCATTTAAAGGGATGTTCGTTATTTTCTATTTGGCATTTGTAGGTATATTGTAGTAAGAAGTTTTTCTGATTATTTAATGCCTCCATTTTGCCACCCCTTTCTTCATGACTACTATAATTTTGACATGATTTTACATATTGCCACTCCTTGTAACAATTGGCAATAAGGTAATGGAGGACTTACAGTGTCACAATGCTTAAAATAAACAAGAGACATCAGAAATTAAATGCTATAGAGAGGGTAATCATTTGTATTTTCTTTCTTTTTGTTTTTTAAATTCGCTAATTCTTCCTTTACTCCTTCCTCTTTCTTTTATTGAACAAATAAATATTAATATTCTACTATGTGCTAGACTAGATGCTAGAATAAAACTTTAAATTAGATCGTTGTGTTATTTGTTCTTTTGGAGCTTAGATCTAGTAAAAAAGAGACAAAAAGTAAAAATACATATATAAATGAATATATAAATCTAACTTCACTAAGAGACATTAAGGAAGTCAAAAGTGTCAGAAAGTAAAGGAAGAAGGCAGTAGATCTGAGAGAAAATCTAACTTCAACAAAACAGAGAAAATCCTAAGAGAAATTAGTAGAATGTAAGTACTCAATCTGCCCTAATAGCAGTTGTGTTAATACAGTGTTAAGTTTTCCACTTCACTTCCAAGTAAAACTCCAAACTCTCTGAAAATCATTTCGAGAGTAGTAGCAAGACCTGAATGTGTTGATAACATTTGACACAATAATCCTTCTAATTACCTATTAGAAAGTCAAAGATAAAATCATCAATGAGTGAAAAGTGTAAGTTGAAGAGTGCTTTTTAAAATATTTATAAAAAGGAATATTATAATAATTTTAATGTCACACAAATATGCTTCATTTTATAAATAATATGCAATCATTTATAAAGCATGTTTTTTAAAAGATGTTATTTAGAGAATATCCAGAATAAAATATTAATTTAAAAGGGAAATTACCAAAATAAAATATATGTGCACATGCAGCCTTCTTTCTCTGCCATCTCTCCCTCCCTCTCTTCCTCCCTCCCTCCCTCTCTCTTTCTCCCTCTGCAGCTCTCTCCTCCCTACTTCATCTTACACACACACCACACACACACACACACACAACATAAGCACATTTATATAGATTGGAACAAAATGTACCAAAACATTAATGTTTTTATTTCCAGATAGTGAATTATAGGTAATTTTTAATTTTTGTATTTTCTATATTATCAGCAAAATAATATTACTTTTAAAAAGACTTAATCTGTTGACACAAATTCACTAGTGTATTGTTTAAGTGAGATAGAAACTTCATATTAGGGTAAAAGAAAGTAAGTTTCCTCCTGGATTCATTCCCCTCTGGCTGAGCCCTAATAATTCAATACATCAAGTACTCTTGCTGTGATGCCCTCAATGACCTTGCCCTTTTATATTGTTGAAACACATTCTTATGTAAAACTATCTCTAGATTCTGTAACAGTCTCACTTCTCCATCCCTATACCTTGACTCTTGAATGACAGAAGAGAGAACCATAATCTTGAGCTCTTTATCGCATGATGTATTTTTTCCCTAAACTTAAATTAGACCAGAATCAATATATACTAACTATCCCACAACTTTTCCTATTTATGAAAATTGACATTCCCAATCTTACTAGTCTCAGTGATTCTCTTTAACTCACAGCTTTTCTCCACAGTTTCAAGAGATGTCTTCAGTTCTCAATTGAAAGATCTCAAATTTTCTTCGGGAAAACTGTTGCTTACAGAACCGCAAGAAGTCTCTTTCCATGTTGGATGTATTACAGTACTGTCATTAGGTGAAAATGGACTATTACAAAGAAAAACAAGAAAACTTCTACTAGTTTTTGATTTTTAATGTATTGGTGACCCCTTTGTTCTATTTTCTGTCCTTTTCTCTTACTAGATGTGACTTTAGTGGATGACCACTATAGGCTTAATTGTTCTTCAGGAATATTTTGTTAAGTCTACACAAATTTGGGGTTGTTTGTTTTTTTTTGGGGGTCAACATTTATAAATCAGGATATTTTTCAACAAAAATTTTGATTTCTAACTTCTCTTGGCATATATGAAAATGTGTGCCCACATTCCTTCATGCCAAAATTGGCTAGAACTGAAATAAGTCACCATATATAGAGACAGCATGTATGTTCCGATTCAGTCCACAGTCATCTCACTATGAGTGGGCATGTCCTTTCCTTTGTTTTCTTTATATGCCCAGATTCTCTAGACACATGAGTTGGTTAACATTGCCTGCCCACTTATTCTGGGCTAGCTCAACCAAACTCACAGTTCCAAGAACCAGAAACAGTGAACACTGATGCTGTCACATCTGTATCTCTATCTCTGTTCCCCTGTCTGCACACCAGATCCATATATTCAACTGACTAGATATTTCCAGTAAGATATTAAAACTGAACATCTAAAATTGAACTCCAAATTCCCAAACTTTTTTCCTGTTTTTTATTCTCTTTCACTGAATTATAGTTGACATACAATATTTATTGGTTTCAGGTGTGCACCATAGTGATTCAACAATCATACATTATGAAATGCTCACCACAGCAAGTGTAGTTACCATTTGTCACCATACAAAGTTATTACATTACTACTGACTATATTCCCAATGCTGTACTTTCATCCGTATGAGTTATTTATTTTGTAACTAGAAGTTGGTACCTCTTAATGTCCTTCACCTATTTCACCCATCTTCAAATTTCCAAACTTTCTACTCTTCTGTTTTTCCTATTTTACTTAAAGTCATCACCATCTAAACATTCACTCAAGCCCATAAATTAAAGGTCCCATTAAATGTTTTCTTTCTATTATTTCTTATATCAAATTAAACATCAATCTTCATTGATTCTGCCTCTTGAAATCCTTCCATCTATCTTCTCTATTACAATATTCACACCTGTCTAACATGCACAGAATATTTCTCTCATATTTTGTAGTATATTCCCTAATCTGTTACTCATTTCTTAAACTCATTGGTTCCTGCATTGCCTTAGAATTATTTCAGATTTCTCTGAGACAAAGATTAGATATTGAATATTCCAGGTCTGGTAATATTTAGCACATCTCATACTGCCAACTTATGCCAGGGTCAGAACAAATGACATATTTCCTTGTAAACCACATGTCCTTCCATCTCTGTGCTTTGTTGAAGAGCATTCTCTTTGGGTAGAATGTTGCTCCTTATCTTCATAATTTAGGAGAAAATGTCTTAAATTACTTTTCTCTTCTGTAAAACTTTCTGTAGCCAGTCCTCTTCATTCTGCACAAGGTGTCTTTTCTTTCTGTTCCTTTAATTTGCTGTGCATTCTCTTATCACTATGCCTACTGAGCTGAATTGCCTTTCTGTTTTATAACTGCCTCTACCGTCATGCATTGAACTTAATAAGAATAGATACTATGTCTTCTCTTTTCCTACTTCAGAAGAGTAATTGACTCCCAACACATGCTCAACAAATGATTGAGTGAATAAATTATTGAGTGTAAAATGGTAGGGAAGAAATCATCTTTGCCTATATTTAACCCATACAACTTTGCAGTGAGTGCATTATGCACCAAAGAGCTCTCAAAGACCTTACACTTTTCACATTTTGTAACGTTATAATATCACCACTGCAGGGGAGGATATAAAAATATTAAACAAAAAATAGCTAACACAATGGCACAGCACCCATCATTCAAAATGGCAGGTATAAATAACCAATAGAATCCGAGTGGTTAAATAAGAGCACTGATCATCAAGTAAAGAACTTCTATCCCACATTTGATTTGGGTGTGTGTTGGCTGTTTATAGTGCCATCAGAGGAAAATGAAGAGAACAGATGAAGGCAATCCAATATGTCATGCAAACTTGAGAAATTCAAACTTTGGTCAAAAGGCAGTGTTGATGTTGCTAATGCTGTCAATTAAAGCTCCTCCCTTTTTAACTTCACAATTTTGGAAATGTGTATACTATTTTTGCAGGGTCACACATATAATAGAATTGAATTTCTTAAAATTAAATAATACTCTTTATAGTTAAAAACTAAGTTCAACACACTTGGTACGTGTATGAAATAATCTTGAGAGAAAGGTGAATTGTATTGAGAAGTAATTCTTGTAAACACTTTCAATAAACATGCTTCACAGAATTTTCTTTTAGTAACTAGAAAGTCTAATTGTTGTTTGTGGTACAATATGTTTGTGGTTTTTACACCAATCTTCTCTTTCATTCATTTAAGGAGCTAGAGTTGCTAAAAACCCAAAGAAAATAAAAGAAATATAGACATTATTACTATATAGACAGTATGCAGCAATTTTCATTCTGCTGGAAACAAACAAAGTAAGGCTTGTTGTGGATGATCTAATAGGCAAATCTTTCGGCATCTTTCTATTGGTCTGAACACTTACCATAAATTTATTTCTGTGTTTCCTGATTTGGGTATTTTGCCCTTTTTAGTGGTTTGTTTATTTATTTTAATTTTTATTTTATTATGTTATGTTAGTCACCATGCAGTATATCATTATTTTTTAGTGGTTTAATATCTAAATACCAATTTCTCTAAAGTGGGTATCTCTGGAGAAGTCTGTCTCTTTCAGGAGTTCCAAAAACTCTGAGGATCAGAAAAGCCCCAGCTCACACATTTGGTCTAGGGAAGAACTGAATGGAGTTTTACAGAATTCCAAGAGAGGCTAATGGAATAGAGTGCTTCTAAGACATTTATAAACTTATTCATTCAGGAGACATACTTACTTTTGAAGACTATGAGTTGCATTCTCCTTGAGGACAGACTGATATGACATCAATATTTCAAAGTTATTTTAGACCTTAATCCCCTTTCTTCCTTTGTCCCTCTCTCCCTCCGTCCTTTCTTTCTTTTTCCCCATCTGCCAGCTCTCCTAACAATGTGCTTCCTACATCATCTCTCATTTTCTCAAAGTACTGTTATTATGGCAGATAAGGCCTCCCAGAACATCTTTGGAAACAATGAAAGAAAGAAAGAAAGAAAGAAAGAAAGAAAGAAAGAAAGAAAGAAAGAAAGAAAGAAAGACATCATTAAAATCTTTACATAATATTTTTAAAAGAATGTGGAGTAGGAAGAAAAATTGGACTAAGTAGGAATATTGGTTCAAAGAAGGAGAGAGGAGGTAAGTGGGCTATAAGAAATCTCTTGTGAATAAGCTAGTGACATCTTGGCAAAATAATTTCTAATTTTAATTCTAATTTGCTTTTGGTATTATAATGTGATGTTCCTCTACTGCTGTGAATTAGTTGTAAAACTATTTCTTATCTAGCCTCCACAGATGGTCTTTTAAAAAAAATTTTTTTTAAGATTTTATTTATTTATTTGACAGAGATAGAGACAGCCAGCGAGAGGGGGAACACAAGCATGGGGAGTGGGAGAGGAAGAAGCAGGCTCATAGCAGAGGAGCCTGATGTGGGGCCTGATCCCATAACGCCGGGATCACGCCCTGAGCCGAAGGCAGACACTTAACCGCTGTGCCACCCAGGCGCCCCTAAAATTTTTTAAAGTATATCAAATACCAACAGCGTTTTTCACAGAACAAGAACAATCATAAAATTTGTGTGAAGCCACAAAAGACCCTGGATAGCCAAAGCAACCTGGAAAAAGAAAAGCAAAGTTGGAGGCGTCACAATTCCAGACTTCAAGTTATATTACAAAGCCGTAGTGATCAAAACAGTATGGTACTGGCACAAAAATAGACAGATCAATGAAACAGAAAAGAAAATCCACAAATGAACCCACAACTATATGGTCAATTAATCTTTGACAAAGCAAGAAAGAATATTGAATGAGAAAAAAAAGAGTCTCTTCACCATATGGTGTTAGGAATACTGGACAGCAATACACAAAATAATGAAACTGGACCACTTCCTTACACCAAACAGAAAAATAAATTCAAAATGGATTAAAGACCTAAATGTGAGAACTGAAACCATAAAAAAAAAAACAAAACAAAACAAAAAAAAAACAACTAGAGGAGAACACAGGCAGTAACCTCTTTGACATTAGCTGTAGCAACTTGCCATTCTGGGGGCAAGGGAAAGGAAAGCCAAAATAAACCATCAGGACTTCATCAAAATAAAAAACTGCTGCACAGTGAAGGAAACAACAAAACTAAAAACCAACTTAAAGAATGGAAGAAGTTATTTGCAAATGACATATCTGTTAAAGGGTTAGTATTAAAAAAAAGAAAGAAAGAAAGAAAGAACGAAAGAACGAAAGAACAAACTATAAAACTCAACACCCAAAAACGAATAATCCAGTTAAAAAATGGGCAAAAGACAGGAATAGACATTTTTCCAAAGAAGACATACAGATGGACAATAGACATATGAAAAGATACTCAACATGACTGGTCATCAGGGAAATGCAAATCAAAACTACAGTGAGAGGGGTGCCTGGGTGTCTCAGTTGGTTAAGCATCCTACTCTCAGTTTCAGCTCAGGTCATGATCTCAGAGTTGTGGAATGGAACTTCATGTCAGGCTACCTTCTCAGAGCAGAGTCTGCTTGAGATTCTTTCTCCCCTTCTCTCTTTGCCCCTCCCCCCACTCACAGGTGCACACACACTCTCTCCAAAATAAATAAATAAAATCTGGAAAAAAAAAAAAAAGAACCAACAATGAGATACCATCTCATATCTGTCAGAATGGATAAAATCAACAACACAAGAAAAACACGTGTTGGCAAGGGTGTGGAGAAAAGGAAATCTCTTGCATTGCTGGTGGGAAAGCAAACTGGTGCAGCCATTGTGGAAAATAATATGGAGGTTCCTTAAAAAATTAAAAATAGAACTACCATATGATCCAATAATCATACTACTAGGTATTTACCCAAAGGACACAAAAATACTAATTCAAAGGGATACACACACCCCCGTGTTTATATCAGCATTATCTACAATAGCCAAATTATGGAAACAGCCCAAAATATCCATCGATTGATGAATAGATAGAGAAGAAATGGTATTTGTAACACATACACACATACATACCAGAATATTATTCAGCCAGAAAAAAAAATGAAATCTTGCCATTTATAAGGACATGGATAGAGCTATACAGTATTATGCTAAGGGACATAAGTAAATCAGAGAAAGACAAATACTCTATGGTTTCACTCATATGTGGAATTTAAGAAACAAAAGAGCAAAGGGGGAAAAAAGAGAGAGAGGCCAACCAAGAAACAGATTCTTTAACTATAGTGAACAAACTGATGGTCACCAGGGGGGAGGTGGGTGGGTTGTTGGGTGAAGTAGATGATGAGGATTAAGGAGTGCACTTGTAATGAGCACCAGGTGATGTTTGGAAGTGTTAAATTACTATATTGTACAGCTGAAACTAATATAACACTGTATGTTAACTAACTGGAGTTAAAATGAAAATTAAAAAAATTAAAAAGCACAGTATAAAATTTTGTTAAGAGTTTTTGATAAGGAATTATAAATATATACTTTTCACTCTGCAAATAAGTGTGACGCTGAAAAGTTTTTCATTAAAAAAGGTTTAGAAGTACAGTATTGTTCAAATCAGTGTTTTCAACACCTTCTTCATTGTTGCCCTGTTAAAGAGAAAAAATAAATTTATTTAAATTTCATGAAAGAAATGAAATATTAAAGAATATAATTGTGTTGGGTAGGGTTCAGCATGAAAGGGTCATGAACCATTGTATTATCTAAGAATTTTTTGGCCCAAGGGCCAATTTTCATTCACTTGGAAGAGTTATCACTCACATTAAAAATGCATGGTCTATATGGTAACAACTAAAGTGCAAAAGAAAAATCGCATATGAGACCAAGAGGTGACTCATAAATGGACTGCATTTAGAAAAAGCAAGCATTCAAAAATAAGTGATTTAAAGGACCCATCATTACATCAATATTTTGGCTTTTATAAATAAATGTCTTAAATATTATTATTCCTGAATAATTATTTCATTTCTGAATCAATTTTTTTTTCTTTCATCAATTACTTACTGAGTACTTTTAAATGTTGAAGACAGAGTTCTAGATATTGGGGAAAGAATAGTTAGTGGAATAGACGATGGCTCTCCCCTCAGAAGATGGACTCCAGAAAAAGCAAATAACTAAGCAAGCAATTTAAAGGGTATTAAGCTCTTTGATAACAAAGCAAAGTGTTGGGTTAACACTTAATTTTGGGTAGAGGAGAAAGAGTCATTATAAAACCCAGGAAGAAATGTTGTTAATGCCAATAAGAGAAAGAGTTGAAGCATCCAGGAGTGTAAGAGGTAGAAGTAAAAACTGCTTTGTATGGGAGGAGTGAGGGCAGAACCAAAGTGAGGGTTCAAATGGGAGTTATTTTAGAATGCATAAATGCTAATGTGAAAGAGCCAGTTGAGAACGTCCAGAGTACTTGATAGTACAGGAAAGGAATGATACAAGAAAGAGAAGGGAATCACATTATATATGTGTGTTTGTGCATACATATGTTTTACAGAGTATATGTTGTTGATCTTAAGATAACAAATTTAGAATTTGCTTAGCCATGTTTTTTCTATCCTCTGTTTCATTAGTTTTTTAAAAAATATTTATTTATGTGGCAGAGAGAGTACAGTTTTTTAAAAAATATTTTATTTATTTATGTGGCAGAGAGAGTACAAGCAGGGGGAGTGGCAGGCAGAGGGAGAGGGAGAAACAGGCTCCCCTCTGAGCAGTTAGCCTGATGTGGGGCTTGATCCCAGGACCCTGAGATCATTCCCTGAACAGAAGGCAGATGCTTAACCGACTGAGCCACCCAAGCGCCCATATGTTTCATTAGTTTTGCTTTACAATTATTATTTACTTGCCATTGTCCCAAGTTTTCTTTGACATTACTTTATGTATCAAGGGCTTAATTTGTTTTCTCTCCTTAAAAATTATTTCAACAAAATAACTAATGCACAAGTCAATGTCTTTAGTTTCTATAAATTTACATTGTTTTCCCACTTTAGCTGGGATTATTAAAAAAGGGGGAGAATTGTTATATTCATATTTTATGGTAAGATTTTGATAAATGAAATCTGCAGCCATAGAAATAGCAATGTTTTTTCCTAAAACAATCTATGATTTTTAGATAATTTAAATATGAAGATTGTATAAAAGTTTGCACATAATCCGCTCTCTAGGACTGATTCTGTAACATAAAAAATAAGCCTTTTTCTATGGAGTAAAAGACAACTATATATAAATAAACACATAAATTGACCATTCAGTTTTTCTCTTATAGAATATACTATAAGTCTATTATTTAATTCAAGTAAGCTTTTGTAGCATTATTCATAATACCTAAAAAGTAGAAGCAATACAAATGTCCTTCAATCGAGTAAGGATAAACAAAATGCGGTATATCTATGTGGTGGAATATTTTTCAGCCAATACAAAGGAATGAAATATGTGATATCATGTACCACCCTTGAAAACATGATGCTTAGTGAAAGAAGCCAGACACGAAGGTCAATATTGTTTGATTACATTTATATGGACTGTCCAGAATAGACAACTCTATAGAGACAAAAAAGTAGATTTGTGGAGAAGGGGTAAAAGGAAATGATTGCTAATAGGTAAGGATTTCTTGTTGAGATGATGAGAATATTCTGGAATTAATTAATAGTGATGTTTGCATAGCTTTGTAAATAGTAAAAAACCACTGAACTTTACACTTTGGTGAATTTTACGATGGATGGATTTTATCTCAATTTTTCAAAAATTGGAAAACAAAGAAAACACCTGTTTTTAATAAACATACATTTGCTTATTTAGATCTTTTTTTTTAAATCTCTTAAAGAGCATGATACTATACTGTTTCTCAGGCATCATTCCCTGAAGTCAAATATTAGTGAGGAGATAATAATTAAAAACACGCTGAACAACATTCTATCTGTCTATCTATCATCTATCTATCATCTACCTATCTATCATGAATAAAATATGAGAAACCACAATCATGGATTTAGTAACTTAGAGAATCCATGACCTAGCTGTTTTCACATTTATATCCCCCTTGATAATTTTACCTGTATATGTGCTTTGGCTTTCTGTTTTGTTCATCTTTATCTACTCCTTGTTCCCACGTTTTAAAATTGTGCAGTCTGCAAAGACGTGCTGTCCTATTATCTTGTCAGTTGAAAAGGAAGATTTGTGCAAATGAAAGTTTATGAGATTTGTCTTTAGAGACCCATTCCTGTAAATTATAGAAAACATAGACTTCTAGTAAAATGACAGAAATACTCCTGCATACATCTATTTGAACTAATAAGTCAAGTTTTACTTATGTAATATATTCCAATCACATGGAAGTAATAAAAGTAAGTGTGATCTCAGAAATGAGTGCTATTACAATAAAATATTCTGCAATAAAACAATGCACAGCAAAAATATGAAAGCATAAAAAATATTGTGCTCTTGATGCCTAATTTACCAACATTTCATGTCACCAAAATTTTTGAAGATTCATTCCTTTTTTAAGTTTTCTTTTTAACAAATACTACTTAGAATACATTTGACCAAAATGATATATTATTCCCTGCATGGTCATAGATTGAGTCAAATAGAGGAAAAGATCTGCTGAAAAAAATGAACAAATGGTCTGCAACGCAGTTTAATAGGAACCTACACATATATTTTTAGTGTAAGTTACTGTATCAACCATATTCTCTTTCTCAGATAAGTAATGTGGCTGTTACTTTTTCATACATTTTTTTTCTCCTCACGTAATCTGGAAATATAAAAGGTGAAAATAGAGTTGAAATACATGGCCTGTGATCCATTTGCTCCCTGTGTCATGGCGACAGTGCTGGCAAAAAGAAAGGAGGCAAGTCATCTGATTGAATCTCCTTGTTTGTGTGGTAATGGGACTTCTGACTATAAACAGACTATTTTTTGCTAGAAAGAATGTACTTATCAATTGAATATTCTTAACAGAATGATTCTTGTTAAAAAATGCTTGTAGAGAAAAATCCAGAAACTAAAAG
Source organism: Ursus maritimus (assembly GCF_017311325.1). Lineage (NCBI taxonomy): Eukaryota > Metazoa > Chordata > Mammalia > Carnivora > Ursidae > Ursus > Ursus maritimus. The sequence goes on along the minus strand of NW_024426996.1, from coordinate 36,547,607 downwards.
CTATGGGCATGACTCCCTCAGAAATGTCATGTAAGTTGAAGTACAAATAGACAGGTTTTATAAGCTAAATGTTTCCTAATATCTGCAGGAATAATTCCTATGCCTCACACAGAGACCTCTCATTCTGGGGCAGGTCTTGTCTGAGGTATGAAAGAAGGACAAGGAGAGCCACCCTCGATGACCAGACCTCTTTCTACCTAGTTGCCTGAATCCTTGAAGTTATTAATATATTTGAGACCAACTGAGATCTCTAATTATATGAGTCTGAACTGACAACCTACTCATTAGTGTAAACTCAATATGAAATATGTATAATTAGTGTTGAATGCAAAACCCCCCACCAGTTAGTGAGTTCCATAAGGACAGGCGTAAAGTCAGACTTGTTCAAATATCATCATTCCTTATAATAAATAAATAATAAAAACCTAATAACCACTTAACTAATAAATATAATAAATGTGCATAAAATATATTGAAAATGCAACATGTGAAGTATCTTTGCCTACTCTATTATCAAATGTGCTAGAGCAACTGAATAAATTAGCCAAGAATTATGCTTACAAACATTTCATAATTTTTTTTCAATTGTTTTCTTTGTTTTGGCCATCATTCTAAGCTTAATGAAGAAGTAAAACATATTGGCCCTAAAGTCCAACATATGATAGATTTAGTATAACTAAATCTTGTAAATTAAAAGGCTGTTAGAGATAATTAGATACAGAGAAAACGGAAAGGGAAGTTAGAGCAGAAGAGGAAAATCAATGGCTATCAGATAATCAAATTATTTGATATTGTTATTATTATATTTGTTTAATAAATACTGCAAAAAAGGTACAGGGAGATAAGGTAAGGGACATCCAGGGATTGGCACTCTACTATGAAAGCATCTGTAATAGGTAATGGGCTGAGATATTTGTTGGGTGGATTGACAGTGACAATAGGAATAATACAAGGGATCCAAGGAGCTAGCTAGGAAGAGTAGTAACAGGTGACCTTATCAGGTGCTTTCCATATTTAACTCATTTTGTCTTCCCGTAAATCAATAAGGTAGACTACCATTACCTCCCATTTTCAACACAAAAAGATTATGTTAAAATGCAGTTAAGTAACTTGTCTAAATTCACACTGCCAAGAAATGTGATATGATTGCATAACACACTTTTAAAACTACTTGGTGCTGAAATATCATAGACTGAGGCCAATAGTTCAGAATAAGTTTAAAAAAATATTGAATATTTGGGAGGAGTATCTAATAAAATATATAATTAAGAAAATATAGTAAATGTTTGGAAATGTTTATCAATTAGAGAAAAAAACTAGATGTTAAGTAGAAATTACTTATATGTTGCTGAAACCCTTGGTTTCTGCTCAGGTCATGATCTTAGGGTCGTGAGATCGAGCCTTACACCAGGCTATGCGTTGGCTATGGAGTCCGCTTGAAATTCTGTCCTTCTCCCTCTGCCTCTTGACCCACTGGTGCTCTCTCTCTCTCTCCCTCCCTCCCTCCCTCTCCCTCTGCCCTTCCCCACCCCACCCCACTGGGGCTATCTTCTCTTCAAAAAAAAAAAAAGAAAAAAAAGAAAAAAAAAAAAAAAGAAAGAAAGAAAAGAAAAGAAAAGAAAAGAAAAGAAAAGAAAAATCTAAGTAGTCCTGAGCAGAATGGTGACAGAAATCTAGGTGGTAAAAACCATTCCAATGAGATCTCAGACAAAAATGAGAAATGTTATGGGACAACAGAGGTAAGGCAATCTGTTAAGAAGTGGCAAAGAGCTTGGCTGAACTGTGTTCATGTCCTGGTGCTTTGTGAAAGGTAGAACTGTGAAAGATGCCATTGGATATTTGGTTGAAGAAGTAGCTGGGTAAATGCTGAAGGAGTGGCCTGGTTCCTCTTGACCACTTGTAGTATAATGTGAGAAGAGAGAAATGATTTAAGGTTGGAACTGTTAATCGAAAGAGAAGTGGACTTTAAACATTTCACATGTTCTCAGCCTATCCATATTGAAATGAATTTGAAAGACTGCCTCAGAAAGAATATTAAGAATATGCCCAAAGGACCATCTCTAACAGAAACCAGGAACTGTTGTTGAAGACAATAGAAGAATAACCCCTTCCCATTAAGATGATTCAGAGAGCATCAGTGTTGCTACTGTCACCAAGGTCCAGAGTGCAAAGCCTCAGGGACAGAGTGGCTTCAAAGGAAGGGTTGCTGGTGTCTGTGGGACCTCTGTCTGCCCTGCCTAGTGGCACACCGTCAGTGAAGCTTCATGGCAGCTTCCATTCCCCACATTCTGGTGCTGTGTTCCTTTAACACTGTGGAGTGGTAGTCCAGTGGAGTCCACTCCAGTGGACTCCAGTGCAGTGTGGGCTGTGCCTCAACAGAGCCACAGGGCCCAGTCAGAGAACCACCATGGGGCAGATCTTTTCAGAGCCTTGGGAGCCCACCCCTGCCTTGCAAAGCCCTGGGGGCAAGATTTCTCTTGCTGGTTCAGTGGGTGCAGCAGGTAGAACCCCCCCCAGTGGGCCAAGAGGGCGAGTATTGAGCCAACCAGAAATAATACTCTAGAACCTTCAAGTGTAATGGAATTTGTGCCATTGGATTTTAAACTTGCCTGGCCTTGTCACTCTTCTTTCTTTCTTCCTTTTGAAATGGAAATGTCCATCCTATGCCTGTCACACCATTGTATTTTGGAAGTACACGACTTGTTTGATTTCTCAAGATCGCAGATGGCAGATGGAGAGCAATTTGCCTCAGGATGAATCATAACTTGAGTCTCACCCATATTTGATTTAGATGATATTTAAATAAGACTTTGGACTTTAGTTGATGCTGGAACAACTTATGACATTTGGGACTGTTGGGATGGAATGAATGTATTTTGCAGAAAATGAATTTTGGAAGGCCAGGGGTGGGATGCTATACATTAAATGTTTGTGTCTCCCCTAAAATTCATATGCTGAAACCCAATCACTAATGTGATGGCATTTGGAGGTGGGGTCTTTGGGAGATGTTTGGGTCGTGAGGGTGAAGCACTCATCAGTGGGATTTGGTGCTCTGATAACAGAGGTGCCAAAGATACCTCTCACCTCTTCTGCCGTGTGAGGACACAGAGAGAAGATGGCTATCTGTGACCCAGGAAGCAGGCTCTGACCAGATGCTAAATCTGCTGAATCTTGATCTTGGACTTCCCAGCCTTTAGCACTACGAGAAATAAATTTCTGTTGCTTATAAGTTACCTAGTCTATATGGTATTTTTATTATAGCAGCGGAAGCAGACTAAGACAGTTATCCTAAAGATAACAACTAGCATATAAATTTAAACTGATCTAGTTCTTTTTCATTTTAATTTTTTAAAGATTTTATTTATTTATTTGAGAGAGAGAGAGTGAGCAAGAGAGAGAGTGCGCACAAGCAGGGGGAGAGGGAGAGGGAGACGCAGACTCCTCACTGAGCAGAGAGCTTGATACAGGGCTCAATCCCAGGATAATGGAATCATGACCTGAGCTAAGGCAGATGCTTAACCAAGATTGAGCCACCAAGATGCCCCAATCTAGTTCTTTTTAATATTAACCTAAGTTCAATGGTACACAGAAGCTTTGCTCTAATATACCTCTGCTCTCTCCCACTCTGTTGTGCTATTATTGCCATACAAGTCAAATTTTCTATATCATTAACATGGTTTCTGAATTATTGCTTTAACTAGTTGCATTTCAATTCAGATAGAAGGCCAGATTAACAAACAAAAATATGCTTCTACTGTCCATTATATTTACCTATCTAATTATTCTTATTGGACCTCTGCTCCTTATTTCTTCGCTTGGATCCTAGTACTGCAGATGCTGCAATTTTGTCAGCACAATACTACTATTTTTGGCAATGCCCTGGAAATAGAGCCCCCCCCCCATGAACTGATTGCTGAGTCAAATAGCCACAACACCTTGAGAATGGAGAATTTCCAGGTTGTTGCTAGTTTGGACAAAATATTCACTGCAGTCTGGGGATGGAGCTTTTAATGGAGCTCTGGAAGAGATTAATCCTCTCACTTGGCTGTGAGTCTGCTGATTTTCATGGCTACTGCGACAACGTGCTAAAGAGGGAGAGAATGGGGAGTAGTCACAGTTGCAGTGCCATTGACACAGCTATCTTATCAAGGTTCAGTAGTTTCTTTTGGATAAACACCTCTCAGTTCATTCTGTAGATTTGGTTAAATTCCAGAGTTCTGAAACAGTTTATTTTAGCTATTTTTCAGTATTTTCATTATTTTTGTGGGAGAGTAGTTCACCAAGAGCCTCACTTGGCCATTCTGGAAGCCAATTTTATGTACTGATGTTTGCACTTTTCATTAGATAATTCTTCAATGCTGTCTCTTTTTATTATTTTAGGAAACATTGATCATTAATTTGTCAGAGGTTGCAAAAGGATACTATTTTTGTTTTGTTTGTTTGTTTGTTAGAGAGAGAGGTGCACGAGGAGCAGAAGAAGGAGAGCGAGCATCTTAAGCAGGTCCCACATCCAGTGCAGAGCCCGATGCAGGGCTCAATCTCACGACCCTAAGACCATGACCTGAGCTGAAATAAAGAGTCTGACGCTTAACCGACTGAGCCACCTAGGTGCCCAGCAAAATGATACTATTTTATTTTATTTTTTTTAAGATTTTATTTATCTATTTGACAGAGAGAGAGCCAGCCAGCGAGAGAGGGAACACAGGCAGGGGGAGTGGGAGAGGAAGAAGCAGGCTCCCAGAGGAGAAGCCTGATGTGGGGCTCGATCCCATAACGCCGGGATCACGCCCTGAGCCGAAGGCAGACGCTTAACGACTGAGCCACCCAGGCGCCCCAAAATGATACTATTTTAATTATCCCATTTCCTTATTAATTATTAAGCCAGGATATACACATACATGTACATAGGTAGATAGAGACAGAGACAGAGATGATAGAGTTAGAGAGATCATATATACCTATTTCCTATTGTTTGCCAATTTCTAAAATAATGAACTGTTTCTCTAGCATTCACCAAATGTGACTAAAGAAGGCTTTCGTTTGTCTTGTTTTGTTTGTTTTTGTTTTTGAATACATGATGGATTCTTGAACTAAACATATTAGCTGTGTCTTAACCAAATTTCTTAAATGCTTAACTGCTCTAAGAAAAGGTAGCTCAGGAAGAAAGCTGTCATGGTACAGTCAAGATGATGGGAGCTGTAGGCTGCTCGCTCAGCACACATACACACATGCACACATGTATGTGTATGTGACGTAATATAAAAGACAAAATACCTTATGAGTATCTTCTAACATGTTCAGTGCAAATTCAGGACTATGGAGCTTTTACTTATTCTCATTGATCTTATAACTGTTTTTCCTTCAGTAAAAATCCTAGTTTATAATAACACCACCACAACCCATTTACTTTTCCCAAAATGCACATACAATTGTCTCAGAATAATAATCATAGAACTGTCACTAATGATACAAATTCTGAAAACATAAGTTATGTTTGCAGTCTTCTTTGTCCTTAATTCATATCACACTAAGATGCACAGTTAGATTACTATATTTCAAAGGCACTTGAAAGAGTTTTTCTCTGTGGTATGCCAAGTCAGTACAGAGTTAAGTTGATTTGTTTTAGTTTACTTTTTGTTTTTGAAGATAACCTTTTTCATGTAAAATATTTTCTTGGTTCCAAAGTCAAAGCTATAAAAATAGTATGTTCAGAAAAATTTAGTTTCTATCGCTACACCCTTCCACATTAATTTCTCCCTCTCTATAGATAATTTTACCCCTGATATTATGGTTTATTTTTCCTTTTGTTATCCTATAAGTAAAAATGCAAAACTATGTGTGTTTACATATGCATATGTGGCCCATTCCTGAAGCAGACTGAATATTTGTATCCCCTCAAAATTATATGTTAAAACCTAATTGAGGTCTTTGGAAGGTGCTTAGGTCAGGAGAACAGAGCCCTCATGAGTGAGGTTAGCGTGTATAAAAGAGACCCCTTGGAGACCCCCTTTCCCTTTTTCTGCCATGTGAGGTTACAGTGAGAAAACAGCTGTCAATGAGCAGAAGCAGGCTCTCACCAGACACCAGATCTGCAGGCAGCATGATCTTGGACTTGCTGGTCTCCAGAACTGTGCACAATACATGTTTGTTCTTTCAGCCATCCACTTCATAATATATATATTTTTTTAATAGCAGCCCTAATGGACTAAGGCACTTCCTTTCTTACATTACATCAACTATTCACACTGTCCTCCACACTGATTTTAAAATAATACTAAACTTTGGATCCCATCTCATAGCACTGTATAGAGACAGCCTTTATTCTTTTGTGTTGTTATTATGTTTCAAGTTTTTAACTCAAATTCTAGTTAGTTAACATATAGTGAATATTAGTTTCAGGAGTAGAATTCAGTGATTCATCCCTGACATAAAACACCCAGTGCTCATCACAAAGAGTGTCCTCCTTAATCCCCATCACCCATCTAGCCCATCCCCCCATCCGCCTCCCTCCAGGGAGTCTGGATGGGGGGATGTTTGTTCCCTATAGTTAAGAGTCTGTTTTATAGTTTGCCTCCTTTTCTTTTTTACCCTTACCCTATGTTCATCTGTTTTATTTCTTAAATTGCACACATGAGTAAAATCACATGGTATTTGTCTTTCTCTGACTTCTTCTTAAGTGAACTTAGCATAATACCCTCTAGTTCCACTCACGTCATTGTAAATGGCAAGATTTCATAGATTTTACCCTTTTTTTTTATGGCTGAGTAATATGACACCCCCCCACACACACATATACCACATATTTTTTTTATCCATTCATCAGTCAATGGACATTTGGGCTCTTTCCATAATTTGGCTATTGCTGATAATGCTGCTGTAAACATCAGGGGGCATGTGCCCCTTTGAATCAGTATTCTCTCCTTTGGGTAAATACCTACTAGTGCAATTGCTGGGTCATAGGGTAGTTCTATTTTTAACTTTTTGGGGAACCTCCCTACTGTTCTCCACAGTGGCTATACCGGTTTGCATTCCCACCAATAGTGTAAGAGGGTTCCCCTTTATCTGCAAATTAAACAGCATCTGTTGTTTCCTGTGCTATTAATTTAGCCATTCTGACAGGTGTGAGGTGATATTTTATAGTAGTTTTGATTTGTATTTTCCTGATGATCAATGATGTTGAATATTTTTTCATGTGTCTGTGGTCATCAGTATGTCTTCTTTGGAAAAGTGTCTATTATTGTCTTCTGCCCATTTCTTAACTGGATTATTTGTTTTTTGGGTATTGAGTTTGATAAGTTCTTTATGGACTTTGGAGACTAACCCTTTATCTGATATGTCATTTGCAAATATCTTCTCCCACTTTGAAGGTTGCCTTTTAGTTTGATTGATTATTCACTACTTTTTTTTTAAGTTGAAATAGCATTTGCATCATACTTCACTATATTAATATAATAGAGTATATCCAATCAGTCTCTCTGCTAATGATTATTTGGGCATTTTTAGGTGAGACTGCATTGTCCCCACAATATTCTTGAGTCTTCGTGTGTTCTTGAATTTTTAGGAGGGCATGCCAAATCAGTTTTCTAACTTTCATGATCTAGAGGTGTTCTTCCTGTTGTTTTTCCCAACTGTTACAAATGTAACTTTCTTTTTCTCCCCAATCTTTAAGCAGCCTCTCTTTACTTTTGTCCTTATTGTACCTGTTTTGTTTAATATAGGTTTTACTTCCAGTATTTCTTCTCATTTCAGGGATCTGTACTTTCTGGACAAGGAAGGTTTCAGTTGATTCATTTGAATCATTCTAGGAACACCAAACACTTCCTTCTGTGGACGTATCACATCCTGGAAAACTCCCTCCCCATTTTATGTACTGATCTCAAACTGGCTTGCTGAGATTTCCACTTATGGTGGAATGGCTTATGATATTTGGGCTTTATCTGGACCTTTTAACACTTTCTTTTCCTCTGAAGTTTTCTTATAATTATAAAAATAACAAAGTTAAATGTCCACTATATATATGGAATTCTTCTGTAATAACTCTGTTGGTATGGCATTTAGGAGTTTACAAAATATTTAACCTCATTTCACTTTGACAACCCCAGTGACCCCAACTGTATATTCAAATAGTTTATGATATCTACCATTGATGTCAAAAGGAGTTTATATGTGGTAGACCCAGAATTGCACCAAGCTTCCATCTGGAAGCCAAAAAGATGCTCCACACCATCATGACTTACAGCTAAATATCTGGTGGGTTCGATGCAAACTGGTCTATCAATCTGATGTAGTTTCCCTGTGTTTTAGAGACTTAAGGGAAATAACCCATGAACTTCCTAAACCGGCAACATTCATTATCTCAAATTATAGTTCCAAGAAACTCAAGAGTATGTGACTGACAGAGAAAGTCACCATCACCACTGAGAAGAGATGATGGACTACATCTGTTGCCTCCTAATCTACAATCCTACACAGTAATTAAATTGAAAACATTCCCTGAAGGAAACACACAGTGAGTTCTCCGCTGCTATTCCTCACTCATTAAAACATTGTTCTTTTAAGTGAAAAAGCCAGTTAACTTAGGAAAGACTGCCTTTCTGAATTTCAAAATACCCTTTCCTGTACTCTTTACTATCTGACATAGTATATTGAGAATAAGAATATATGACCCTCACTTGTTCATTCGTTAGTTTGCAGCAATTCTGAAGTAAAAGTAATTGTACCACTTCTAAGCACCCCCTGGAGGGTTCTGGGTAAGATGTTTATCCAAATTTTCTCACCATTAGAAAATCATGGATTGTTGACAGATGCTTTTATTACTCAAATTTATCTTTTAAACTTCTGATCCTAGATTCTTGAATTGTGAGCCAGAGGTAGCATTTTCAAATGTAAAGGAAATGATTACATACAAAATAAAATTAAAGGTTATATAACTATAATTTGATAAAATTTGGGGTCATGTGTGTATCAACAAACTTGTTTCACTGAGGGACCATGTGCTAGGTGACATGGCATCACTCCTACCATACATTCCTACATCACCAGCAATTGTAACCACAACAGTATTGGCCCACTCAAAAAATAGAAATCATGCAGTAGGTTAGATAGTGGAAGTTTAAAATAAGAATTATTAATTGCAATAAAAGAGTAATAATAAGATGTACAGAAACTCTATATGGTACCCTGAGAGTAAGGGAAAGTACTCAAGGAAGGAAAAGGTTAGGGGTCCTGAACATGTTGAAGAAGATACAGTACATTTGGAGCTGAGAAACAATAAATATAAACTGATGATCGATACAGTGACTAAGTCAGTTGCTAGGTTATATAAATAGCATATGATAAGATGACAGGCCATGAGAGGATGGTAAAATTTTTAAAATAGGTTGATGGCAATCATTGTGCCTTCGTAGTCTTTTTCCTGAGTAACATGCAATTTGCTTAATACATTATCCAAAGTCTTTTATATTCTAAATTATTTTCCCCCAAGGCTCAGTCATTTTCTCCAATACTTAGTGTTGTATGGGTAATTAAATAATGAATAATTAATGACTAATAATGATGAAGAGAGGTAAATTCAGATATCAACTGATGTATATGAGTAAGGACTCAGATATAGTACATTGACTTTATTCAGTTTATATGAAGTTAAAGTATTAAATGTTAGTTGAGTTAGACTCTAGAATTATACTTTCTAAGTCAAATTCCTCAATTTCCACTAATAGGTTTGTGGTTTGAGCAAGTTAAGTTCTCTACTTTTCAATTTACTAACTTTAAAAGGGGGATAGGGGCGCCTGGGTGGCGCAGTCCTTAAGCGTCTGCCTTCCGCTCAGGGTGTGATCCCAGCGTTCTGGGATCGAGCCCCACATCAGGCTCCTCTGCTAGGAGCCTGCTTCTTCCTCTCCCACTCCCCCTGCTTGTGTTCCCTCTCTCGCTGGCTGTCTCTCTCTGTCAAATAAATAAATAAAATCCAAATAAATAAATAAATAAATAAACAAACAAATAAATAAGGGATAATAATACTATCTGTCTTATAGAGTGGGATGTAACCAACTTCACTGATAACTACAAGTATATAGAACAATACCAGGAAAATAATGAATACTCAACAAACATGACTACGATCAAATATACCAGAGCTATAGATTGATCAGGGGGAACTTGTTTATGAACTTGGAGTGTATTGATGAAAAGAGTGAGTAGAAGAGTCTTGGCACAGTAAACAATATCTAACTTTTAATTTTTTCTTAATATCAGATATTAAAAGTTAACTGTCTGAGTAAGATAAAGTAACTAATATTATTGAATCATTTTCTTCTTTTCTTTTCTTTTCTTTTCTTTTCTTTTCTTTTCTTTTCTTTTCTTTTCTTCCTTTCCTCTCCTCACCTTTCCTCTCCTTTCCTTTCCTTTCCTTTCCTTTCCTTTCCTTTCCTTTCCTTTTCTTTTTTTTTTTTCCTGGGCAACACTTAGGAGAAAGTAAATCCCATAGATAGACACACAAGTGGGGAGCTGGTCCTGAGGACAGGAGCACATATCACACAGTAAAATCCCGAACCCCAGACATATGGTGGACCATTATAAACATCAGATGATGCTTTAATAGCCAACTTAATTATTAAGTTTTTTATCTTTAAACACAAGACATGGAAATAGAGTACCCAGAAGCACATTCAAATAATACTGAATACATGTCCCAATGAGTTACCACTTTATGTCCAATAGGATGGTTATTATTTAAAAGAAAAAAGAAAGATAAAAGAAAAGAGAAGAAATGTTGGTGAGGGTGTGGAGAAGTTGGAACCCTTGTACACTGCTGGTATAAAAGTAAAATGGTGCAACTGTTGTCGTAAACAGTACGCCATTTCCTCAAAGAATTAAACATAGAATCACCATGGATTCAGATAGATATGTGTACAGCAATGTTCATAGTAGCATTACTCACAATAGTCAGAAGGTGGAAACACCCCAAATGACCATAGAAAGATGAGTGAATAAACAAAATAGATTGTCTTTGTCCTGATCCTATCGATCTACAATTTACCTTGATCCTGCATTTGTCATTGCTACCTACTGCTAAAGGAATAGGTTCTAATCAAAATGTAAAAGTTTAACATTTATATTAAGAATAATAAACAATCTATGAAACATAGAGAAAGAGAAAAATAAGAAGCATCAGAGACAATATTTGCACTTGGAAATTTTCCAGTCATATATGAAGAACAGGAGTGTGAACAAGCAAAATAACTATTTATTAGTCTTTTAGATGAACAAGGTTTATTAAAATTCCATTATTTCTCATTATTGCTAATACTGAATTCCTCAGCTGGAAAGTTCCCAAAAGGTTTGGAATTGACTAAAAATCAGTCACAAGAAAATTGTCAGAAGATCCATAATCGAGATGTAAAGTACTTTTCTGGGTAAATATACTTTGTCTTATTTGAGAGTCTGGACCTTGTGATTTTTTGAGTTGGTCAGAGGAGGAATGGGAATGTTTCTTTGCACAATTTGACATTACACATAAGAGAAAAGGAGTTGCTAAAAATTTTGTAGTGAGTAATAAACATATCAAATGGACTAGCTCTTCTAAAAAATAAAATAATCCTCGTTGTGTACAGAAATGAACAGGAAAGGAGATGTTGTAAAGGCTGAAGAAGCAGACATACGAGAGTCCAAAACCTGCAACACATGATGGTAACTGGGGAAACGGGCCAAAATCACTTTCGTCTTGGTGGAGAAATCAAGTCAGAAAATTATCATGAAACCTAGAACTAACTTTTTCCTGCATCCACACCCATCAAAACAATCTTAAAAAAAAAAAAAAAAGAGTCCCTTGTAGACAGCATATGGATGGGTCTTGTCTTTTTATCCCATCTTCAATCCTGTGCCATTCATGGGAGCATTTAGGCCGTTCATGTTGAGAGTAACTATTGACAGAAATGAATTTAGTGCCATCATATTGCCTGTAAAGTACCTGTTTCTACAGACTGTTTCTGCAAATTTCTGGACTCTGGGAACCAAACTGAGGGCTACAGAAGGGAGGGGTTTGGGGGAGGTGGAGTAACCAAAGTACCTGTTTCTACAGACTGTTTCTGCAAATTTCTGGACCCTGGGAACCAAACTGAGGGCTACAGAAGGGAGGGGCGTGGGGAGGTGGAGTAACCGGGTATGGGTACTAAGGAGAGCACGTGTGGTGATGAGCCCTGGGTGTTACATGCAACTAACGAATCGTTGAACACGACATCAAAAACTAATGATGTACTATATGCTGGCTAACTGAACATAATAGTAATAAAAAAAAAAGAGGCTAACAAAGGCTGAAAATACTATTTGAGGCAGATGGGTATCACCTGCCTGCTTCTCAAAGTGGCAATACAGAGGGAGGCAGTCATCCTGCAAAATCAGGCTAAACGTGCCCCAGAAATAAGAAATATAAATTTTTGAAATGAGACAACTGACCAACAACACTAATACCTGATCAGATAAGGCAGATGAAGGTAAATTCTACCTCCACAAAATAGATAATCTTGGAAAAAAAAAAAAAAGAGCACCACACACACACACGCTCACACGCGCTACACCCATTTACCAAAAAAACCCTAATATTTAAAAAGTTAGTTTAAGAAAAGACATCCTATTTAGATCACTATTATTTCCCACTGAGCAACGTTGCAATCTTGCAAATGCTTTAGCTGAGCCAAACCAAATCTGAAAATGGCATATGCCTCCTCATCTTAGAGAACAGCAGAGAAATATCTCAGCCCCATTAAGAATCAAAAGTATTCTAATACATGTGCTCTTTTTAACCGGGTGCCAAGATTGCAAACCTTTTAATTACTTCACTTTCCTGACATCCCTGTAGGTAATCGTTACAACGGATTTAGATCAGTGCTGTCTAATAGAAATACAATACACACATCAAATATGAGCCACATATGTAAGTTTACATTTTCTAGAAACATTTTTAAAACATTCAAATTACTTATATTATTTTAAAGCTATCTGAATGTTATCACTTCAACATGCCATCTGTATGAAACTTATTAATAAAATATTATATCTTCTTTTTTGATGATACACTTTGAAACTGAATGTGTATTTTATGTTTATAGTACATCTTAAATTAACTAGACATCTTTCTAGCACTTATGAGCCACAAGTGGTTAGTGGCCATGGAAAGGAATGATTTAGACTTCTTTTTTAATTGCTGATATATTCATGCCATTGTACAGCCATAGGAGAAAAAAAGAGACATTAATGAAAAATATGTTTTTTCTTTCTTAAGATTTTATTTATTTGTTTATTTGAGAGAGAGAGAGAGCACGCATGAGCAGAGGGAGGGGTGGAGGGAGAAGGAGAGAATCTCAACCAGACTCTCTGCTCTACAAGGAGCCTGACACAGGGCTCGAACTCACAACCCATGAGATCATGACCTGAACCGAAACAAGAGTTGCATGCTTAACCAACTGTACCATCCAGGTGCCTCCCCAAAATGGTTTTCCACTGTTCTTAAAATAAACCTGGTATTGTTCATATCCTTGTCCAGACATTTAGGATCTAGCTCCTTACATCCTCCTGCTTATTCTCCATCTGTTTCCCTATCTTTTGGCCACACTGATCTTACAGGTTTGGGAATGTGCCATGTTTCTCCCACCCCAGGGCCAGTCATGGCACATGCTGCTTACTTTACTTGAAAGACTGTTTTCCCACCTTTTACGTTCTGCTTCCTATTCATCTCTAAATTTCCAATTTAGGCACACCTGGGTGGCTCAGCTGGTCAAGTGTCTGCCTTCGGCTCAGGTCATGATCCCAGCATGGGGCTTCTTGCTCAGCAGGGAGCCTGCTCTCCGCCTGCCACTCCCCCTGCTTGTGTGCATTCTCTCTCTCTCTCTCTCTCTCTCTCTGGCAAATAAATAAAATCTTTAAATAAATTTATTTCCAATTTAACATACACCTCCTCAGGAAAGTTCCCTGAACCTAAGATAACATTAAGGCTATCATCTATTTTAAAACAGTCTGTAATTTTTCTTTATAATATCCAGAAGCCCTAGTAATATTTTTTTAATTAAGAAAGTTATTTCACACCATTTCTTAAAAGCCTATGGTGAGTTCCCATCATTTTTAGATAAATCCAAATGTCACTATTATCTCCAGGAGTCTGTTCTCTATCGACCTTTCAAACTTCAATTTCTTGCCCTTGCTTCTTTCCCATCAGCCACCCTGATGATCTTTCTTCTGTAGGAATTTGATAGACCCATTCCAGTAGCCTGTGTTGCTGTTCTCTATGCCCCGAATGTTCTTGCTCTAGACCTGTTGTGTGCAATAAAGTAGCCACGAAGCCACATGCAGCTATTCAACTTCGATAATAAATTAATTAAAATTAGAAGTGCGGGTTCTTAGTCGCGCCAGTCACATCGCAAAGCTCGTTGCCACGCACGGTTAATAGCTAACAGGACAGTGTGGAAACCATTTCTATCATATTTCGTTCAGTGGGATGGCACTGCTGTAGACCAGGGTGAGCAAACTTTTCTTCTAAAGGAAAGAGATTAGCTAGTTTGCAGTTTGTGAGCCGTACGGTCTGGGTTATAATTACTGAAGTCCTCGGCTTTAGCACTAAAGCGGCTACAGACAATGTAAACGAACGGGCAAAGCTGTGTTTCAGTAGAACTTTGTTTCTAGAAAGCCAGATGTGTCCACAGGCTATAGTTTATGGTTACCGTACTACACATTTCTGTGGCTAGTTCCTTAATATGATACCTTTTTCAGTCAAAAGTCATCTCACTATGGAAGCCTTCACCAAGCACGCTCTAAATGATCCTTCCCACATTCTACTTCCCCCCAGGTACCCTCTACCATCTTATCCCCTCTGGTGTTCTTTATAACATTAGTCATTTCTTTGATTTACCTCAATTATTTTTAAAAAATACTGTATTATTTTTCTCCTTTGCTAGATAACAGCTCTATCAATGAGGGGGTATATTGTTTTTTCATCACTTTGTCCCTAGGGCTTGGGGTTAATGTAGAGCATGAAATCGGTCATCACGCCTGGCATAACACAGGGGCCGCTGGGGGCGAGGGAAGGTTTCAGAGAAGGGCGAGGTGTTTGGAATGCCGAGGACCTGCTGACCACTCTGCTGTAGGAATGCCATAGGGAGTTGCCTTCCCGAAGCGTTCCTACCCTAAACAGCCGCCCTGTGACCTAAGAGATGTAGGCATTGTTCCCTAGGGAAGGTTTAGCAGAACTCCGAGAACATGCAGATTAGCGTATCGTATCTTTCCCGTAAACAGATCCCCCTGGTTCTAGTAAGACCCTGTCACACATCACGGGCTTGAGAAACAGTGACAAGGATTTGTGATTATTCTGAAGGACCAATAAAAGTGGGAGAAAGAAGGGCAAAGGGTCATCTCGAAGGTTGACTCCCTTGCCTTCTCTCTTTCACAGGAAAATTTGGAGTCATCTTCCATTTGGTACAGGGATTGCTGGCCATTCCCGGCACCTAGGGCCTAGAGTAAAACTGGAATTTTGCAGATAATAAACTTTTGATGAATGAATACTTAATACAACTATATTTACTTTATTTCATGGTTATAGGTTATACTTAGAATGTTGCTTACCAGTATTTTTGTCCGTAAGACTGTGAATATGACAAAGACTGAGATCCACAATTTGCATTTATCACCAAGGCCCAGATTTTACCAAAGGGCTTGGTACAAATACATTATTTCCTCAATTGTAAAACTCAAGGAAATATGATTCATCATCAGTCAATTATATTTAATACAAATGTAACACTAATGTATTAAATGTATACATAATTATAAAATCTTTCAGATCTTTCTTTCAGAAACATTAAAGGTGAAAAATGTGAGTCAGGAAGTAGAATAAAAAAGTAAAGCATGTACCCACTATATATGCAGTAAGCAAGGTTATTAAAGATATTTGACCATTTTCTGTCCAAAGGCATCCTTAATGGAGCATGTTGCACTGTCTCTTTAGTAACATTACATGGCGTAGGTAAGTCATATTTAATTTTAAATAGCTGACCCGAATGAATATGCATGGAAACTCCTGGTTTCATTCAAGGTTCCCTGCCATTTGCATCTGTAAACATCACAGAAAGCACAAAAGAAGACTGTCCCATCTTTAAAGAAACTACATTCATTTAAATTTTAATTTTAATGCTAATTACAATGGCTTTATACAACACATTTTCTATTTATTTAGACTATCAAAATTTTAATGTTAATTTTAATGCTAATTACAATGGCTTTATACAACACATTTTGTATTTATTTAGACTATCAGAAATCGGTGAAATAAATCAAGGAAGAATGAGATAGCACATCAGTCTCTTCCATTTCCACCTGATCAAATGGTCAATAAATTATCACGTCATCAGTTTGATAGATCTGATCTTATGTTATTCCAATGTATTCAAGCAGATGTTGGAGATTTCTTGTCTGATATAGTACAGAGAAGATACTATTTTTGAGTGAAATAGAACTTGAGGGCCATTGTAATTTTCAGTGTTCTATTTCTTCATTCTTCCAAGTTTATACCTAATAGTCCTTCCTTTTCTGGCAACTAATTCTGTTTTGTGAATTCTCTCCTTTTGATCATTAAATAGGGCATTACTCAGCATTCTCTTACCACCTTCTGATCCAGTCACACTTACTTCTTTAAGTTCCTCAAAAGCATTTAGAACACTCTTTTCTCTCGCTGACCTCTGGCTTGTTTCAACTTAACACTTGGGCTCAACTTGGATATCACATGCTCTGGAAATTTCCCATGCCCTTCTTCTGTTTATTCTCTTCCTTTGCTATTGTCTTTATGTTTACTAACTTATGATGAGACTTTTACAGGGCAAAAAATAAGTAGGTTAAAAAAATCCCACAGATTCAATAGGGAGTCACTTATTCAAGGTCATTTCATTAAAATGGGGCTTAATATCTAACCTAATTTCAGTTTTAACCTCCCCCAGAAACGTCTTAACCAGTCAGTCAGGAATTTCCTAGTCATTACCAATGAGGTAATCTGTCATTCCCCAAAGGAAGAAAAGGTAATCTGGATGATAAGACACCCTGCTCTTCCCAAGGGAAAATGACCCTGCCCCCAAAAAATCCCTTCTTTTGCTAATAATTTCCCTGCCCAGCCCTTCTTCCTATAAAAATCTTCATGTTCTACAATTTCTTGGAGCTCCCCTCTACTTGATAGATGAGATGCTGCCGATTCATGAATTGCTTAATAAAACAAATTAGGTCTTTAAATTTACTCACTTGATTTTTTTGTTCTTAACAAAATTCTTTACTTTTGTTCTTTATCTTTGTCCTTTGGTTACAACCAATATTGCATAGTAGTTAAGAGCTCAAGTTTCTTCTTTAAAAAAATCATACTTAAATATTAATATATAAGTTACATTCAGTCAATTTCACCATTTTTAGTGCACAGTTCTGCAAATTTGGACAGTCTTCAAATTACATCCATAATCAAAATAAAGAATAGTTCCATCACCTGAAAAACTTCTATGCTACTCTTGCTAAAGAAAAATTGCAGTGGACAGAGTAAAACACATAAGGAAAACTTATTCAAGACAGTTACAATAGAGGTAAGCACTATTGCAAGAGGGAGAAGGATTGAACACAACTTTGCTGAAACAAAAGGCAGGAGTGCTTTTAAGAGCTGGAGTGAACTAATGGACATACGCTAGGGGTAAGACCGGTCAATGAGAATAGACCATCTGTGTTTCCTAACTGGTGTTTATCAAAGTTGTGCCCCTACGCTCTCACAGAGACTAGGAGATAGGGGCTCTTCCTTGATGATTACATTTCAAATGGATGGCTCCCAAGTCCTAGAGAAAGATGTCCCTGGGTTGTAAAACTGGCAAGAAGCTGGGAGAAGATTTACATGTCAAAGCGACAGACAAAGGATTTACAACAGAAAGTCTTCTGAAGCAAAAGCTCCATGAGAGGGGAAGCCAGGTGTATATAGTCAGGAAGAAAGGGGTCTAAAGTTTAACCAGGCTTAGGGGAATATTAAGGCTTTGGTCACCTTTTTGTAATCAAACAGTTCCTTCACTGTGGGTCCCTCAAGATGACTTAGCTGTTTTTCTGCCTTGATAGTTTTGCTGTTGCAAGAATGTCATACAATGAGATCACATAGTCTATACTCTTCTGAGTCTAGCTTATTAACTGTATAATGCATTTTAGATTCAATCATGCTGTTGGGTCTATCAGAAGTTCTTTTCTCTTTATTCTTGGGTAGAATTCCTTCGCACAGGTTTAATGCAGTATATTTTCCCATTCCCCAACTGAGGGACATTCGGGTTGTTTCCAGATGTGAACAATTATAAATGAAGTGCCTTTAAAAAATCATGTGCATTTTTTTATGAAAACACAGATTTTCATTTCAATTGGGTAAATATCTAGTAGTGGGATTGTGGATCATATAAGTTTATGTTTATGTTTAACTTTATAAGAGAAAATAAAAACTGTTTTCCAAAATATGTTTTGCATTCCTACCAGCAATCTATTTTTTCTTTTTAAGAGAGAGAGCACCAGAGCGAGAGCGGGAGGGGCTGGGGGGGAGGGAGAGAATCTTAAGCATGCTCCATGCTTAGCACAGAGTCCTTCCTGGCACTTGATTTTATGACCTTGAGATCATAACCTGAGCTGAAATCAAGAGTAGAGGCTTAACTGACTGAGCCACCTGGGCACTGCCCCCATCAGCAATCTATTAGAGTTCTAGTTGCTATACATCCTTGCTAGAACTTAGTATTGTTAGCATTCTATGTTATTTTATTTATTTTTTGAGAGAGAGAGAGAGACTGAGAGCAGGGGAGGGGCAGATGGAGAAGGAGTAGGAGAGAAAGAATCTTAAGCAGGCTCCATGCCCATTGTAGAGCCCTATGTGGGGCTCACTCTCCTTGTTCTGTTCAGCCTTCAATTTGTGAACACTCTGTGAGGTATATGGAGAAAAGCCTGAGAGTGGCTGCATATTCCCAGTGTGTCTGCAACTCTTGGGGTTTCATATTCTCTCGATATCCCACACTCATCCTTCATTTAGCTGATCTTTTTTTTACTACTGCTTGGGCATTTACCAGTTTAAACAAATGCTCACTTCCTTGTAGGTGCCTGTGGGTGGGTTAAAGTGAATCTGTGTATTTGCAAATTTTCAGGGATTTGTTAATACTGCTGTAGATATGGAAGTGATGTTCTTTCTAGGTTTGTACATTGTTAACAGAATCTGGAGTCTCAAGATCACAGGTTTTTGAGCCAAATACCTCAAGGTGATATCATTATATTATTAGCTATTTATTCAGTGGCAAGTTATTTAATTTCCCATGCCCCAATTTCTTTAAAAGCGATATAAATATACAACAAGAATTATGTTCAAAAGTTATGTTTTTATGGCACTTGATATGGGGGTGGAACCGTAGACATTGGATTTGAATTTTAGTTTGATCTACCGTTCTTTTTTTTCACACTAAGTTCTCTCAGAGCCCCTTCCTTTACCTGCAGAATGAGGACGTTTGACTGAATTCTATCCATACTGTTTCTCTACCATTATCTGAAATTATTATAAATTGTAGTTCCATCTTAGAACACACAATTTTTTAGTAAGTCTTACATATCTATCTCCTGCAGATGCTGTATTTGTGTGTGAATGAGTACAATTGTGTGAACTATTGGGAATGGAATGCTAATATTTGGAGCGTTGAATAACATAGTTATACAGTTTGTGAACTATGTTTTTTATTTAATGATATGTCATTATTTCTTATTCTGAAGAATACTATGTTACTTATAATTAAAATCAGGGTGCAAAGTTTAAACCATCTTTTGAAAAATAACAAATATGTTTATTTGGGGGCTTCAGGAAACTTATTAAATGTCAAATATATTTCTTAAAATAAGTTGTTGGTTCATCTCAGCAATAGTGTTAGTCCCCTAATTTATGTGATTTGCTATTTGTTCTTTCTACAGGGTCTGCCTACATGTGTTGTACATCGCATAAGCATGGTTTCCCACTCACTAAGAAGAGAAAGATCCTGGAACTTTATGTTATTTTACAAAAGAATAATAGAGATTAGCTTCTAAGGAAGTATTTACATTAAGGTGGATAATTTTCGAGATATAGTCTTTCTTACCAGGTAATTATGTGAAAAGAAAATTAAGAATCCATTGTTGAGCTTCAGACACAGGAGGAAAAAAACTTAGGATGAAAATAATACGAATTACTCACTCAGGATATTTGCTAAAATTTCATTCGGACTTGAACACCAAATCTGTCTTTGCCTCATGGGTCACTTAGGTAGCTCATTATAAAGGCTTATCCCATTTTTATAACCACCAATAAATTATTTCGCAAGGCACCAAAAATACTTAAAAATAGAAGAGCTGCTATGAGGGCATTCAAGTGACAGTGAATTTCTGTCTTCTGGGACCATATTTTACAGTAATTTAAAAACTGAAGATGTTTATAAAATTAAAGTTCTGCTGACTCCAGCAGGTTTGAGAACTGAAGGCTTAATTTATTTGTTAAAAGTAATGCATCATTTCATATGATAGGAAATCCCATGGACAGTCTCTAGTTCCTCTCTCCCAGGAAGTAGGAAAAGCATAATGTGGACACGAGAAAGGATAAAGATAATAGCCATTGATCAATCCAGTCTCAGAATATGGGAAAATTCACTGTCTTCCAGGTTAAACATCCAGTGATGTGGCCCAGTGATTATATTTCAGCAAGAATATATTGCTTTTAGAGAGAGGATGTAAGGTTACTGACTAGAGCTATTGAAACAATCTGCAATATCAAAATTTAGCAGCGCCCAGGGCGTGCTACAGCAAACAAATGCAAAACTACAAGCTCCTAAGTTGTAAGTCAAGACACCTCATTTGTTGATCAGCAGTTAGAATTCCTTATGAAGTAATGAATTACCTAGACCATACGTAATAATATGACAATTGGGGTCAATTTTCCCAGTCACTCCTTAATAACAAAATCTTGTTTATTTCTTGTTGCTTTCATGAGATCCTTTGAATTATTGATTCTTCCCTTCAATATTGAACTGCCATGGACTTACGATGTTTAAAAGTATATAAGAAAATAATAAGATAGTTGTATAAAAACGTTAATTTGAAATATACATTATCTTTTGATTTTTTACATTAGCCATCTAATCACAATTTGGAGTAGAGTGCTAAAGGGGAAGAGAAAAGCTTGCTTGCTACTTACTGCCTTAGAGCAAAGTTCTGTCTTATGTGTTTATATGTCTTCGCATAAACTGACTGTGGCAATGATAAATTTTCAAGTAAATCGTTCCAGATCATAACAGAGTTTAGAGCAACAGCTCTAGATAATTGTGGTGGGCTTTTCTGAGTAATTGACAAAATGTGATTCTTTCCAAAAGGCTTTAGGCAAATGTCTAAAGATATTTCTAGATGGTGTCTAAGCTAAACAATATGAATTAATAAATTAATTCAGAAGATTATGGTTACATTTGCCATGGAGATGCTAATGGTTTACTTTAACTACATCTGCTTTCTTTAGGCACAGTTATCACTACTACATATGCCAAGTTTATGGATTATTTCATTCTAGAATTACAGGCACTTAAATGCTTTTACATGTTAGTATTTAAACATACACACATAGAAATCACTACTTAAATCTACAAATGGCTGTTTTTTCACTATATATACAATAAAGTTATTTAAACTGTGAATTATGATTCATAATTGTGAAGGTTTGCCTGTGTGTGATCATTAAGAGACAAAAGACAAGTATTAAATTATCAATATATAGCAACAGCTATATTTAATAAAGAATACTTATGAGAGAGGCCCTAGCCTAATCTGACTCCTAAAATTGAACTATAAACCCTTGCATTACAATGCTCTACTTACAATAACTCTAAGAGAAGAAACAGTGTGTTATTTTGCCTTTTAAATAAAATACATTAATGAGGACCATTCCCTCCAGGTTCTATCTTTATCTAATGTGTGAGAGAAGAAAGGAATGGCCACCAATCCAGTTAGTTTAGCCATTGGAAAATTAGATTCACACCTCCTCTTTATACTCCCCATAGGATGTGTTATAAACTTGGTTTGGATGCCCAAAAGCTTAAATGAATTTGAGTTAGCATTGTGATGTCTTCATTTGTCAAATTAATGGACCACCAATTTAGCAATCAGGAGATGGCCTGAGGGAAATAGAGCCTGGAAGAAACATGTTTTCCTTAGTGGTAAGGAATGGAAATTTTGAAACAAGAAGACGGTTATGGCTTTAGAACACCAGAGTAATGGTGCCTGAGAAGTCAGAAGTAAGGTGACTTCTCTACGTGGCAGGAAAACACCATGGGGGAAATAGAATCCATGATTTTGTCCTGGACCATGTCTAATACCTAATTTAATAGTAATTATTTATTCTGCTTCTCTTCAGAGGTCTTCACTAACCTCTACCAATTTGCCCAATCCACACTAATCTAAATCTCTTTACATCCGATTACATGGTTATATAACAGAATGAGCTAAAAAATTATATCCAGTGTTACACTCAGGAAACTTAAAAGCATGTATGTGATGCAACGTTTCCCTGCTCTAAGTTATCCCCTTCATGCTCCGTGGTGCCGGGTTTTTGAGGTTTTGTTTTTGAAGATTTTATTTATTTATTTATTTATTTATTTATTTATTTATTTATTTATTTTAGAGAGAGGGAGAGAGAGAGATGTGCGAATTGGGGCAGGGGGTGGACAAATGGAGCTGGGCTCAATCTCACACCCCTGAGATCATGATTGGAGCAGAAATCAAGAGTCAGATGCTTAACTGACTAAGCCACCCAGGCACCCCTGGTTTTTTTGAGTTTTAATCTGGAGCCAACTCAGAATTATTTTCCTTCTGAAAGTCCTAATCCTGCCTTCAGAATTTCTGCTCTCTACCCTGTATAGTGAAGAAAACTTAGTGCTCAATTATGACAAGAATATAAGTCATCCTGTGTAAATTATTGGGAAATTTAATTTTTAATCAATTTAGCATGGGACACTACTATCTAAGAAATAGATAAAATATGATCAATTTTAAGGGTATGAAGCTTAGTCATAATTTTTAAAATGAATAAACTAAAAGTAAACTAGCCGAAGTTTCAGGCAGAACTCAGGGTTCTTGCCATTCATTTGGTCTCAACCACAACTGCCCACGTTTCAATGACTATTGAAATCTGTAGATTACAGGTTTTCTCTCAAATTGTAACATAATACCTGGCAATAATAATCTTGAATTGCCAGCTACTTAACTTCAGCCAAACACTCAGCTAAAACCTCTGTTATTTCAAAAGGCTAGCTAATGTATAGGTCAACCTTTCACTATTTCAGGTACTCACGATAAATGACTTCCTATGTAATTAATCTTCAGAGGGTCCGCTGGGACAGACCTACCAACCAGTACATGTGGCACATTGGGTTAGCTCCATGGGTTAGAGGAAGGGTAATCAAAAATGTATAGTCCAATCAGGGACCTATTTAAAAATGAAAAGAACACTAATATTATTGAAATGTATTACTTTTGAAATATGGATTGATACAATATTTTATTTTATTGGATATATAATTCCAAAATAAAATGTTCTATAAAATAAAAATGTTAATATATATTAAAGAAAGAATATCTTTGTATTAATTATTGGAACATTAAAAGTATTATAATGACTCTAGGTACATATTCATGTATTTTAATCAAGTTCTAGGTTAGATACTTCTTTCTTTATGTTATATACATCTTTAATACCATTTCTATAGTATTTTTCTAAAAAATGTATTTTGTCATATGTTATCAGCATTTTATTTACTGCAATATTTATGAGAGTTGCATTTTCTGATTTACATGTATGGAAAAAATGGCCATTTCTATAGTTCGTTTTTTCTAGTCTATAATACTTTTATTTGAAAAACAAAATGCTAAATATTCCTTTTGCTGGCTCTGATATATCTGGTAAGATTAGATCAGAGTCTGCATAATGGAGACCCTTCTCAATTGTAATTTTTTTTCATTAATTTTTTCATGTGTAAATGTTTCAGCCCAAACGTTGTTGCTCTTTCCTGAAATGTTTGAGGATTCTTTGGCACAATTTGTATTGTTTTGCAATTCTCCTCTTTAGGGGGGTATAGGCAGTCTCAGGTCAACTGTGTTTCATCTATCTACCTGCCAGATACCAAAATCTTGTGATTAGCATCTCTTGCTCTGTTTTTTCCCACTTTGTTGATCTAAATCTTTTTCTTTTCCAATAATACATTTATTATAACTTTAATGGGGTTTCGGGGGAGAGAAAAATTCTCAATGTCAATGATACATAGAGAGGTTTAAATCAGTATTAATATGCCCATAAATTTCAGTTTCTCAAGAAACAAAAACAGTTTGTAACCACCTATTTGTTGTAGATGGGTATGTGGTATTACTGTCATCAAGAATGAAGAGGAAAAAAAAGATAAATATATTCACGCTCTCTCTTCCCTAGAAAACACTTAGGTAGTGTTTCTCTTAACCTAGTGATATGGAAAACAAAGATAAGTATTTAAAAATGAGAAATGTGAAGCTTTTCTATATTGAAATTCTTAAGTACATTATTTTTTAAAGACACTTTCCAGATCTGTTCAGAGAAAAATTTTCTCTATTTTTAATCCTATATGCTAGACACTAGTCACATGTGGGTATGGAACATTTGAGGAGATAATGCTAAGTGAAATAAGTCAAGCAGAGAAAGACAATTATCATATGATTTCTCTCATCTATGGAACATAAGAACTAGGATGATCGGTAGGGGAAGAAAGGGATAAAGAAAGGGGGGGTAATCAGAAGGGGGAATGAAGCATGAGAGACTATGGACTATGAGAAACAAACTGAGGGCCAGGAGGAGGAGGAGGAGGAGGAGGAGGAGGAGGAGGAGGAGGAGGAGGAGGAGGAGGAGGAGGAGGAGGAGGAGGAGGAGGAGGAGGAGGAGGAGGAGGAGGAGGAGGAGGAGGAGGAGGAGGAGGAGGAGGAGGAGGAGGAGGAGGAGGAGGAGGAGGAGGAGGAGGAGGAGGAGGAGGAGGAGAGGAAGAGGAGGAGGAGGAGGAGGAGGAGGAGGAGGAGGAGGAGGAGGAGAAAGAAAGAAAGAAGAAAGAAGGGAAGAAAGGAGGAAGGAAAGAAAGAAAGAAATGTGTCTGGTGTGACCGAGTAAATGAATTTTAAAGGAATTTAGTTTATTAATTTAAGTTTGAATGTACAAAGCTATGCACCTCATGGCTACTGTTTTGGGCACTGGAGTTTTATTTAAAGAGTCAGAGGTGCCTGGGAGACTCAGGTAGGTTAAGGGCCCAACTCTCGACTTCCGCTCAGGTCATGCTCTCAGGGTGATGAGATTGACCCCCAAGCCTCTGGCTCTGCATTGAGCAGGGAGTCTGCTTGAGATTCTCTCTCCCCAAATAAATAAATAAATAAATAAAATCTTTAAAAAAAAGAATCAGAAAGGTCACATTTATTTCTTATAATACATTTTTAAAAATATTCTTATAAATTTATAGAACTTAGTCTAAGTATCCATTTCTCCTTAAAGCAGGCTAAGATATATTCTCTTTTATCTGATAAAAAACTGAAATCACATTGAAAATCATAAGAGAAACATATAATAGCAGCCAACTTCATCAAACATATTTTCTTCCTGCATTTTTTTCTTATAATTTTAACATTTTTAAAGCTAATTTGAGCACTTTTTTTTAAAGGAAATGAAACACAGTTTTCTGTGGCAACGTAACTGGCACAAATGCCTCAGCACTGGAAACAAAGTACAAGCACAAATGATAAAATCTCTTTTAAATATGCCTCACAACCAAAAATGTTTGTCCATAAAGCCTTACTTTGAGATTTGTTGTGGGTTTTGGGATAAAAATGTAAAAATTGTCCTTTTCTTTCCTGGAAGTAATTGGCAAATCATGGGCTGCTGGTAACTTTTGTTGCTATCATTACAGTCAAAACAACAGTACATCTTGAATTATTTTAATATGATGACTGATTTCTTTATACATTTTAAGATTGTCCATTTAATATTCAGCTTCAATAATCCAGCTTTTCTTTCACCAGGTTTAATTTTTTTATGGGCCCACTTCCATCTCAATGTAGAATCAACCAACCAACCAACAACTAAAAATCATAAAAATCTTGTATTAAAATAAGGTTATGAACACTTTAGGTATATATTCTCCCAGGCCATGACAATTTATTTAATTAAACACTAATTAAATATTGTGACAGTGTCAGAAATATCTTGAATAGCATAAACTGATCAATACCTTGTCAAATAAGTCCCTCAAGAGATAATAAATAAACCACATTTTTAAAATTTTTACTTGATGGTCAACTAAATGATCAAACAATTATACTTACATGTAGAGGCAGAAACTGGTCTTCATTATCTGCCTTTTTTTCATTTCAGCCATGGCTAAAAATATAAGCATTTGCATCATCTAAAGGCAATTATAAGCAAACACCAAGCTTCAGCAAGATGTCTCAGTCTTCCAAATTTTAATTTAGGTAAAATTATACATGTATAATTTTAATTGGTATAATATTCCTAATATTGAAATTGAATTCCAATGACCTTTTTATTTCAATTGTTCCTCAAGTTAAGAGTAATTATGAACTTTTAGGTAATTATGCAAACAGATGCTTGAATCTAAAAATTTTATATCATTTTTAGCCTAAAACTTAGCCATAAGTATAAGGCATTATAAAGTAACACATCACTACATAATAATATGGAGATAAATCCTAAAATGCATTGAAAATAATCACAAACGTTTAGGATTTCCAAATGGTTCAGTTGTATACTACACACCTTCTCATTCATAAATGAGTATTCAGTTTCTAGCCTAAAGCTAGAGTGTCCTACATGTGGAGTTTATCATTTTTTTTAAATAACAAAAAATTTTCAATTTATATACATTCCTTTTCATATTTACTCTTTGGAAAAAAAATGACTAGTGAATTGATTGTCCATAAAGCTGAGACATTTGCTATTCAATTCCTGATTCCAGAGATTTTCCAAATAGCTTTTAGAACTGTTATCAAACTGTATTATTCAACAAAGATGCTAACGACTTTCATCCATATCTAATAGTTTCCTTTCTATTGCATACTCAGTGAGCAACACTAATGTAGCTGATCAGAAAAGGGTTTGGTAGTTCAATGAAGTGTGTTTAATTGTCACAATTTTTTATATGAATTTTACCCTGAGTCCAAGTCTGTTTCTTAAACTAAAAATACATATCGATGACTGAGTTAAGAAGTCCAAAAAAGAATACTCTGGCCAATGTCAACAGATATGTATATAAATGCTATGGTATGAATGTTTGTGTCCCCCCCAAATTCATATGGTGAATCATCCTTAAGTTAAGGTATTAGGAGATGGGGACTTTGGGAGGCAATTAGGTCATGAGGGAGGAGCTCTCATGAATTAGGTTAGTGCTCTTATGAGAGAGGGTCTAGAAAGATCTCTTGCTCCTTTCTACTCTGTAAGGACAGAGTGAGAAGACAGTAATCTGATGGGGAGGATGGCCTTCAACAGAACTCAATCATGTTGGCATCCTGATCTTGGCCTTCCAGATTCCAGATTTGAGAAATAAATTTCTAGTGTTAAAAGCCACCTATTCTATGGTATTTTGTTACAGAAGCTTGAATGGACAAAGACAATCAATCAAACAATATAATAACATCATTTGTTTTTTAATGTAAGATTTGGGAACATAAAGTGAACTGGGAAAGAGAGACATGGAAAAGATGATTGCAAAATTCTTTTGTACAAATGGTACCTAAAGAAATTAAAGTTAGCCTGTAAAACCTTTTACTCTGCAGCTGTCAGAATAATTGTTCTCTGTAAATGTTTCTTAGGTGAGATAAATATTATAACTTGGTGATTAGAGAAAAGGGGATATTTATAAATTATATTAATTAATCCAGAATAGTTCAAGTCCTTTTTTTAGCAATTTTTAATCTACTATAAATAATTGCCAGCTTCTTGTTTCCACTTGTTTATTCTCTTAAAAGTTTAATTTTGTGTTTACTAAAAATTTAAAGTATCTGGGAATAACCTGCTTTTATAAAGGCATAGTCATTTTATATTTTGGCCTTTTACTCCATCAAGTTAGGAGTAGAACTGTATTTAATAAGCAAAACATACCTTGTTTGATTGATTTGTGTTCCAGCATGTCCATTTACTGAGACAAGTTTTTCCCAGTCTGATACCTTCCCTTGCTCAGACTACCTCAGTGCTTCCAGTATCTTCCACATCTCTATGGTATGAGGAAATACTTGACTTATGTATGTATATGTGTTATCTCTTGGAATGTCTGGAATAACCCTGAAGCAGCAATCAGTAACTGCTTTAAAAATAATGGTACATACGTGTACTCACACACACATACATATATGTTATAAATTATATCAAATAAAACTAATCAGTTAATTAGATGGTTTCTATTCATAATATCAATGATGTTAGCCATTGTCAGTCTAACAGCGACACGACGAAAGTAATTTTACATAAACTTTCAGTTCAATTTTTTTTACATATTTAATGGGAATAATTTTGTGACTAGATGAATAGAAATGTTCTTTATATTTTCCCTAAATCTACCATAGTCTATCTAAAGAAATCTTCAGAGAGTTTATGTTTGGAGCTGAGAGACTATTGTGAAAATTACTTTTATTTAAGGATAAAGTGCACACACACATTATAATTGATTAAAGGAATATTCTATTATAGGTGAAATGCCTCTCAGTAGCAAGTATTAAAATTGAAAATGTGAGCTCTGGTAACAACAAAATTGTCCCAAGTAGAAAATAAGTATGATTAACAGAAAAGTTAATAGTGTAAAAAAAATCGTATTAAATACTTCTCCTCATGTCTCCAAAAGGAAGTATGAACGAAGTATTTGGAATATTTAACTCTTTTAATATGTGCTAAAATTATTGGCAAACCTTAAATTAGTATCCTTTTATTTTGGTTTTCGCTAAAATTTTCAATCCAAGGCAAATAATTTGATTAATGAATGTTTTCTAATAAGAATAATGAAAACATTTGCCCTTTAATGAAAACAGTTGCCCTTCATTTATGAAAGTGCTTGACATAAATTATATTATTTAATAATTAAGTCTATTTCTTTTATAAATTTGGTTATTTACAATGGTTAAGGGAAATATTTAAATAACTTTTGAAATTTTGGGTTAGCTAATCTCGGGCCCTTTACCAACATATTGGCAAAACTTTCACTGTTGATCAGATCTTTATTCCTGGTGTTTTTCCCTTTGGTATTTTTCTTACTCTTTGATGAGGTTTTTAAACTGTACAACCAGGACGTATTTCATCATGGTGATCGCAGGCTCACTGTAACAATTCAGAAATTACAACATTTTCAATAAAATGGGTGAGCAAGTTAGTGGAAGAAAATAATTTAATGGCATACAATAAATTCACAAGAAGTTGACCAGCTGTTCACTTGGCCACTTTGATTTTCCATAATAGACACTCATACAGTTTTGGTAGAAAGCCTTTTATCCTTCATGTTGAAGATTATGATGAAAGTTATCTAAAACTTGACAAATGAAATGAAATAGACTATTGTTTTGCTGTTGTTTGTGGTGAGAAAATACAATTTAACTGAAGCTTAAACATAATAGTGTTACAATTTTATTTTGTTTTCCAACTTATTTCCCAAAGGCTGCTTTAGAAAATGTATGGTTAGTTTTTCTGCAGAGAGAATGTTATATAGGTTACCTTAATTTAATAAAAAACAGAACCTAACCAAACACATTACAGTCAATGTAGACAACCCAATGATGATGTAAACGTACATATGTTAGATACATTGCCTCTAAAATAACCAACTTCCTTGGATCTATTTAAATAGCTGAGTATAAGGTCTCGGATTAAGAGAAAAAATCGCAAACTCTGGCAGTACTGAATAATCTTACCAGTAGAAAGAAGTGTTTTCATTAAAACCAAAACCTGAGACAGTATTACCTATGTTTTATCTAGATCTTATGAATATCCCTCATCTATCTCAAAAAAGAGAAAATCAGGCATTTTTAGTATCTGAATATTAAAAGACCTTATACACCTTTAGTTAATAATATCTTTTAGAATGTGTTACCTTTTCATTTCAGTGAACTGTGCATTTTGACCTTTTTACTTTTCATCAAATTTGTCTATTTCAATACAACAAATTTAAAACGTGTTTAGATTATCACCTCAAGTTAGAATACTGAGAAATCTACCTGTTTGTCTTTAAAATTTACAGTTTCTGAGAATATTAGAAACAACAAATATCTGTGAAAAATGGATATGAAGGAATATGATTTAGTTTTCTTCCCAAGGAATATTAAGCAAAATAACTGGAATTAAACAACTCATGCAGTGTTTGACCCAAAATATCTATTTAATACTGCATAATATTTCCAAAGTGGAATTTGAAATATGAAAATAATAGATAAGATCTTTCACAAAATGTATGCATCCTTTCGGCCTGTTATTTCATGCTGAAATTGTTTTTCTTAAATTTCAATGTCTTTGGTACAGTTATCACATATAACTATTTTGAGAGGAAAAATAATGCCTTCCTCTTAACATGGCATACTAGAGAATTTATAGAAACATGTACACTTAATAGATAACTAAATTTTGTGCCTTCAAAAAATTAACTTTCTAGGAAACATACACTCTTTCAGAAAAAGTTATTGACAATATAGAAGTACTCATTTAAATTATATGCAGTCTACTCTTCCAAAATGTACTTTTTGTGTGTATATGTGTTTTATTTTATGCAATCCATCTGGGTAGGTGGTAGACAGATTTTAAATCAGCCAATTGATCTTATGTGTTTAGAATCTATAGAGAGAGTTCTTTGGGGAAAGTTTTTGTATTTGGAAGGGTTTTTCCTTGAGTTTGATACTAACTTAGAGTCTAATTTTCCACTCAAAACACAATCATGATTTTAACAATGGTTCTGCCAGTCTCCTACTAGAAAAATTATATATATATATAATACACATATAAAACTATATATAATATATATATATAACTATTAAATACAATTTTAAACCTACCTTTTACATGCAAGAAAAGCATGTTCCTGGTTTGTTTTCTATGATTATCTATACTATTGTTTAGTTTGCTTACACTACACACTTAAGCTTTGAGTGAATAATCATTTTTTTCCTAGAAGTATTTAAATGATATGGCAAAATATGCAAAATAATTGCCATGTCGGAAGTTTTTTAGGCAGGTGCGTATTGTAAGAGATACAAGCCTTGAATGAATGAATGAATGAATGAATGAATGTCAGGAGAAATAAGGATAATAATTTGTCACTAAAAAATAAAGGTCCAAGCAAAATTCCATGTAATTCTATGTGTTCTTCCCATTTTTCGACTATCAATAGCCTGAAAACATAGCATGAAATAAAAGTTAAATGTTTGTTATATTGCCTATTACATTGTCAGTGTGTGTGTGTGTGTGTGTGTGTGTGTGTGTGTGTGTGAAGAGAGAGACAGAGAAATAGAATAATGTGATATAATATAGATGTCATAACCTGAGGTTCAAAGTCTGCTTTGAGGTTCAGAAGAGCCTGAGGTGAAAAGAAAAAAATAAACACAGGACAAACACAGGGACATCAGGAAGAAATTTTTTTTTTCAGGCAAGCAAAATGTATCTCTAACTGTGATGGCATTAGTAATTATGAGTTCTCTGATCTAAGGAAACAGAAAAGAATGTAGAAATGGGGATTTTGGAGAGTAGCGAGGCTGAACTACCTGCAAATATGTGATCTTTACAGGAAACTGCTTTCAATACAAAGGAGGCAGTCTAATAAATCTTCCTACCAGAAACTTACTGACAGGCAGGAGGCAAAAATGATTAGATCTCTTAGCTGACATTCTGGAGCTGAAGGTGAGGAAAGCTAGAAGCAAGATTCAGTCCAGGAATGCTGGTTCAAGTCATACCTTCGTTCTGTGCTTGTGAGCACAGTTGTGCATGTATGCACATGTTTTTAAAGATGATGTTACTTACATACATTAATACTAGTCATTTTTCACAACTCTTCCAACAAAAAAAGTTTCTATCAAGTACTTAGGAAGGCATTAAACACTTAGAAAATTCCTAAGTAGCTGCCAATAGGATTGAGCTAACTTGATTTAGCTGAAAAAATAATGTTATCAATAATTTCTGCCGTTAGGGCAATACTTTTTTTTTTAATTTTAGGATATGCCCTCATTCTCAAGAGATTCCTTACACTTTTCTTATTAAAGACTTTAAGATATCAACCATGATTAAACAAACAAAACACTCCAGCAATTTTCCTGGGGCTCATCAAAATATGGCAAGTCTAAATTACCTGTATCCCCAATTTAAAAGTATTGTTTGTTAGGCTGAGTTTTTCAAAGTGAAGAAGAATTTTTTTAAAAAATTCAAAAAAGTATATTGAATACAATAAAACCAATATTGTAATATTTTCATAATTAAATGATTTAAACTCGTAATTGACATCTATGACAAAAAATTACTTAGAATAAAGATAAAATAAGCAAAGCCAATCAACACACACACTAATTATGTTTATCTTGTAAACACATATATTACATAATTATTTCTCAACAGCATGTTATGAGGTAGGTATAATTTTTATAATTTTTACTATAATTTTACACAGGAAAAAATTCTGGTCCAATTAAATAAAACTATCGAGTGAGAAACCCAGAAAAGTAAGATATATTAATTCTAGATTTTGATGTAAATGTGTTATATATAAACACATTTGTATAAGAAGGATGTTCCATTTTACAAATATTTATCAACTATTTTATGTGCTTGGAAGCTTTTAGATGAAACAGATTTGATATCTTTGATAGAGTCTATAGTCTAACAACTTGCTTCGATGTCAGTGGAATCCATTCAATAAATAAAGACTGTAGAGGAGACAATATACACCTAACTTTATCTCATGGATAATGGAAAGTATTTGGGGGACATGGAATTCTAAGTTTGGCTTTAGAACAACGAGTAGAAATAACCAAGAGTCTAGCAGCATGAAATTTGGAACCAGACTGCCTGGGTTTATATTCCAGCTCCCCCTGGCACCAGCTGAGTAAGTTAATTAGGATAAACTGGCTTCAGTTCCCTTATTTATAAAATGGGGATAATAATAGTACATCTGTCATAGATCTCTTGTTTGACTTAAATTCATTTACATACACATATTGTTCAGAACAGCCCTGGTTTAGAGAAAAAACTATAATAGTGGCTATTCTTATTGTTCTTATTTTCTTATTAATTCCAGACATTATATGCACCAAACACATGATACACACACCCCCTAAAACATTTGAGTGAAGTCAAGGAGGCAAGAAAGTGCGTGAGATGCTTACGAAGCCATAGGAAATTCAGTGTATGGGCCATGCAGGGCCAAAGTGGAAGAGGGAGCACAGGCCCAAGGCACAGAATGACATAATGCTAGGTGGAAGGACTTCTACTCCATAAGGTCCCACTGAAAGAGCTCGAGCTCTGACACTGGCACATTTTACCATCCTGAGCAAAGACAACTCATTTGAGTGTAGCCTAACCAGAGGCAGGGATATTTAGGGGGCTACTCGAATGGTCCAGGTGAGAAATGAGGACTCAAATGGGTGCAATAGTATTAGATACCAAGAAAAAGGGGCAAACAAATTTTAGAAACATAAACAGGATTGTTTGAGTGATTTGGTGGGTATAAAGGGGAGAACTGAGAATTCTTTTCAGCTTTTGGTAATACTGACTGAAGTTAATCATGTAAAAAAAAAAAAAAGAATAAAAAGGGCCCAACAGGAAACAAATTCATTCTAACACAAGATGGGCTCAAGATGGCACGAATGAGGAGGATATCCAATACAAATCTGGAAAATATATACTAGCCTGAGGCTGTTTGTTTTTAACCATTCATAGGGCTCTAGATTTTTATTTCATGGTCTCTTAAACTGGTAAATGTTATGGTTAATATGATTGGTGCCTAACTCTAAATTTGGAAACTCTCTCGATTTTTTAATGAAAATAAATAAACCAAAAATATACAAATGGTGCTTCAGAATAAATATTTTTGTTAGATGGTTCAGTACATTTTTAAGAAAGTGTGGGTTTCCTCAATTTGGGGACAGATGAAACAGAAATACAGAAATTATTTTAGCTTGTTCCTAGAAGAATTCTTTCTCCAACTGAAAA
Source organism: Ursus maritimus (assembly GCF_017311325.1). Lineage (NCBI taxonomy): Eukaryota > Metazoa > Chordata > Mammalia > Carnivora > Ursidae > Ursus > Ursus maritimus. The sequence continues at coordinate 36,513,346 of NW_024426996.1, read as the reverse complement.
CTCCTCTAACTCCCCATTGCAATTTAGTAAAATAAACATTCAACTCCTCTGGTCTTAAGCATTTTTTAATCTTTTTTTATTCTTTCTACTACTAATCAAAATGGGAACCATAGGTCTATGTTTTAGTTACTAATTACCCGCTGCAATTTGCATTATGTGACCGTTTTATGATTCAAATCAAATTCCAAGATTGCATATAAAATGAACAGGGTCGGCTTTTCATTAACAGCTCTTTGTATTTTTATTTCCTTTATGTTATTTTTTCTCCTTTGCAATCAAATCTCACAGAATTTGGCAAGAACTAAAAGCTCTGTACTGTGTTATTTTGACCTTTTATTTATTAAAATGCTCTGGGTACAGATTAATTTACTTTGCAAATATTTATTGTTGTTTTACCTGACTTGAAATGGGAGCTGCAGGCACTTTGATAATGAATCAAGAGGTTGTCTGGCTTCTCCCTACCTTCTGGAATTACTTTTATCCCTTACTGAAATGATATCTTGCAATTTTCTACTAGGTGTCCCTAGGGAACCTGCAACTGATATTCCTATGAATTCTTTGCTGCAGCACCAGCTCTATTCTCTCTTGCTCTCTGTCAGTGGAAGTACACTGTTGTAAAAAAAGAAAAAATGTAACCTTCTGAAGCACCAGGTCTTTGCATCTCATGCCTTTCAGTTAAACATTGCAGATCAAACGGAGAGAGGTTGGGTTGTGAAGAGTCAAGCGAACTGGTCTTTTTGATAATCAGTGGGATATTGGCATAGGATAGTTCTTTGCACATTTTACAGATCTATCCACTCTTATTGGGGTGCATCATTTATCATAGCACTTCCTTAGCTCTGTATGACTCTGACAATTACATGGACCTGTTTTTCTATAAAGATGCTGGTCTTAGATATACAGCCCTCTCTTTTATCAGTATAGAACGGCAAGAATTAGTTCAGCTTCAAATCACATTTGAAAACAAAAACAAAAAATGCCATGGATGACACGTGTCACTATTGGGTGAAGCAGGAATAATTAAAGCCTTCCATGGGATAACACAGGGCCAAATGAAAAGTTAAAATGTTAGTTGGATGGGTGAGGTCATGAATTTTTCTAACAAATCCACCAAATCCACCAGTTGGCTTTAATATCAAGGGAAGCTTTGTTCAACAACTGCCTGTTTCTTTTCATTAGAAATTCTACCACATTATTTTATTATCTTATTCAACAGATATTTACTGAGGGTCCACAAATCATTTGGTACTATCCTCAGTTTGAGGGATTCAGCAATGACCATGGACATAGAGAGTCCCTACTCTCGTAAGAATGACATTCCAACGGGACAAAAGACAATGATGAACAATGAATTACATGTATGAATAGTAAGAAGGAAAAAACAATGCATCAGCCTAAGTGGGCAGAGAGTGCCAGGAGTGTATTATTTTAAATTACTAGTCAGGGAATGTCTCTCTGACTTGGAGACATTTTGAGCGGAGACAAAATAAACTGAGAGAGCAAGTTGTATAGATATCTGGAAAAACATTCCATACAGAGGCAACAACAATTGCCAAGGCTCGGAGGCAGAATTCCAGGAACTACCGCTGTGTTCCAGAATTAGCAGGGAGAACAAGGGGCTGTAGTTAACTGAGCTAGATGGAGAGATGAAGTCAGAGAAGGAAAAGGAGAAAAGTACATGCGGTGCTCAGAAGCTCAGAGGAAGATTTTGGCTTTCATTAAAGGAAGTGGAAGCCACTGGCTTTTAGCAAAGTGACAGACATGAGAAGACTGGTTAGTAAAAGATCACTCTGGCTACTGTTGTTACAAGTAGCAAGACCACAATTTCAGCTTTAGTTCTGGTTTGTACCTGGGGTATGGCCAGATCCCACAAAGTACTACCAAATTACCATGTCCAGTGTGCTGAGGCTGATGGATTTTTTTCCCATTTATTTTGTCATTATTATTTTAATTATCAGAATTAGGGTTTTAGTTTAAGATCTTAGGCTGGTCTATGTGAGAACCATTAGTTAGACCTTCATGGACTAACATGTTTGTATAGTTACATAGCAGATCACTTCTCAGATGGGAACACACCTACTTTTCTGGGTCTTGGTTATGGGAGACCCTTGGAAAATCCACCACTTGGTCTTATAGCCCCTTGACAATCACAGGTATTACACTTCCCTTTAGTTTTCTGATTATATTAAAAACTGTTAGTTTTTGGTCTCAAATAAGCAACTGGTACAAGGCAATCAATGGACAGCAGAGAGGGAGTGTGGGAAATATGTGAGAAGTCCCTATAAAAATTCCCATAAGTCATCGTCATTTATATTTTATGTTTCTATAAAATTATAGGAAGAAAACTTATCCTCAGAGTCCAGAATGACTTTAAAAGTTACTGTACATGTGATTACGTCTCCAAATGTGTCCTGGGGTAGACCATAGTAAAGGATCAAACTCACACCCCTTCCTCTCAAACAGCAACGGCATTTCCTCAGCTGAAGTGAACAGTGAACGTTTCTGCAACGGCTTGGTTCTGAGTTGCTGGCAAAACTCCAAGGTGTCATCTAATTATCAAGTAAACCAGGCCAGCTCCTGAGCGTCAGAGACTTTGAATTACCAAGAAAAACCACCTTCAATACGATGTGAGAATTGTCATGGGAGAAACTGCTAGTTTCCACAGAGTATCTGTCTCTGTGTTTTTCTGTAGAAAATAAAAGCTGTAGTTTGGCACATGGCAGCTGACTACGACTACATACTTCAAGTCTCCTTGCGACAAAGTGTAGCCACATAAAGTGCTGGCCAATGGAGTATGAGAGGTATTGGTGAGTAGAAATTTCAGGTTTTATTCCTAGAATAGCCCCACCATCTTTTCCTTTCTTTCTCTTTCTTAGAAGAGCGCAAGTATAGCAACAAATCACCTCAGCCCACATAAACGAGGGCTGTGCTGTAGAGATGGCAGAGCCCAGTCCTAGAGCCTGTGTCTAGGACACCATGATGCTAGCCCAACATTCCTGCACAGGTTACTCTCACATCATTGCATTAGAGAAAAACCAGCTCGTGTCTTATTTGAGCCACTTTTTCTTAGGGTCTCTGTTATAGCAGCACGTGTGTAATGTCTTAAAAATAAAAACGACTGGGATTTCTAATAAATGCATCCACCCTCTCAATAAAAACAACTACCATAGACAAGGTGACTTTATGTCTGGGAAGCTCAGAACATTATTGCAACTTTAAAATCCAGGTTAAGCAAACTTTATCACCTTCTTCGTACTGTCAGTTCACCTCTCCAAGAAGAAAAGACTTTTCAGTCTCCTAAGGTGTTGCTGCATTCTGTACTTGACAAAAATTTACATGAATATACTGATATCATGAGCTATCAACTCCATGTGTAAATGGATCCCAGCCAATCATATATATTTTCCAACACAGATCTGTCTTTAGAACTTATACTGGTGTCAGAGTTGACTTCGGTTTGACTCAAAACTGTTTTTTAAAAATTTGTCTGATCAAAAGTCTTTGCTCAAGGAAGAGTTCTTTGTTGCTGATTTTTTCCCCCTTTAATCTTTTAAGCATAGTTCTAGGTTTTAGCAAGGTTGAGGAACTTTGAAAAATTCATTTAAAAATATTTTTTTTTGACTTTCCAAAAGTAATGCTATTATTCCAGATTACTGGGCATGATTCTACTCCCCTGTGGTTGCTGTCAGTGAAAATCCTGTGTAATGTGCCTCATTGATCTCAATTTCATCTTCAGTTATTTGGAGCTGTCAGCAATTTATAACCTCTGCTTTTCTTTCTTTTCCTAATCAACACACACGCGCGCGCGCACACACACACACACACACACACACACACTGATTTTATCTCCCTCTGCTTTGTATAGTATGTATATGTGGTTATGCCATTGCTGCTCTGAGAATCTGGACACTGGGCACTGAGTGTTTGGGTCTTTTTTTTTTTTTTTTCCTGCACAGTTTAGTACTTGACAGAGTAAATTACAATAAACGTTTGTTAAATTTAATTATAATTAGACTGGGAAGACTTCAGGAAAAACAAAGCAAAACAAAACACCAAACTGTTTTGACTAAACTTTGGAGCAATGTTGAAGCAGGCGAACTTTATTTTATGTATCAAAATGTATTTTTTCAGAGATAAAATATCTAAAGGTCAAGTTATTCATATGTGAAGTTGTCATTATCTAGAATCAGGTTTTTGAATTCATTAACTTAAAAAATATGGGTTACTCAGTTGCAGACAAGTACTAACTGTGCTAAATGGCGTGCCCTAAGAAAAGTGAAAGGTATTTTACATAAGTCTACTGTAATTATTTCAAGTTTTACCCCTGATTTACAAGTATGCACCATAAAAAAAATGCTTCTAATTATATACTCTGATATAGTTGAAGGAGAATTGTCATAGTTTAATTTATTGAAAACAATTCAAATTATTTTTTGCACATAATTATATGAACATAATATAATGGCATCATCCTAGAATTTATGATTTAAGAGGAAACAATGAGATTCATTCTTTTAATTATGTGAGTAAGTTAAAGCTTAGAAAGGATTACTGACTGTCCAAAGCTAATAGACACATGGATGAGAGTCGAAAGTTTTGAAGAAATAGCTATCATGTATTGAGCGTGTACTGTATTCAAGGTTCCATATGAGATATGTTCTAGGGAGAGAGTTTACTGTTGGGATCCCAAACTACTAAGTTACAGGCGTCCCTTGGAGATATTAAGGCTTTGGTTCCAGCAACCACAATAAAGGGAATATCACAATAAACTGAGTCAAATGAATGGTTTCGTTTCCCAGAGCATGTAGAAGTTATGTTTAAACTACACTGTAGTCTATTAAATGTGCGATAGTATTATGTCTAAAAAATCATTGACGTATCTTAATTTTAGAATACTTTATTGCTAAAAAATGCTAACCATCATCTGATCTTTCAGCGAGTGGTAATCTTTTCGTGGGTGCAGGGTGTTGCTCCATGTGGACGGCTGCTGACAGATCAGGATAATGGTTACTGAGGGTCAGGGTGACTATGGCAATTTCTTAAAATAAGACAACAATGAATTTTACCACACCGATTGACTTTTCCTTTCATGAATGATTTCTCCGTAACAGATGATGTCGTTTGATAGCATTTTACCCAAAGTAGAACTTCTTTCAAAATTGAAGGCAGTCCTCTCAAACCCTGCCGCTGCTTTGTCAACTAAGTTTATAGAAAAGGCTAAGTCTTTTGTTGTCATTTTGACATGCTTCACAGCATGTTCCGGATATGATTACACACACACACACACACACACACACACACACACACACAGGCACACACACGATCTTCTGGATAACTGCAGCAGCTTATCCATCAGCACTTTCCTTTGGACTTTTGTGTTATGGAGCCGACTTCCTTCCCTAAATCTCATGAACCAACCTCTGCCAGCTTCCAACTTTTCTTCTGCAGCTTCCTCACCTCCCTCAGCCTTCATGGAATAAGAGTCAGGGCCTTACTTTGGCTAAGTTGGGCTTTGACTTAAGGGATTGTTGCAACTGGTTTGATCTTCTATCCAGACCACTCAAAACTTTCTCCATATCAGCAAGAAGACTGTTTCACTTTCTTGTCATTCATGTGTTCACTGGAGTAGCACTTTTTAAAATTTCCTTCAAGTGCTTTTCTTTCCCATTCACAGCTCGGCTAACTGTTTGACAAAAGAGGCCCAGCTTTTGGCCTATCTCAGCTTTTGACGTGCCTTCCTTACTAAGCTTAATCATTTCTAGCTTTTGATTTAAAGTAGAGATATGTGACTCTTCTTTTCCCTTGAACACTTAGAGGACTTTGTAGAATTAACTGACTTAATTTCATTACCGTATCTCAGGGAATAGGGAAGCCAAGGAGATGGAGAGAAATGGGGGAATGGCGGGTATACAGAGCAGTCAGAACACACACATTTACTGATTAAGTTCAGTTGTATATGGGCGTGATTCATGGTGCCCCCAAATAATTGTAAGAGTAACATCAAAGATCACCGTAACAAATAACACTGAAGAAGTTTGGAATATTGACAGAATTACCAAAATGTGACGAAGAGTCATAAAGTAATGAAACATTGTTGGAAAAATGGTACTAATAGACTTGCTTGATAGCAAGTTGCTACAAATCTTTGATTTATTAAACAAACAAACAATGCAATATCTGCAAAAAAGCAAAATGCAATAAAACAAGTTATGCCTACATTATGAAAGGGGTCTGGAGCAGAACTGCTTAAGTCTTAATTCTGGTTCTTCCATCTAATAAATGTGTGATATAGGCAAGTTATTTACCCCCTTAATATATCTCAGTTTCTTCTCTGTAAAATAGTGTATACATTAGTATGTTACTCACCGTGTCATTATGGGGATTAAATAAGTGAATATATGTGATAGGTAGCATTTTACATAGTGTCTGTCACAAAACCAGCTTTAGATAGTTATTAGCTCTTTATATTTAACAGATCAAGGTAGTGTCCGAAAAACAATTGAACACATTATCTCCATATTTTGTACAAGAATACTTATAAAAGGCTCTGAAATGGTAACTTATTTAAAAAGCACAAAATGCACACGTTTCAGCTGGAATTCAAATGCTGTCTTGACTTAACAAGTTTTTTTCACTGTATTAAGCTGGTTTCCTGTAGTCTTCAGACTATTTTCACTGAAAGTATCCCTTGCCCTGCATCATGCAGTTAATAGCTTTTGTTTTTATGGCAAATAGCTTAAACCCAAAAGTCAAACATGAAATGGAATGTTATGTTGATTATCTGGACTTCTCAAATTGCAGAAAGAATCATCTCCCAAAAACATTTCATTTTCTTTGATTGGAGCAAAATATCACAAAGAAAAATTCTGTTGTTTTTGTTTGTAATTACTCTGGGGTTTTCTTCTGATATATGTTGTGATTGCTAATACAGAGAAATTTTGCTCTTAGAATTAATATAATGTTAATTGGAATTTTTTTTTAATTAAAATCAGTTGGCCTGCATTTTCTGATTTCCCAACATTTGGTTCAGTGACTTTTCTTACATCCACCAAACTTTAGAGAAAGTTTGAGAATGGTTAGAGTAACATTTACTGCCTAAAATGTGTTACAGCAAATGATATGTCTTTTATTTTTGATTACTATTATAGAAGTGTGCGTGAAAACAAAATAAAAATCAATATACAATATATACTAACAAAGAAATCAAGTACTTAAAAATGAATCCCCTGGGTAGGATTGAATGTTGGCAAATATTGCTAAGTTTTAGTGATTGTTAAATAAAGGAGCTCATGAATTATTTAGTACAATGAGCAAGTGATATACTGTTGTCATAATCTTATTAAGTTGACATTTCATGGAGTTCTTTATCATCATATTTGAATACAATTATATCTAAACACACAGATTATTTAAAGGCACAGGTTCATAAATGAAGGATTGCAGTATAATTACAAAAAGAAGAGTACAATTCCCAGACTACTTGTTTTTGGAATAGACAGGAAGTATCAAATTCTCTCTGGGAGTTCCTCATTCATAAAATGAGGAGGATATCAAAGGCTATTTTTGAAGTCTTTTCTTTTATAACTGTGTAGAAAGATATGGTCATGCTAGAGTAATAGCATATTGCAAAATGAAAAAAAAGTATCTTTTCTCAAATTCATTTTTATTTTAATTTTCACTTAAAAAGATCAAAGCAGTTCTTTTTCTCAAAACTATTTTTATATTTAAATTTATATGGTAGTCTTGAAACGTGTTTTTCTCTTTTCTAATTCATTATATTATTAACAATAAGAGCAGATAGTAAATAATCATTTTTAAATCTTTACATGTTATTTTTAGCAGCATTTGAGAGATCATAAACTAGAAGTAATAACATTTAAAATCAAGCATGTTCATTATGGCAGTTAAACATATACTTGAAAATTTCAGGGACACCTGGGTGGCTCAGTCAGTTAAGTGTCTGCCTTCATCTCACGTCATGGTCCCAGGGTCCTGGGATCAAGTCCTGCATCGGGCTCCTTGCTTGCCAGGGAGCCTGCTTCTCTCTCTGCCTGCTGTCCCCCCTGCTTGTGCTCTCTCTCTCTCTGACAAATAAATAAAATCTTAAAAAAAAAATTCATATAGGCTGATGTGTTCTAACTATATCACTTGAATATATAGTTTTACGAAGGATCAGTATCATAAGATTACGTGTTTTTCAAAAACACTAGTACTCAAAGTATTTTTATAATAAAGTGCTCAAAAATTAGGAAGTTAAAAATATCCAGGAGAAATTTGTAGAATGATGTGTCACTATAAAAGGGATATTCAGGAAAAAGAGATTGGGAGATCACCTATTATATTATCAGCTGTCAATTATTCAGGGCTTCAGGGTCATTTATAAGATAATCTCAGCATCTTATCCAGTTTTATGCTTCTGTTTTCCTCAATAAAACTTCTTCAGTTGCCCAATTAGCTCGGCTTCCTTGCTATCTCCCAGAGCTGTCAGGCTGGGGTAGGCTGAATAATGGCCCCCAGATTCTGAAGATTAGATTTTGAATCCCTGGAATCTCTAGGGAAAAGATCTTTGTAGCTATGATTAAAGTAAGGATCTTGAGATGGAGAGGTTATCCCAGATTATCTGGGTAGGCCCTAAATGCATCACAAGAGTCCCTATAAGCCAAGAGCAGGGGGTATTGAAAACAAAGGAGAAATCAGTGTGGCTATGGAGGGAAAGATGATAGCGATTCAACCACAAACGAAGGATGCCACTAACACTGGACCCTCAAGAGGCAAGGAATGGATTGTCCCTTAAAGCCTGCAGAAGGAAGCAGCCCGCTGACACCTTTTGGCCCAGTGATACTAGTTCCGGACTTCCGGCTACAAGAACTGTGAGAATAAATTTCTGTTGTTTTAAGCCGTCTGGTTTGTGGCAATTTGTTACAGCAGCCACAGAAACAAATTTACATGCTCACTACCATTCCTTTTTCTCCTCGCGCAGACGTCCCTCCCATCTCTCCTTAACCTCGTCACACTGCGTTTGCCCCACAAGTACTGCCCATTCTGGTTTCCACATTGGCCCGAAACTTTGTCCTGTCGCAGCAGCCCACATGATCATGATCGCCTCATCTCTGAGAGCTTTTTAACAGTTCCGTCACACAAATTAGCGCTCACTTCACAATCTTACGATTGATCATTCAATTGATTTTTTTCATCAATTTTCTTCTCAAAGTTTATTGCACTTCCCTTCAGTTTATATCTATTATTTCTATATAGCTCATGGTCCTGCAACCTTGAATACATATAAAGTATTCAATATCTTACATCTCAATCAAAACGCTTTCTAACTTTACACTATTCATTTCTTTATTCTCTCCTTTCCACGCATATTTTTTTTCATTATTGTGAATCTCTCACATTGTTTTATACTCTGATCTTCCATTTAAATGGCAATCTTGGTTTTCTTTTTGATAAAAAATGATTTTGTGGGTTTTGAATGCCATTTTAGAATCCAAATTTTCAACACTGGCAAACTCTTCAGTGATGAAGAGGTTATGCATATTCAAGAGAGTTCAAATTTGGATGGGTACCCGCTCTGTTTTTATTGCCAATATATAGTTGGCATTTAGGAGACTGTCTGAAGCTATGGTCACATAACAATATTATTTGTAAGTGAACAACAGGCTTTATTTCCAACTGGCTCTTTTGTGTACAAAGACATGGCTAGAGACAAAAGGATCAGTTTGAGCATGACCCCATACATATGTTCTTACTGGTTAAACCATGAAGGAATCAGTCATCCTGACTGCTTGGACGCCTCAGTTTCTAAGATAAATAGACTGAAGGCAATTAAATGTGGGTATTTGTGAAGTATAATGACTCCAGACAAAGGAAGCTAACGCTATCCTAAGGGAGAAAAACTACTAATTAATCAGATCTTCGAGATAGAAAACCAGGACCCTTTGAATAAATTTAATGGTTCCAATAGGCCAACTGATCAGAGAGAAGAAAAGAAATTGATTTGACTGATGTCATTTTGACAATAGGAAGAAATCTGGTCTCGTAATATTTTATAGCAAACAATTTGGCGGATTTCTCTATCTCTGAGAGTGAGTTTGATACTAGATTGCTGCAACTACAGACAGAGCACACAAACACATGTGCATACAAATACAAACATCTTCCCCATACGTGCCATACACATATGACATACAGCTTGTAAAGAAATGATCAAATAACCAACCGTAAAAAATTTACTTATTGCTCGATAGGTAGAGAAAGAGGGTTTACCTCTCTCTTTCTTAATAAGCCCCAGTCATTCAATCTTGATTGAGAAGAATTTAGCAGCATGAGAAAATTAGGAGGGGGGGAAAGCCCAAAACAAATCTAGAAGGGCCAGGGAAAGCAATGGGACAAAGTCTCTTGTTGCAGAGTGGGGGCCTTTTGTGGAGGATACGAATAAAAATCATGAGAGGAAAAATCACACTTCTTCGGATTTTGCCTTTAACCTGGAGAAAACATAGTGTGGCAGCATTGCTGTGAATCAAAAAGGTCAAAAATTCAGAAAGAAACGTTTCAAATACCACAAACACGAATGATACACACGCTGCAACATTCATGTTTCTCTTCCCAAGAGTTATTTTCTACTTCCCTACCAAAACCCTACCACTCTATTTCTGTTAGGTTTTTAGAATTTCTCATCTGTTCTTTTCCATTTCTGAATCATTTGCAATTTTCTGCTACAATAGCTTTATCCACAATGTTAAAAAGTAAAACACATTTACTGAAAATTTTATATATAAGTGTATACTAGAACTATTGATTTAAACTTCATTACGCAGCAACCAGAAAAGATAATTTAGCACAGTATGGTGTTCTGACTTCAGAAATAATTTTCCTCTGATTAGCTTCTCTATCTTTTGCTATTTGCTTTCATCGTTGCTGCAAACGCATATAAACTTCTTGTTTATTTGGTTCAGAAGTTTGGAAGCTCTGGCTGTCGATAGCTGACCCATCTCTTCCACTTCTGTACGTGAGCGCCTTAGTCACAAGCGTGCTCACAACTGTGCTCCACTGAGCAAACGGGCGAGGCTCACAGACCCTGGTTCTTGCTTCCAGGAATATGGCGCTTTTTCCAAGCAATGTAGATGTTATCTCTGCTATTTCTGACTCCTTACTTTTGCACATCAAGGCCTAGAATTCATTTTATCAGAGAAGTCAACAAGGAAGTGGAAAATGCAGTTTCAGTTGTAGGGAGAACACAATTTTCATTTCTAAATGAAATGCATGAGGTTGGCCTCGCTGGTCATAGAAATTTAAAATATCTCCCTTGACTCACGTTAGATATCCCCAAGAGATTATCTCCAATAAAATTTGGCATGTGTGGATTTCTTGAATTGAGAGAGAATTGGGTTTGGAGTCGAAATAGAGGTGCAGGAATTTATGATAATGACTTTTATTTTTTCAAGACTAAGTCACTATTTCATTTCTATCGATGGTAAACTAAAGCAACAACAAAAAAAGAGGATTTCAAACTGTCACTGTTTGTTTAGGTAAAGCCAGGCTGCTACTGAAAATCTGCCCTTCCCGGGGCAATTATCACTTTTTTAGCTTTATGTATGAACTTTATGTATGAACAGGAAATGAAGTCTGAGGCTCGTAAGACTAAGACGTTCAAGTACTTCCCCTTATTGTTTACTGGGACATCAGGGATACTCGCGAGCGTGCTTTCTCCTCCTCTGTGAAGCTGCGTCTGTTACTCCAGAATATGGTGTGTTTAACTCCTAGACTAGGTGCTCCTTGTTTATCCGCCATAAATAAAACCGTAAAATGGGTTATTGCTCTGTGTTTGCTCCCTCTACAATCCCTCTAACTCCTATTGACACACCAAGTGGGGAGGGAATGAGGAGAAGGGGGGGTGTGGGCAATTCCCAGTGACAGTGTCGTCCTCATCTATTAACTGCAGGCAGAATGAGAAGGGATCTTCATTGCGTGGTGTTTCATCCTAAATTCCTTTATCAGACACCCCTTCCTGAGTTTCAGTTCCAGGCTGCTTATCTCTCTGATAGTCTTCTCAATCTTGTCAGCCACTTCCCAGGTTGCCTCTGCAAACCACAGACCACACCCAAGGTTCCACTAAGGTTTTCCTCTCCTTTTATTTGCATAGTTATTTATCTGTGGCCAGATATTTCCATTTTACTAATTCTCTTCTGTTACATAATTCTGTCTTTGATGATGCAAAACATTTTTTCCTCATGATTTCTACTATTATTAGAATATATTATTCCCATTATAAAAGAGGTGTTATTTTGCTGTTATTCCTGTCAATAATGATTCCTAGGAGGGAAGGGAAATAGAATAAAAGCAAAATAGAAATAATGCTTCTTTTAATATGACCTAGGGGAAAATAAAATAAGTCAACGTTCACCGAGTCTTTAGGGTTTTATTCTTTCAGTAGCAATAAAGTCCCTGAGATGTGTGAGGGAAAAGGTAACATAAGTAAAATTATATATAACGTGCGGGTAGTGGGGGAAGTTGGCAAAATAGCCCTAGTGAACATTGAGTTTTCTTGTTTAATTAAGCCTTGCCAAGTATTTTTGTGAAAGTAAGATGAAGCTTTTCCTACTAAAATCTTCAAAATTTTTAAGTATCTCCAAAAAAAAAATAAATTAAAAAAAATTAAATTTTAAGTATCTCCAAAGTTGGAAGGAATTGAAGACTGAGACAGATAAATTTATGATTATGTGCCCAGTGTGGACAAATGCACCCAATAGAAGAAATAAACATGAAGTAAATAATAATGCACCATAAAGCTGGAATTGTGTGTTCTAGTTTTAGAGAATTATGTAATTCTAATAATTTCTATCTACTCACATAGTACAGACAGTTAAATATATATTTTAATCCTCTTTTTTAAGTTCATAAGTCAGTTTCACTCATTTACTATTTATGCTTATGAAAATATTTTTTAAATTAACTTTTTATCTTCTTATAAAAAAATATTGGCCATACACATGGCTCTGTTAACTTTTTATCTTCTTATAAAAAAATATTGGCCATACACATGGCTCTGTTTCATGTTGGACTGAATGGACTTTAAATGATATCTAGCCTTGGGGCGCCTGGGTGGCTCAGTTGTTAAGTGTCTGCCTTCGGCTCAGGGTGTCATCCCAGGGTCCTGGGATCAAGCCCCACATCGGGCTCCCTGCTCCACTGGGAGCCTGCTTCTTCCTCTCCCACTCCCCCTGCTTGTGTTCCCTCTCTCTCTGACTGTCTCTCTCTCTCTGTCAAATAAATGAATAAATAAATAAATAAATAAATAAATCTTTAAAAAAACCAACCAAACAAAAAAACCCAGTATCTAGCCATTGCTTAAAACTGTTGAAAGACTAGACAAATTATTAAATGTTCCTACTAAGGTATAGCTACAGAATATACTATTTGTAAGTTACCTGATTATTCATCACCATGCCACACACACACACACGCACACACACACACACAAACACACACAGAGCCATGTACATTTTCCATGCCTCAGTAGCAGTGTAGAATATATTAGTAACTGAATTTAAGTACATTTACATTTTAAAAAAAATCCCCAAAGAGGCATCTATTAATTCACCACATATTTAAAGTAGTGCTCTTAAAAGCTTTCTCTCAGAAATAGAACAATAAAAAATCTCTAGGTAAAAACACAAAGAAAAAGCACGTGTGGAACTAAGATTTCCCAAGTATCTTTCAAGCAGAAGTAAAATCTGCTTCCCTAACAACAAAAAGTTATTGTTTATCCACTCCAAAGCTTTAAACGTTTCATTTTATGAAACCCAAAGGGGAGATTTTAAGAAAGACTCAACAATGATGCTAAAATTTTAATTTGAAGAGACTCATAGGGATATCTGGACATGAAACCTCAAGACTTCATATCTATATCATATCTCTCTATGTAAGATAATGTGTAAAATTATACAAACACATCTTCAAAAGAAATGCAGGTTTTTGCTCCAATTTTTGGAGACTGTAACTCCTTGTAATTTTCAGTACGTCATTTTATACTGTTTGCATATGCTGCTTAGCACCTTTCTGCCCCTCTTGCATTGCTGATGGCAGTGCTGAGACAGCACTCTACAGTTTACCATGTACTTTGGAATGATCTCCTAAGTGAAACTGTCTTTTGGCTAGTCACCTTCTTACTAACCGATTAATGTGAGAATCTCCATAGGTACAGACAACTTACTCTAGAATTTCCTACAGTTTGTTTGAAACCTATGAAGATACTTGCAGCACCACTATTCTTCATAGGTTACTATTATATAAATTCCCATATTTTCCTGTTCAGTCGTAAGTTAATGAAGGATTAATATATCCTGTATCACTGCCATTTAATTTTAGAAGTGAATTTGAAAAGTAAATTCAGGTATTTTCTCCATAAATTAGGAAATACTCTTTCCTGATTTTTTCCTCTGACTTTCATTATAATTTTATTAACTAAAACTGTGTGACTCAGTTAGAATTTTATCTGTTATGTCTGTCTCACTGAGATACATGCAAGAAAAACGATATGAAAAGTTATGTTTGCAAATGAAAATATAGTTTAAGATGCTCAATACATTCTATTTTAATGACTATTAAATAGACTAGTGAGCCCATGACATTTTAAATCAATGTTATTTATATTTGATAAAATGCATTAATAAAGTTGATAGATTTTAAGCAAATGGTTGAAAAGTTCTGAAATATATGTGTGTGTATATATATATGTGTGTGTATATATACACACACACATACATATACACACATTTACATATATGTATCACCCTAATCAAGATTTGAAATGTATAGAAAAATATAACCAATGTCCATTCACCCCAGAAAGTTCTATTGTGTCCATATGCTGTCACTATTGCTCTCTCCCCACCACCCATGCAAACCACTGATGCAAATTTCTATTGCCCTAGCTTCATTGCACTGTTCCAGAACTTCCTGTAAGTGAAACTGTATGTCTTTATTTGTGTTTGGCTCCTTTTGCTCAACACAATGATTTGAAATTCATCCATCTTCTTGTGTGTGTTAGGTGTTGTTTTTCCTCTTTTATTGCTTAGTGGTATTCTATGTTTAGAGTATACCACAGTTTGTTTATATATTCACCTCTTATAGCCATTTGGGTTGTTCCAGGTTTGGGCTATTAGAAATAGAAGTGGTATAAACATGTGTTCTACAAATCTTTTCATTAAGATATGTGTTTACCTCTCACGGTTAAATATCTCAGTGTGGAATTGTTGGATCATAAAATAGATGTACATAAAACTTTATTGTAAGAAGCTGCCAAATTGTTTTCCAACATGTTTGTACTATTTTCAACTTCCACCAGCTGTATGTGAATGTAACTGTTTCTCCACATCCTTACCAATAATTGGTATTGTTTTAGCCATTTTAGTGGGTGTAAATGATATTTCATGGTGGCTTTAGTTTGTAACTAATAACTGTGAGCAACATCTACGCACATACCATCTATCCTTATGGATTCTTTAGTGAAAAGCCTGCTCAAGTCTTGGTCCATATTTTGTTAATTGGATTGTGTGGCATCTGGTTTCCAAAAATGGTTCCCAATAAAACACCCCTCTTGGTATTCATGTCCCTTCCCACACTGAACCCTAATTCACCATTTTTATATATATGGTGCTTGGTAGAAAGTAAGGTTGGTAGGTTTTTTTTGTTTTTGTTTTTGTTTTCCCTAATGATATCTAATGTTTTAGTACTTGTTAAAAAGTTTATAATTTTTCCATAACATTAACTTTGGACCTTTGTTAAAAAGTCATTTAAGTCACCTTTTTTTTTTTTTTAAGATTTTGTTTATTTATCTGAGAGAGAGAGGTAGCATGCAAGAGAGCACAAGCTGGGGAGAGGGGCAGATGGAGAGGGAGAAGCAGGCTCCCCGCTGAGCAGGGAGCCTGACATGGGACTCCATCCCAAGACCTTGGGATCATGACCTGAGCCAAAGGCAGATGCTTAATGGACTAAGCCACCCAGATGCCCCTAAATCACCTTTTTAAAAAAACAATAGCATTTATATTATTTATGCTGTCTCAATATCTCTCAGCTTTTGCATTTCTTAAGGTTTTTTGTCCTTGTTTTTGAAGTCTGTCTATTTCTATTGAGTAAAGATTTACAAAATGATAAGATTTTATATATATATATATATATATATACACACACACACACACATACATAGAGAGATAACGTTATATATTATATATAATACATATCTTTATATTTATGTCCAGCTATTTTAATAATCTTTATTTTACTCTGGTTTTCAGCATCATGATGGTTAGTGTCCTCATCATGGGCTTTAAAAAAAATAATTATGCTTGGGTCAACCCAAAGTTTTAAGATTTTAGAACTTATTTTTGCAACATTTTATTTCTGTTAAATTATCTACTACTTTGTGGGATTCTGAATAATCTGTATATTTCCAATTCAGTATTGTCCCAAGGTCACTGAAAACCTTTTCTGTTTTAGCATCTTTTTTTTCTTATATTCTTTAGTCGAAAGATTTTTATCAACTTAACTTCAAGTTCATTAACTCTTCCTTCCATAGTGTCTCTACTGATGTTGAGCCAGCAATTTTTTGCCCAGATACTGCATTTTCATTTCTAAAAATTTATCTGATTTTTAAAGATATTTTATCTTTTTTGCTGAGATTGCCTACTCATTCTAAACAGTTTTCATCTCAGTGATTGGATAAAATTACTTTTTTCACATCAATTTTGGACCATTGCAAATATATTGGTTAATGTGTTACTTCTGTAGTTTTTTTCTTTTTAAGTTTGTACAAGGAATTTAAAATATATTAAAAAATTTTTTACACTTGGCATTTGTATTGAAGAAAAGTAGAATTTGAAAACCAATTTTCCATATTTGTTGATGGTTAGAGTATAAATTCCTTTCAAAGGTCCAACAGCTAATTGAAGAAATCACTCAAATTTCACCAAGTTTTGAGTTTATTTTAAACTGGGCTTTAAAAAGACTGAGTTTCACTTTAGTTGGCCCAACTCCCATCTTATGCAACAAGTCTGAGCATTAATTTCTTTCATTTTCATCAGTGTTTGAGCCAGAAGGAGATTTGGCCTAGGTTTCATCTTTGGATTCAGTGGGTCTCCAGGTTCAACAAGCTACAAGAATGTAGAAACCCATGCCCTCAGTGAGAAATTCACCCCTGCTTTGATTGTCTTTTTCTTGTCAAAGTTTAGGGAAGGGGTTAACTGCTGGATTAGGTTTATTATTCTTTTGTTTAGTCATCGTTTAGACTTATTTCCGTCTTGATTTACTCCACTCTCCTTAATAGCTTGTCTGGCCTTTCCCCGCCCAGCAAGGTCCCTACCTAACCAAGACCTGGCTTCTACCTTCAGCTGCTGCAGATCACTCCTCAAATGTCTCCACTGTACTTCTTCTAGTATCTCCTCCATGTGCTTTTCCTTGGGAGTACCATAAATAGATGGGATTTCATTTTATCTCGCTTTTCCCTGGTGTCATGACAAACAGGAGTGAAGGACTTTCTTATTTTTTTACATTTCAGCGAGGAGGAGAATTCAGTTCCATTCACTAATTTAATATTTGCAAAGTTCATATTCATGTTAATATTTACCTATTAATGAGTTATATGTGGTTAGTGTATGTCTAACATCAGGAATTTAGCAGTGAGGTCGCCAGGTGAAAAAAAAAATCGTGCCCTCATGGCACTTAAATTTTAAAGGTAATATGAAAAAGATTATTCCAGTTTGGGGATAGGATGTGGATTAAAACTTGACTTGCTCTCCCCATGCTTCTACACCTCTCTTTTCTGTCAATCAATCTCAAGTCCTTTCTTCCCATCTCAAAGGCAAGAATTATGTGATTGCTGGCATCTATTGCATTTTAATCTGATAACTGTATCTGCTCTTGATCTTTGCATTATTGGTTATTGACTTTTTTAGTTTTTATCTTTTTCACATTTCCCTGGACCTTTCCCAAATGTCTACAAACATTTTCCAACCCCTCTTTGTGAAAGAAACAAAATTTATTTAGAACATCTTCTCCTTTCTATTTAATACTTTATCTTATTACTTTCAGAGCCAAGGAACTTGAAAGAATGGTCTAGAGTCTATTTCTTCATCTCTTAATTATTATCTGCTATTCTTCAATCAGATTTCTGCCAAGAAGGCTGGTAAAAGTTGCCAGGATATGCATCATTTCCTATCCAAGTCAATCTTTGAGCTTAATTTACTTAATCTTATAAAACTACCAGTGATTTGTCTTTCGAAATTGTTTTCTTTCTGGGCTTTCAGGAATTCATCCTTTTCTGTTCATTTTTATCTCTTAGTTGGTTCTTCTTTTACTGCCTACTTATTTAAAACCAGTATTTAATTCACATCTCTGACTTTCATGGATCTCATTGTAATAATTACCCCCAAGTTTTTAATGTATATTCCAGATGTTCCTCCTTTACTTAATACTATATATCAAGTCATACATTTGATATTCTCATGTGGGTATCACTAGAATGGGTAAAATGTACTATATCTACAATGCAATCTACTATCATTCACAATAAATCATATTCCTGATTCAAATATATCAATGAACATGTCACAATTTACCTTCTTATTTAAGATGATATTCTTTCCTAAAATCCCTACAGTTTGTTCATGAATGTTATTTTAGTTCTCTCTTTCTATCTTCACAAATACTGAAATAGTCCATAGGCTAGAATTTAAGTGACCAAATTATACACCAGAGAAAAACAGGGAAGGAATGTACATTAAATGATGTGAGTTAAATTTATATGCTTTGATGACATAAAGTCATGTGAGTGAATTAGCAAAAGGAAGAGAGCAACTGGGGGAAAAAATAAAAGCCTGGAAAATAAATCAATGTTTCTGGTGACATTTTGAATAGTGGAAACTATAAAAGGGGTAAAAAAAATATTGAGGATTGCTTCAACTTTATTTAATAAGATAAAGGCATGCACATTAGAAAAGCCAAGAGAACAAAGAATGGATCTAAGGTATATTTTCTACATACCCCAAAAGTTTTTGTCAAAACATTTGCTCATTTACTTCCCCTAAAAATTCTATAAATCACCTACTGATGACCCTACTTTATTGTTAAAAAAGAAAAAAAAAATATATATATATATATGTGTGTGTGTGTTTCTGAGCTGTCAAGCTACTTCCCAAAGTCATACCACAACTAAGTGTCTAAGTTGGAATTCAAACAAGATTATTATGATAAAGGATCCGATGCTATTTTCTTGCCATACTTCTCTAAATGTAAAACTTAAGATACTTAAACATTTATTCAATGTATTTTTCATTAATTAGATATATGAGAAAATACATAAATATAGTGAATCCTCTTACTATCCCAGTAGAATTTCTCATGATAAATTGTATTTTTTTATACCAGTGATGAGCATTATATATTCATGCACATTCTGGACATATTTTCTTATGACTTGTAAGTAATAAGTTCTGGAGAGCAATACCTAATAAATATTCTACCTTATACATTCTGTTATATTTATGCATATTTAAAGCATGAAGAATTTTTAAATGAACATAATTTTGCAATTTAGGGCATCAGACTTTAGTTTTTGTTGTTTTGATTTATTTATTCCAACAGTCCTAATCAGGCACTATTGATTTGTGGGGGAGGCAGGGGTTGATAGGTGTTTTAAACGTGTTTGAATATGAAATCGACTGTGTATCTGGGAAACATGTCTGTTCTTTAATGCAAAATGTATGTGGTTATAACAGTTAAGATGTTTAAAATATTAATAGAATCTTAAAAATCTATCACTTCTATACCAAATAGTAAGCCCTGTCATTTCCAGTCTTCAGTTTTATTGTACACCTGATTTAGAAGCAAAGTGGGGTTAGATGTGTGCTGCTGTATGCTATCACCGATGGTCTGCTACCTCATGGATTCCACTAGTTTTCAAAAATAATACAATCATTTGGTTACCTTGCTATGTACCCCTTAATTCAAGTAAATAACTATTCTGGAAAAGATATAATTAGATACACTTCCATCAAATAGTAAGCCATTCATTCTACCAATTAATCTTTTAACAACCTACTATGTTATAATCACTGAAATAGGAAGTGGTAAACAAAACTGCCACGATCGTTCCTTTTAAAATTCTTACCGGGAAACACAGATTAAAAAAGGAATTATCGTACTTATTTAAATAATTACTTACATGTATGTGCTCTAAAGGAACATGTGCAGGATATTATATAAGTTTAAAACCCAAGAAAACGAACAGCCTCAGGGTGTAAGCGTAGTTGGGAAAAAGAAAGATTCCTTAAGGAAATGACTTTTAAGATTAGACCTAGATGATAGCAGGAGTATAACAAGGTAAGGAGAAGGAAGACAAATATTTCAGATATGTGAACACTGAGAGGTGAGAGAAACCATGGTGGGTTGTCGATAATGCAGGAAGCAAAGCACTATGAGTTTTAGGGACTGTAAGAAGATCAAAATGGCTTAAGACAAGAATATAAATAAAGTACTGAAAGTAGATGAGTTTGGAAATACAAGAAGAGCTCAGACCATTTTAGAATTCCTGGGACCTATTAAGTACTTTCCCTTAAATCAACATTGAATATCTATCGAAGAGTATTAAGCTTAGGGGCGATATGAAGAGGCTTACATTTTAAGATGCCCACATTGGATTAGGGTGTGGAGAGTCATTGGCTATATGAGGACCGATTGAAATACCACCGCTATCGAATGCTCGTACTATTGCCTGGTTGAAAGTGGAACATTAGTAATGAACTTTCTCGGAAATTCCCTAGCCGAGGATACTCAATTTTTGTTCATTTCGAATTGAAGCAATATTTCTCCAAGAGCTAGCTCACAGCTGAATAAATTTACTAGGTTCCTTGGCAGTTATGTGTGGTCATGTGAGTATGTTACAGCCAATGAAATCTGTGTGAAAGTGATTGGCACCTATTCCCGTCTTGGCTCATAAAGCTATCCCACCTGTGCTCCTCTGTGCTTCTTTACAGGAAGTGCAGGAAACAGCCGTGGAATATGGCAGAGCCTACATCAAGCTGGATCACTGACAACTTTTTCACCTGTCCAGTATTATTAGAAGAGCAAAAATGTTACCCATGTGGAACCTACTTATGATATCAGTTAGCCTATGCTAACTAATACACAACCTTGGATTTAATTTTAAAAATAAAAAAAGTATGAGATTGTGTCCTTTAAGACAACCTGAATGAACCTAGAGAGAACTATGCTAAGTGAAGTAAGTCAGACTGAGAGAGAGAAAGACCATATGATTTTACTCCTAAGTGTAATCTAAAAAAAAAAAAAAGGAATAAACAAACAAAAAGTAGAATTAGACCTATAAATATAGAGAACAAGCCGTCAGTTGTCAGAGGAGGGGTAAAATGCCTGAAGGGGAGTGGGAGGTACAGGCTTCAAGTTATGTAATGAATAAGTCACAGAAATAAAAGGCACAGCATAAGGAATAGTCAATATCGTAGTAGGGATTACATGGGGACAGATGGTAGCTATACTTGTGGTGAGTGTAGCATAATGTATAAACTTGTTGAATCACTATGTTGTACACCTGAAACTAATGTAACATTGTGTGTCAACTATACTCAAAAAAATTTAAAAAATAGAAACAAGTTGATTTTGTATACAATAACTCTAAAATCAGTTAGACAATTGGTTATGTGACACCAGTTTTTTTTTCTCTAAACTAATAATTATCATTATCTAAGCTTTCTTTACTAATTATAGTGACATAATACTTCACTATGTTGTTTACATATATTGTTTACATACATATGTCCTTATGTCATTTTTCAAAAGTCAGCTTCACTGGGATAAAAATACACTATATTAATTTTCTCAGACTGCTACGACAAATTACTACAAAAAACTGGGTGGCTCAGAGAAATTTATTCTCTCACAGTTCTGGAGACTAGAAGTTTGAAATCAAGATATCAACAAGGTTGGTTTCCTGTGGAGCTTCTGTTCCTCTCCGAGGTTTTGGCCATTGCCAGCAGTCTTTGGCACTTCTTGGCTTAGAGCTGCATCCTTCCAATCTGTCTCTCTTACGCACAGCATTGTCCCTGAATGTCTCCGTATCCTGCATCTTCCCATAGCCTTCTCATAAGGACATCAGTCACTGAATTTGGAACATACCCTAATCCACCATGATCTCATCCTGATTACATCAGCAAACACATACCCTATTGCCTAATAATGTCACATTCCCAGTTAGACTTCAATATCTTCTTTTGGAGAACACAACTCAATTGACAACATACACATACAACAACTCTCCAGTCATACAAATATAATTATTTGACTTTTAGGAAAGAAAACATTGCGTGTAAACACCATCATACTCGAGATATGGAATACATTCATCAGCCCAATAGGTTTCTCCTGAAACTTTGCAAACAATGCACTCCCCACCCTAATAGCTAGCAATCACTAAAGTTGGCTCTTACTATAATTTTGCCTGCTTTCGTATGTCAGATTAATGAATCATACATTATAAAATATTTTGTGTCTGGCTTTTGTCTCAGCACAAAGCTTTTAAGATCCAACTATGTTGTTGTGTGTATCTGAGGTATGTGCTTTCTGTTGCTGCAGAGGGTTCTACATGAATCTGCCACAATTTGTTTATCCTTTCTCTTAGGGATGGAAATTTTGCCGCATTCATCCGAGTGTGCTTCTGTGTCATCCCCATGGGACTAAGGGGGCAAGGGAAATGGACACGAATACAAAGTCCTTTTTTTGTGCCAGAAGTCTCATATGTTCTATAAGTAAATGTGAAATCATGACAGGCTAACTTAATAGCTTGCAAGTAGATTAAATTTTTTTTTAAATAATCTCTTTCATTAATACTTTTCCAGTGACTAATGATTTCAAACTGGTATGCCATTGGTTTTATTTTTGGCTTTATGCTTTTCTTATTTGTTGGATACAGCTGACCTTGTTTACATATTATGTTTCAATAACCATCTTTTTATGAATAACTTTCAAATATTTACATACAGTCCAACTATCCTTTAAATCTGCATATCCCATCACATACCTGGGTACTCTATCCTAATAGTCATATCAAATATATAATATCCCAATTAAATTTATTAACTATTCTGCATAGCATGTGTCTGTTCCTAAATACATCAATGAACACCACTTTTTCCATCCATTCACTTATTTTTCACTACTGAACTCGCTCCTGATTATTAAATACTGCAGCTTCCATATCAGTAATTTCTCTTCAATCTGATGCTACTTTCCAGCCCCCCTTAATATTGAAATAATTTTTGACATTATTATAACAGAAATAATAGGGAAGTTGAGGGAGAATTTAGATATTTTGATAATAAATTGATATGCTTTTATCATTATTGAAGTAGAGAGGGAGGGAGGGGAAGGAAGCAAGAAAGAGGCAGAGATGGGAAAATGGCAGAGAGAGAGACAAAGGAGACAGAGATAAAGAGACTAAAAATGATCGCAAATTTGTTTGATATGATACTGATAATTAGAAGAGAAAATGAATTGAGAGAAGAATGAATTTAACACATAAGAGAAACCTACTATTCCAGGTTCTTTTACAAACATTTTGTTATTTACTCATAATAAAACTATGGAGTAACTATCAATATTACTCTTTTCCTGTGGTGAAAAATAAGTTTCTGAGCAGCTAAGCTACTTGACTTAGGTCCACACACTTAGGGTCATACAGAATAGGATTAAACGATTCGAAAAAAAGAGGACCAAACCAGGAAGAATTTATTTATCTTTCAATAACAGCTTTTAATATTTTTTCATTATAAAATATAGCCCAGAGAAAATACACAAAACAAAGATGTAGAGCTCAATGATATATCTAAAAGTGAATTCACATAACCAGAACTCAGATAAAGATATGGAATGTTACTAGCACCCCCAAAGACACTTCACTCTCACTCTCAATTTCTGTATCCTTCTTCTTCTCCCCAGAGATAAATATTATTCTAAAGTTTATGGCAATGACATTTAAGTATACATACTAAAAACTATGCTTAATTTGGCCTGCATTTGAAACTAATATAAATGTAATCATCCTGCATGTATTTTTTTTCTTTTCTTTTTCAGCATGTATTATTCTCTGTCTGGCTTCTTTTGCTCATTAAATATGGGTAAATTATGACTGATCATAATTCCTCTGTTTTTATTACTACATTGTATTCCATTGTATCCATCTATAGCAATCTAACTAATCTATTCTTGGTGGATGGATATTTGGGTTGTTTTCAATTTCTGGCCTAATTTCTGTAGTGTTCCCATGAATAGTCAGCTATTAAAATATTGGAGCTATACACATGAATGAGAAGTGGACTTACTGTTTCATGAAGTATTTGCATGATCAACTTTAGTAGACAATGTGAAATAATTTTCGAAAGGAAATTCTAACAGTTTATATTCCTTCAAGTCATCTTGCTGCTCCATATTTTTCTCACCATTTTGTTAGAATCTATCTATCTTCCTTCCTTCCTTCCTCTCTCCCTCCCCCTTCTTTCTATTCTTTTTTCTTTCTTTCTTTCTTTCTTTCTTTCTTTCTTTCTTTTTCTTTTTCTTTCTTTCTCTCTTTCTTTCTTCTTTTCTTTCTTTCTTTCTCTTTCTTTCTTTTACTTTTTTTGACCATTCAGTTGAGCATATATTGGCATTTCTGTAGTTACATAAGAGTTGAGCACCTTTCTATATTTATAAGCTATTTAGAATTGCATAGCTGTGAAGTGACTCTATGTCTCCCAACCTTTTAAAAAACAGTTCTTGATATTTTTATTGCTTTTAAATAATACTTTATATAAAGTAGATATATGACTTTTATGGGTTATAGGGTTAGGATACTTTCTACCATCGAATTAATTGCATTTTTCTCTCTTAACTATGTATATTGATGAAAAATAATAATTTTATGAATTGAATTTATTAATATTTTAAATGATTGGTGACTGTGTTTACTATCTTTTTATATATCTCTCGATTTGTATTGCTAATACATTGTTTAGGATATTTGCATCCATAGTCATGAGTGATATTGGCTTATAATTTTCTTATAGTATCTTTATCAGGTATTGGTGTCGAGGGTATACAATCTTCATTAAATGAGCTGTGGAAAGTTGCCACTTTTTTATTCCCTGGAAGATTTTTGTATAATTAGCAGAATTTATCACTTAAATTTTTGTTAGAATTCACAGGTGAAACCACTTAGGCTTTGAGATTCAATTGTGGAAAAATTCTAAAATTACAGGCTCAGATTCTAAAATTGACATATAGCTAATCAGATTTTCTTGGCCATTTTTGTTCCAGCATTTTTATAGGAATTTGTCCATCTCACTACGTTTTTCAAATGTATCAGCATACAGTTTAGAATTGCCATCTGTATGGATCTGTATTTATACTGCTTTGCTTCTCTCTCATTCATTCCTTAATTCCTCTGACCTTATTTTTCAACCTTATCTAACTTCTCTCCACTGTTGCTACTTTAAACTGCCTTCATGTTTTTCAGAATTGACCAACTTTGCATTCCTGTAGCCTCTTTGGTACTTACTTTCAGTAGAACTGAGCAAGTCCCCTAAGTTTCTATTTGTATGGCCTCTCTAACTAAATAATTATCCACTTTTCTTTGGATTATTTACCTTCATAATCCTGATTTCTAGCTCAGTAACAGACATTGCTAAAGCCCTCAAGAAATATTTATTAATATAATGATTTGAATAGATGAATGAATGCAATATTTAACTTTAATATGTCAGTCTGATAATTAATATAGAGGTTAATGGCAGAACAGGAAATTTGTTTATTACTGGACATAGAAAGAGAATAACAATAAACATATATCTTCTTTTATTTTGCTGCCACTGGCCACTTCGTAACACTTTGTAACAGTCACTACTATTACACAATAGTTTAAAAGGTGGTGAGCACACCACATCTCTTAAAAGGTTTCTAAGAAGTAAAGGCAGAATATCAAGTATTTTTGAAAACTGTCAGGTTTCTATATATGTAAAGTTAGGTTTTAGAACGTCTGTATTAATCCTGTCAGTTATCGAAACATGTCATATCCCGGCCTTTCTTTTTCAAGCAGTTAATGGAGGAACAGTTTTTGATATATGACTTCTCTGAGGGGTTAAATTTTTCATTAGACATTGTTGCTATAGCTATGCATTGAAAAAGCTAACCAAGGACTACACTTGATTTTTATATTTAATTATTCTTTGTTATTCTATTTATTTCAATAGATAATATTTATACATTTTCTTAGCAAGAAACATCTTGATATGGACTACCTGTGATTAATTGCAAGGCACTTCAGGGATGTTAGCCCTCAATAGTTGGTTTCTTTGAAAATTCTCCCGACGCATCCTTTGTACAATTGCCTCTTAAATGCGAGTGTTGTTTATAAAGCCCAATATAGATTTTACCTCCCTCCATGAAATCCCTGGCACCGAAGTGCCTGTCTCTTCATGTCATCCTTCTGCTTCTCCATCACCTTCAAATTAAGATGCCAATTCTGGGGCATAGCACACGAACTCGTTCATATCTCGAGCGTTTTTAAAACTCTTCCCGCTTCATCTCTTCCTGCTTTCCTCCTCTGCTCTCTATAACAGACAACACTGGAGAAGCCAAATTCCATGAATATTTGTTGTTTGCTTTCATGGCTTTGCACATGCCTTTCTTTCTGCGCTGAAGGTTTTCTTGTCCATTTTCTGCCTAACTCCGATATAGCCTTGAAGGGTTAAACTCCTGCAGGAGGAGATGAATGCCTTTCCTAACCCACTGATTTGCACTGAATGTTTTCCCTCTGGCTTCCCCTAGCACCACTGAATGCTACTTGTGAGTACCTAAATGTATCACAGTGAGAAGTATTCCTTCTCAAATCTTATTCAACTCTGTACCCCTACAACCAAGCACAGAGCCAGAAAGCAAAATCATCTGGTTAAATGAATAAAGGACTATTCCTTTCTGTGGCTGTGCACTTACAGGGGGCCCTTACCAGCTCTCTGGTAACTAGTTTCCCTGTTCTTTCTTCTCTTACTTTTCTCATTATACCACAGTTACCATCCTGTGGATACATGTTTCATTTATGTGCCTGTTGTCCCTAGCAGATTTCTGCCGTTCACCCTCAGTGCTCCTTAGCATCTGCTAGCTTCCCTTCAGCTCCTAGTTTAAATAATGTTCCATATGCATTCTTCAAGGTTTATTGATTCTGCTCTCTAGAGAGTGCCCTATACTTCAAGTGAAGAATTTGAAAATATGGGGATCATTAAAATAAATTCCTGTGTTTTGGCCAAAGTTCAGTTATGGTGCTGTAGTTGTTTGCAGTTTTCAGCCTGGAAGCAAAGTTACATAATACAAGAAATTGAATGTAAGCATCTAAACAACAGATTAATAAAGGAATTTTCTGGGTCTTAATTTTAATCAGTTTACTTGTCACAGGAGAATAGTGTTTGAAGTCAAGGTTTAAAATTCAAGTACATATTAATAGAATTCATTATTGCAAGGCATAGAAGTTATAAATAAAGCTAAATTACAAGTAAAACAAACCCAGAATATGAGGAGAGGCTTGGAATCTCAGGATATTGTGATACCGTGTTATTCACTTGTTTCATGAGTGCTCCTGACTTTGTAACATGTATCAGTAAGTCCCAGAAAGTTCGCCTAATATTATATCTCAGAACCTTAGATAATTAATGTAAATAGGTCTTCAAAATCTCTATCTCTACACAGAATTTTACCCTAGGTTGCAATCCTTTTAAAAAAAAAGTGATCTGAAAATATAAATGTGATTGTCCCATTAGCATCTGGAACTCAGCATGCCTAAAACTAAATTTGTCAACATTCTCTGTAAATCTGCTCCTCTTGCCACTTTAATGATCTTAATTATTGGAACCTTCCTCAACTGAGGACACCATATATAAATTACTCACCTTTCTACACTACTGCACTCTTTCGTCATCAAATTTGACCAAATTTAGTCAATTTGTCTCTCTAGCCTTGCTATTAGAGATTGTAGTGATGCTGTCATTTTTACGTGAGTAATTGAAATACACTTCCATCTACACTGTTCTTCAGAACAAACTCTTAGGAATCACTTTTATTTCCATTATTTTCTCAACGCATATCTAATCTTTCAGTGAATACTATAGGCTCTGTTTCTAAAATATATCCCTATTTTGACCACATTTAATCATTGCTGTGGGAAAACCAGTTCCAGTCATCCTTATCTTTCATTAAGACTACTGCAATAGCTTCCAGATTGGTCCCCTTATCTTTACTCTTGCCACATCACTTCTGTCCACCAGTGTGAAACATTGTCCTAATGGATAAGTCAGATTGTCATTTTTACTACCTGCAATATGGTCATCTAAAATAAGTCTCCCACATGTCGAAAGGCTTGATAAAATATGTATAAAAATTCTTCTAAATATATAGCTGGGATTTTAAGAAGTTAAATAAATACCCAAAGGCCAAAACATAAAGAGCGAGCGTGAAACTAGAGAATTTATCTTGTATGGATACTCAGCTGCGCAGGACACATTTATCAATCCTTGTAACTGAGAAGCTTATATTCAAAGGTCTGGGGAAAAGGCCTTGGGAACGCACAAAATACAGAGAGCTGAGAACTTGTATTAAATATAAAATTCTAAAAAGACCCCATCTTTTTTGAGAAACTGTGGAATAGAATAAAACATCATCTATCAAGAGAAATGACAAGGCACGTCTTTGTCTCACCTATGCTTTATATGTAAAACTACAGTCGCTCATGAAAGTCATCAGCACAAACATTGCTGGTTTGTGGTACAAGTTGATGCTACAGTTTCTATGAGCAGTGCAGGCTAGGTGATAGTCAGAAGTGACTCTGTTGCAGCGCCTGTCAGAGAGAACGCTATGCACTGCTGAAGGGCTACACTCTCAAGGCTAGACTACAGATCCTTTCCACCAGCAAAACACAGCCTGAATTTGCTACTAAAAAAAAAAAAAAGAAAGAAAAAGAAAAAGAAAAAAAATCACAAACCATAGAAATAAAACAAATCCAATCAACCAAACAACGGTCATAAGAAATAACAAGCAGAAAGAACACACAACAGAAATAAACACCCCCAAACCTCTGTGTAATTAATGTAATTAAGGTAATTAATAGAATAGCTATACTTTGATGCTTGTGCCCTCTGTCACAGAGTTCTTCACATGTGCTAACATTTAATTCTCAAAAAATACTAACATATATTGGCGATATTCTGATTTTCCAAAGGAGAAAAATGAAATAGATAAGTTTGGAGTATTTCCTCTTTCCACATATGAAATTAAAGGTACATATTCAAATTCTAGCATTCTTGTTTTTAACTACTATGCTGTGCCATTTCTTATTAGAAAGATCAACTCTGACTATATTAGTGTATTTAAAATTATTAAAGTATTAAAAAGATGGACCCAAAAACATGAACAAGAAATAGGAGCTTATCACAAAAAAGAAATCTTACTGTTTTAAAAGGGAAGGAAAAATAACTTATTAAAATAAAATACTGTCACCAAAATTAATCTTTGATTATAGAACTAGCCTAGTTCATTTTTTACTTCCTGACACAGTTCTTTAAAATGTATTGGTAAGTCTTCCCAGTCTAACTTTTAGTAATTATTTAATGGAGGTTAAGGCATTCAAATTCAGCCATTAATATAAAGTGGACTTTTCTTTTTTAAAACCTGCCTTCAGGGTCAAGGAAGAAAACTGTGATAGTCATTGAACATCTGGTCCAGATTGCCTAGATCCTGAAAAGACTGAAGACTTGATTTCTTTGTGTTCTGTAATGTTCTTAGAGTCCTTGGAGTTTTGTTATGATGTCAGCTAACACCAGTAATGGGATTTTGCAAACATAAATTTTCCCAGTATAAATTCTTTAAAAGTTGGCAGGCTTTCTAAATTTTGTCAGTGTGGATTATGTTATAATAATCTACGGTGTCCTAAGAATCCTGTGAAGTATGTTACATAAAATATCCATTGAAATCTAAGATACTGAGATAAATATGGACATTACAGGGAGAAAGCACTCTGAGTGATAGCTGCTAAGGTAACTTCATATCTCTCCAGACAGAGAAACCTCTCTGGTTAGGAACGAACATAGTAAGAGCTTGAAGATAATGAAGTTTAGACTTCATTTTTTTTATTACTTTTAACTAGGAAGGTCAAGAGTGTTTGATCTCCAACTAATTAATTTGATATTTAGCATCAAGAATTTGGGGGTTTCATTTACTTGGCACTCTAAAAGCTTGGACTTTAACCATTACTTAACTATATATATGCGATATATAGTTCAGTACAACTGAGTTTGTTCTATATGTGAATTTGTATAGGTCCAAGTTTCCACATGCAGGTATTATCTATAAGCATTAGTCACTTTATAATTCTTACCATTCTTTTGTTTATCTTGCATTTAAAATTAGAAATTCTAAGTAATATGAACATGACTGTATGCTAGTCTCTCTTTTTTTTTTTCTGGGAGAAAAGATTGGCACTGGGTTAATTGAATACTTAAAATTATGAACATATTTGTACATTGTAAATGACTTTTCGATAATTGGTGGTATCTAAGAATCTCCAAAACACAGTAGAAAATATGATGTTAAAAAACAATCTATTGACTCCACCAGAAAACATTTAGAACCAATAAATGAATTCAATAAATTTGCAGGATAAAAAATCATTATACAGATATCTGTCGTGTTTCTATATACTAAAAACAAACTATCAAAAAGAGAGATTAAGAAAACAATCCCATTTACAATTATATCAAAAAGAATAAAATACCTAGGAATAAACTTAACCACAGAGGTAAAAAACCTATACGACAAAAACTATAAGACATTGATGAAAGAAATTGAAGAAGACACAAATAAATGGAAAGATATTCTATGCTTGTGTATTGGAAGAAATAATATTGTTAAAATGTCCATACTACCCAGAGCAATTTACAGATTTAATGAATTTGCAACAAAATTCCAATGCCAAAAAACACAAAAACAAAACAACAACAACCTCAATGCCACTTTCCACAGAAATAGAAAAAAACATCCAAAAATGTATATGGAACCATAAAAGACCATGAATTGCTCAGGCAATCTTGAGAAAGAACAAATCTAGAGGCATCATACTCAGTGATTTCAAACTATATCACAAAGGTAGAATAATTACAACAATATAGTATTGGCATAAAAACAGACACATAGATCAATGCAACACAATAGGGAGCCCAGAAATAAACCACTTATATGGTCAATTAATTTACAACAAAGAAGCCATGAATATGCAATGGGAAAAGGATAGTCTTTCCAACAAAGAGTATTGGGAAAACTCAACAGCCATATGCAAAAGAATGAAACCAGATTATGATCTTACATCATACACAAAAACTAATTGAAAATGGATTAGAGACTTAAACATAATACTTGAAACCATAGAATTCTTAGACAAAATCAAGGCATAGGTTCTTTGACTTCAGTCTTGATTGATGATGATTTTTTTGGATTTGACACTAAAAGCAAAGGTAATAAAAGCAAAAATAAAGAAGTACGACCATTTCAAATTTAAAAAGCTTCTGCACAGTAAAGGAAACCAACAAAATGAACAGGTAACCTATCGAATGGGAGAAAATAGTTGCAAATCATACCTAATAAGGGGTTAATATCTAAAATATATAAAGAACTCATACAAATCGGGAGCCAAAAAAAGAAAAAAAAACCCACAAAACTCAACAATCTGGTTTAAAAAAATGTACAGAGATTCTGAACAGACATTTTTGCAAAGATATACAGATGGCCAACTGATACATGAAAAGATGCTCACATCACTAATCATCAAGGAAATGCTTAACAAAATCACAATGAGATATTGCCTCACACCTCTTAGAATAGCTATAATTAAGAAATAACAAGTGTTGGTGAGAATGTGGAGAAAAGAGAATCCTTGTGCACTATTGGTAGGGGTGCAAATTGATGTACTCACTATGGAAAACAGTATGGCAGTTTCCTAAAAAATTAAAAATAGAATTACCATATGATCCAGCAATTCTTTGGGTATTTATCCAAAGAAAATGAAGACATGAACTTGAAAAAACATGCAATCCCATGTTTACTGCAGCATTATTTACAATAGGCAAGATACGGAAACAGCCTAAGTGTCCATCAATGGATGAATGGATAAAGAAAATATCACACACACACACACACACACACACACACACACACACTCACTCTCATGCTGGATTATTCAGCCATGAAAAGGAATGGCATTTTGCCATTTCTGATAATACAGATGTTCCTAGACGGCATTATGCTAAGTGAAATAATGGCCTCACTTATATGTGGAATTAAAAAAAAAGAAGAAGAAAAGAAAAAAATAAAACCCTAGATATCACAGATACAGAGAATAGCAGATTGGCCATTGCCAGAGGTGAGAGTGTGGGGTAGGCAATGTGGTAAAGGGCATCAAAAGATACAAACTCCAGCTATAAAATAAATGTCATGAGAATGTAAATGTACAGAATGGAAAGTATATAATATAATAATACTCTATTGCCAGAGAACCTGGATGGCTCAGTCAGTTAAGTGTCTGCCTTTGGCTCAGGTCATAATCTCGGGATCCTGGGATAGAGCCCTGTGTAGTTGGGCTCCCTGCTCAGAGGGGAGTCTGCTTTTCCCTCTCTTCCTGCTCCCCCCACACCTGCTCTTGTGCTTGCACACTCTCTCTTTCTCAAATAAATAAAATATTTTTAAAAAATTTTAGTTTATAATATTAGCAAGGAATTTTATTTAATTTTTAGGAGCATTTAATGACATGCATAAATTATCTCTTTCTTTTACACACACCCACATACATGAGAAACTAAGATAACAAAATTAAAACACAAAGAAAATAATAAATAATTTGTAGACAAAAATAAATGTATTGAAATTATAGAAGAAAATGTGTCCAATATATATACCTTGAAGAATTAAGTAATAAAAAATACTAGTGGTAAAAATAATAAATTGACAACAATATCACCTTTTAATAAAAATGATAAAGTAGTACATGTTCATCTTAGAAATATTTCACGTTCAACAATAATCAACTCTTCAAAAAGAGTTCTTAGTCTTCAAAGAACTGCAAAATTGGCGATATAAGACTTTGTGATTGAGGAAATTTTTATTAGAAGATCATATGTTTAGGAAAAATACAGAAATTTTAGTATATGACAGATAATTTTAGAGGAAAGGACCTATAAATCATATCAGTGCAAATTTTGGGTAACTATTCCCACTATTTATTGTTAACTTGGAGTGGCACTGCTTCTCTGGGGGATTTGGGAAGTAAGGAAAACCATCTTTTTTTCCTCATGATTTCTGGGGAATGTAACTAGCCTATGTTGACTAGGGGAGAGGGTCACTAATATCCTTTCGAGCACAAAACCATCTTGCTCAATAACTCTATTTTTAACTTCTGGTTTTTATTTTTAATGTGGATTGTAGTTTTGGGCACAATTTCTGGTCTGAGAGAATTTACCATGACACCTAATTTTTATTCTTAATATTATCTGTTAGTAAACTCCATGAACCATGAACTTTTTTTAGAAAAATTTAGGTATGAATAACTCAGGATAATTTTGATGAATACTTAAGCTTAGGATGATAATATACAATCATGTGAACACTTCTCTAAGATTACTTAATCATCACATATGAATTAATTTTATATTTATAGTACAGTACTACTTTATTGCCATTCAGTTCTATCTAGAACTCCTAATATTCCACCAATAAATGAAGGGAATTGGGAGAATGCCTTACAGGTTTTCTGCTCATAATACATTTGCATTATATTCAAGAACATTTTATAAAAACTTATCCTCAAAATATTACATAATGTATTTAATGAAAAAATACAGAGAAAAATCTATCTATATTAGGAAAATACTTTGAGGTAATTAAAAAAATATCTATTTACAAACAAAAAAAATCTTAGAAAATTTCCATTTGATAAACCATATAAGAATTTAAATAAATCCTACTTCAAGGGCACAGATACATTCCTGAAAAAGCTTGTTTTATCTGTCCTTCTAAAAGGTAGACTCTAAATGTGAGTATTTTATAGAGGTTATAAATGTGCGTCCACCGTGAGGGTTTTTTCCATGCTTGCATTTAATTAATTTAACTAGGAAACCAGGTTGGGATCCTTCTAGCTTGTCTTAGCATTCAGGAAATAACTAATGTTGTGTTCATTGTTACAATGTAGCTATACCTTACTATCTTTCTACATTACACTCTTGCTGGGCTAATGTATTATTTAAGAAACACTTTGATATGTATCCAAATTCCATTGGAGATTTCATCCTCAAAATGAATCAATTTCTACATACTTAGAAAGATTGCTTATTTATATATATACATATATGTAAAAACATGTGTGTATATAAATTTAAATATTTTCTGTAAAAATGTCAATATATTACAACTTGAATATGAACATCAATAATAAAAGTTTTATATTGATTTTAATATTTAATTTAAATTTAACTATTGATTCTTAATATTTAGTCAAATATTAAATTTTATTAAATATCAGGGTAGTATAGATTGGGCATAAATTTTATTGAGTTAGTATTTCGTTTTACATACTTCTGTAGGTAAGAATTAATAAGCAAATATTTGAGAAAAAAATCATCAATATGACAAAACACCATGCCTGGAAGTGTGGTAGTATAGATATTCTGAGAAAAAAAAATCAATAAGAACATATACATACTAGATAAATTATAGCAAACATATTTTTAAAAATATTTTTAAAACTCATTAGACATGAGAAAGTTAACCATAAATAATAAAACAGAATAAATAAGAGAAGCTAAAACTACAGTGGTATTGAATATAGAAGCCATAGCTTTTCTACTTTCTTAGCAATTCTAGAAATAAAATGTATAGAGATGAATGAATCCACAGAGAATAGGATTCTGGTCTTGAACCCTTATAGGAAGGCAACCCTCAACATAAAATTCTTACAATTTATATAGATTGAGTGCTGGTAAATGTGAATTTACAATAAAACCATAGTAACAAATGCCATGAGAAGACTATCTACTATAAGCACAAGTTAGCAAAAACAGTACACAATAAATGTATATCTCAAGTAATTCAATATTAGAAGTATTAAGTACAGATTATAAAGCTGTAAAAAGAATGCATATAAAATGTTTAAATAAACTAGAAAAAGATACAACAAAAATTCCGAATTAGTGCATACTTAGATTTAGAAATAAACCCACTGCACCTTCCAGTAATTAAAAGTATTGCCATCAAAATAAAAACAAAACAAAATATAATCTTAGAGAATATTTTAAAAAGGACCAAATACTTTCATTAGAAACCAATATAGAAACACCTAATGGATTTGTCTTAATTTGCGATACAGCCCAAAGAAAAAGATATGAAAATGAGGTAAGAGGCACACTCAGTAATGTAAGAAGGTATAACATATATCTAATCTGAGCTCATGAAAAGAATAAAGGAAACAATAGGGAGGCTATATTTAAAAATGTAGTGAGAATTTTCCTTATTGGTGAAAAATATAAATCCTGCATTTCATGAAGGACATCATATTCCAAGCAGAATAAAGAAATTTATGTCTAAGGAATATCAAAGACAAAGACAAGGTCTACAAGTAGCCAAATAAAGAAGATAAATTACATAAAAAGAAATGAATATTAGACTGATAGCACTTTTATCAATAGCATATAAAATATTACATTAATAAGATCAAAGTGACAAGAGAACATATTTGTCAATATAAAATCATGTACCTGGGAAAACTATCAATACAAAAGGGAAAACATATTTT
Source organism: Ursus maritimus (assembly GCF_017311325.1). Taxonomy (NCBI): domain Eukaryota; kingdom Metazoa; phylum Chordata; class Mammalia; order Carnivora; family Ursidae; genus Ursus; species Ursus maritimus. The sequence goes on along the minus strand of NW_024426996.1, from coordinate 36,477,429 downwards.
CAGGTTAACTAAAAAACATTTGCCAGCAATAGATCGTTTCTAAAAAATGATTTCTTAACAGATGTTTTCCTACAAGAAGACCCATTTTCAAAATTTTCAATATTATTATTGTATTGTCCCCTTTCACTGACATAGATTCCAAAACACCAAGAAATCTGGATGTACAGAATACACTAAAATGTTCTGTGCACACTCTGAGTCTGAGCTTCACATTATGCAGCAAATGTTTCTTCCAATTTTGTAACTTGTTGGATAACTGGCTTTATCATTTTCTTGGACACCAGTGATAGCTTAGAAACAGTATAAGAGCAACAGGTAAATGTTGAGAGCTAAGACAATTTCTGGTAATCTAAAAAAATTATCCTGCCTCCCAGGCCAAATTTTTAGGCATAATTGTTTGCTTAGATAACTATTAATTTAGCAGTTTGTTTCTTACCTGAGGTGTTTATATCCTTAGGGTCATGTAGCATAAGGCATGCTAGCAGCTCCTAAAGAAACAAAATAAGAATCTTGTAGTAATTTTATTAGATTATATTTCCATTAAAAAAGTAGAATATGGAGTAGAAAATAAAATAGTCATGACTTTAAAACATAAACTAATGCAGTGAAAGCATGCTCAGAGGGAACATTATAGCATTGAATCTATATGTTAGAAAAAAAGAACAATGTTAAATCAGTGATCTAAGTTTCAACCTTCAGAAAATTGAGAAAGAAGAGCAAATTGAATCCAAAGACAGCAGAAGAAAAGAAATAATAATTAGAGCAGAAATCAATGAATTTAAAAACAGAAAATCAGTAGAGGAAATTAATGCAACTGATTCTTTGAAAAGATCAATAAAATTGATAAACTTCTAGCCAGACTATCTAAGACAAAGACAGAGGACACAAATTACTAATATCAGAAATGAAACAGGAGACATCACTACACAGCTTATTGGCATTAAAGTATTAATAAAGGAATGGCATGAACAACCCTATGCCCACAAATTTGATAACCTAGATGAAATGGACTAATTCCTTGAATAACTCACAAGCACAAGGCTCAAACTCAAAAAAATAGAAGAGACAATAAAATAGGCCTATATCTATTAAAGAAACTAAATCTATAACAAATAACCTTCCAAAACAGAAAGCAACAAGCTCAGATAAATTCACTGGTGAATTCTATCAGTTAAGGAAGAACTTATACCAATCCTCTACAATCTCTTTCAGAGGATAGAAGCAGAGAGAATATTTCCTAACTTATTCCATAAGGCTAGGATTATCCTAAAACCAAAATCTGACAAAGACATTAAAAAAACAACAACAACAAAAAAAAACACAGACCAACATCTCTAATGAAATAGATGGAAAATTCATAAACAAAATACTAGCAAATAAAATTCAACAATATGTAAAAAGATTTTATACCCCTCAACTAAGTTGGATTTATCCCAAATATGCATGGAAGTTTAAAAATTCATGAATCAATTAATGTAATCTTTCACATGTACAAACTAAAAAGACAAATGATATGATTTTATCAGTAGATGCAGAAAAAGCATTTGACAAAATTCAACACCCATTCATAATTAAGAACTCGCAGTGGACTGGAAATAGAGGAGAAAATCCTCAACTTGTTAAAGCAGACCTACAAAAACTTCCACTACCATCATACCTCAAAGCTTTCCTACTGACATCAGGAATAAGCAAGGATTTCTTTCATCACCATTTTTTTTTCAATATTGCTGTAGAAGTCCTAGCTAATGCAGTAAGACAAGAAAAGAAAATAGAAAGTGTACAGATTGGAAAGAAAGAAATAAAATTGTCTTTGTTTATAGATGACATGTAATCATTTATGCATAAAATCCAAAAGAATTGACAGAAAACCTCCTGAAACTAATAAGCATTTACAGTAAGATTATAGAATACAAGATAACATACAAAAGTCAACGGCTTCCCTATATATCAGCAATGAGCAAATGGAATATGAAATTAAAAACACAAAACTATTTAAGTTAGTACTCCCCAAAATGAAATACTTGGGTATATATATATTTTTTAATTTAGAAAATCCATATGAGGAAAACTCTGATTAATTAAATCAAAGAAAAACTAAATAAATGGAGAGATAGTCCATGTTCATGGATAGGAGACTCCATATTGTCAACATGTCAATTCTTCTCAATTTTATAGATTCAACACAATCCCAATCAAAATCTATTCAAGTTACTTCATGGATATCTACAAGATGATTCTAAAATTTATATGCAACAGCAAAAGACTCAGAATAGCAAACTCAATATTAAAGAAGAACACAGTTGGAAGACTGACACTATTTGACTTCAAGATGTACAATAAAGCTACAGTAATCAATATAGTGTGGTTTAAGTGAAAGAATAGACAAAGAGATCAATGGAACAAAATAGCCCAGAAAGACATCCCCACAAATATAGTCAACTGATATTTGATGAAGGAGCAAAGGCTATACATAATGGAGGAAATAGGGTATTTTCAGCAAATAGTGCCAGAACAATTGGACATCCACATTCAACAGAATGAATTCAGATACAGACCTTACACCCTCACAAAATTAACTAAAAATGGGCCATAGGCCTAAATGTAAAAAGAAAGACTATAAAACTCACAGGAGATAACATATGAGAAAACCTAGATGGCCTTGAGCATGATGTTGATTTTTTAGATACATACCAATGAATGCACGATCCATGAAAAAAATCATTGATAAGCTGAATCTCATTATGAAAAAAACAAAACAACCAACCAAACAAAACTCTTTTATTATGCCAAAAACAATGTCAAAAGAATGAGAAGACAAGGCACAAACTAGTAAAAAAAAAAAAAAAATGGGAAAGACACATCTAATTAAGGACTGTTACTAAAATATACAAGGAATTATTAAAACTCAACAATGAGAAAATAAACAACCTGATTTTAAAACATAAGCCAAAGACTTTAGTAGATATTTCATCAAAGAAGATAAGCAAATGGGGAGAAAAAAAAAGGTGTTACACATCATAGGTCATCAGGGAAATGCAAATTAAAACAACAAGGAGATACCACTACACATCCAATAGAATGTTCAAAATCTGGGTCAGTGATGACACCAAATACTGGTGAGTATGTTGAGCAATAGGAACTTCTGTTCATCGCTGGTAGGAATGCAGAATGGTTCAGGCACTTTGGAAGACAATTTGGCAGTATCTTATAATACTAAAAATACTCTTTACCATACCAGTTGCACATTTTGGAATTTATCCAAATTATCTAAAAACGTATGTCCACACAGAAAGCTGCACATTCATGTTTCTAGCAGCTTTGTTCATATTTGCCAAACTTGGAAGCAACCAAGATGTCCTTCAGTAGGTGATTGGATAAATAAAATGTGGTACATCCAGATAATGGTATATTTTTCAGTGCTAAAAAGAAATGAGCTATCAAGCCAAGACATGGAAGAACCTTGAATATATATTACTTTTTTTTTGAATACATATTACTAAGTAAAAGAAGCCACATCTAAAAAGTGATATGATTCCAACTATATGACCTTCAGGTAAAGGCAAAATTATGGAGACAGTAAAAAAGATCAGTGGATGTTAGGGGTTGAAGAGCTGGAGAAGGGTGGATGATAGATGGAGACCAGATTTTTAGGGCAGTGAAAATAATCTGTGTGATACTATAACGATGAATACAGGTCATTATATATTTGTCCAAATCCATTGAGTATACAATACCAAAAATGAATTGTAATGTAAACTAGAGAATTGGGTGATTATAATGTGTCAGTGTAGGTTTATCAATTGTAACAAAGGTACTTCTCTGAGAGAGAGTTTTGTAAAGTTAATAATGGGGGATGTTATGCAAGTGTAGGGGCAGGGAATATATGGGAAATATCTGTATCTTCCTCTTAATTTTTCTGGAAACTTAAAACTTCTCTAAAAAAATTGCCTTTACAAAACATAAATTAAAAAAAAAAATTATAGAATAGCAAGTGAGTTTTGCTCTTGTGACGCTCCACTTCAAGGTAGGTGTCCCTTTGGGTGCCTGGGTGGCTTAGTTGGTTAGGCATCTGCCTTTGGTTCAGGTCATGATCCCAGGGTCCTGGGATCAAGCCCCGCATCAGGCTTCTTGCTCAGCAGAGAGTCTGCTTCTCTCTCTCCTCCTGCCCCTCCACCCTGCTCGTGCTCTCTCTCATTCACTCTCTCTCAATAAATAAATAAACAAACAAATAAATAAATAAATAAATAAAATCTTTAAAACAAAACAAAACAAAGCAAAAGTAGGTGTCCCTTCTGCCACGGCTCTAGAGGGGCAGCTACTACTGTCCAGTAATAGCCCAGAGGTTCCATGAGATCACAAAGGCCTAATGTGGTCAGTTTCCAATATTAAGAAACATTTAAGAATCTTTATTTTAAATGAAACACCCTTATAATTCAGTGTTGACAACTAGTGCCCAAATGTAAATATTTGATGAATATTCAACTGACATGACCAAAACCAAAGTAAGTATTCAGACTCTATTTTACAAACCATCCCTTCTCTGTGTTTGCTTTAAAATCTCCCCATAATCTTACATGTGACTTCTACAACTGGTGAGTTGACCTAACTTGAACATATTTTATCACTTCAGAAAACTCTATACTGAGGCTCATAGTAAAAAGCTTGTAATCCAACACAGTGTTACATTCCCTAACGGCAGGGATCTGTCCTGTCCACGGACTAGAAAACTACCTGGCACATAACAACCAGGGAATATTTGTAAAAAAACAAAACCAAAAAGGGGTGCCTGGGTGGTTCGGTTGGGTAAGTGTCTGACTCTTGATTTTGGCTCAGATCATGATCTCAGGGTCATGGGATTGAGTCCCATGCAGGCTCCACACTGGCCATGGAGCCTGCTTAGGATTCTCTCCCTCACTCTTCCTCTGCCTCTCCCTCCAACTGGTACTCTCTCTCAACAAAACAAAATATATAATTAATATATTTAATTAATTATATTTAATTAACTATATAATTAAAAACATTAAAAATATATTTTAAAATTGATATAATATACTTATATATAATGAATAAATGATAGAAGACATAGGCCAAGTGATATGAATAAATGATAGAAGACATAGGCCAAGTGATATATGTCTAATATCTTTTCTTCAAACTAATAGGAAGTTTTCCCCACAGTCTCTTATATGTATGGAGACTCACTTAGGAATGAATACTTTGAATTTTGCAGGAATGCCCTTGCTAAATTTCTCATTTCAGTGTAGTCACTTTAAAATGCTAATTAAGGAATTGTCATCTGAGAACAGGAGCTGGAGCCATCTTATCCACCTCTACTGTGAGAGTTGGAACTAACAAGAGTTACAAAAGGCACCTCCTTCTGCTCTAAAAATTGTAGAACTTATTTGTAGGTGATATTACAAGGTCTGAGGCAAATAATGATTTCTTCAACGTCAATAGTGTGATACTGATCCCATGCCATTCAGCTAATTTTTTCTAATTATGTCATATTTTAAGATGAATATAATTAAGCAATTTTATAATTTAAGATGGCCTTTTAAAATAGGAAACTTCATTTTTTTTTCTCTGAATATGCTTTTTCAGTTCTGATCCATTGCCCTTGCTGTCAAGGCTGCCTGGATGCTCTTCAACTTTCCCTTTTACCAGTTCCATGAATCTTTCTATGACACTGCGGGGCTGTGAGAGGGGCCCTTTGTATGATAGGTAATATGTGCACCTGCTTAAGTTGCCCGTTAGACTGTTTGCCTCTTGAGAATTGTGACTGTGTCTTGTCCCCTATTATATTTATAGCTCTTACCCAACCAACTGGTCCATTATTGATGCTCAATAAATATTTGATGAATGAGTGAATAAATGACTTTCACTGGACTTAAGAAGGTGGCTATTACAATTGTGGATTTGAAATTGTAATGCTTAGCATTGGAACATACAGGTATTTCCTTCACTCCTCTCTCATCCAGTCTGATAGTCATCAGAATTCTATTAACAAGAATTTCAGCATTTATTTAGAATAATGATAATGTGAACACCTTGACGTTATCTGACTCATCTGTTAAATTCCTTTCAGCATGATTTTAACAACACTTTTAATATGCTGTATTTGGATTTAAAAAAACATGATATGTACAATAGCATTAATCCAAATATTTGATTAACTATAATACCACATTTCCCTGTCATTAAAGATAACAGATAATTTATTATTCCTGTTGTAATTATATTAATATTCCAGCTAAATGAGTCTATTTAAATCTAACATTAAACTCTCACTCTGGCTGATTAATATACACCAATGATTTCTTATGCTGATTTACTATGTTTTAATGCACTATATCCTTTTTCTCAAAATGCAGAGAATCTTTATTTTCTTCTGGATATATTTATGAAATGAGAATAGCATCTGAAGAATCAGTAACTAATACTCATCTCTACCCTACATGTTTTCTTAGGAGTATATCATGCACATAATAGAACCTTAGAGTTTTCTGTGAGATATTTAACATTATGGAGCCCCAACGATGCATTTTAACAACAGCAAATATTTCCCTTTTGGGAGAGGGGATGTTTCAGTGATATAATGTGTAATAAGGCATTGTGCTTCTAATCTTGGAGGTTTGTGGGTAATGAGGAGAAAGAAAACAAATAAAATAACTGGAAGCAGTTTGCTTAATGTTAAATGCAATAAAGAAGTAATCTGAACCCTGAGTATTGGCTAGCATGGGGCAAGCCTGACTAGAGGATTTTCTAAGTTATGGACCAGTCAGCCTCAACCACTGAATTAGTAAGTAAGCAGACACCAGTGGATAGAAAGAGCTGTTGACTGGTGCCTTGCTCCTTTCATTTCTTTTAGAAGCAGTTAGTTCCTCTTAGTGAATTAAGAGCTGAAAGTAATCTGCAAATTAAAATAATATAGAAACTTGAGTCGCCTTATAGACGTAGCAATGTCATCGTGAAAGCAAAGGGTGTAGATGGGTGGCCAAGGGCTGCTCTACAATGCAATGTCTAATTATAACTGATGTTCTAGCTTCTGTGACACAAGTCAGAATACAATAGACAAAGATGAAATTCTAGTACTTTCAAGCTCTGCTGGGCAAGATGGCCTTTCTTGAGAAGGAAAATGTTATAGCTCCAGGTAATAGTAACACTGCATTTCACCATTACAACAGCATGTTGAGGGAACTTTAAAAACAGTTGAGGGAATTTTAAAAATTCAGAAAATGAAGACTTATTAAGGAGGACAACACTATTTTAATCAATACACTTCTTCAAAAGGGCAGTTCTCAGATCAGTAAAATTTCTCCTTAGCCTCATCTTTTCTGCCTCCCATGGTGACTACTCACAATCCCTGAGTTAATCATTTTGATTTTATTAACTAATTCCATTTCATTTCATAATCATTCAATAACACGAATTTGTCCAGCTCAGCTGCTGAGGCAAAGCTGGTGGAAGGAATATATAAGCTGGCTTTGGATCTAGAAATTTTAGTCTTCTTTGTTGCTTATACTACTTACATATCTGGATTTTGAGACTGAACAAAGCTTTTTCTAGCGAGATGTTTGGTAAGGAGACCTTAATCTTAAACTCTATTTCTCGGTTCCTTTCTTTGCTGTAAGCAATGCTAAAATGAGGGCCAAGTAGTATAACCTTTACGATATTGATTTCCTTCAGAAGACCCATAGCCAGTACAGAAGGTTATGCAGTCAGCTGTTAGCTGGAGGTTCTACGAAGAAAAAAATAAACAAAACAGAGCTAGTAAAAGCCACCAGAGACTCTTCCAAAGAGCTTTAGGAATGCTTCACAACAATTCTAAGAAAGAGAGATGTATCACATTTTATGGTTAAACAGTGCAAACACCAGACAGGATAGTTCGCTAAACATGGGATAAATTAAAATGAATAACATGTCTAAAGAGGAATTACTATAACCATCTATTGAATATTTTCTTCATGTTTACAAAAACTAAAATGTTCGTTTTTCACATCATTTAACTGATTCACTTAAAGAAAAATGTGTATTTTCAAATCACCACATTAAAATGCCAAATTGTTTTCAACATGGTCAATAACATGAGGTCCACAAAAAATAAAAAAATTCTATTTTTTCTTTTATTTATAGACCTGTGATCATATACATAGCATTTCCAATTGTAAGACTTAAGTTATATGTAATTTATTTGAAGCAATGTCTGTGTCTGTTACATTGACTAATATGATGCCATTAGACCAATGGATTAAGAAACAACAAGCTTTGTGGATGAGAACATGATGTACATTTCCTGTAATATCCTCATTTCATTGTTTTCTGGCCTTCGTATTAATACAATAGCATTGGTTCATCTATTTTTTTTAAAGATTTTATGTATTTATTTGTGTGAGAGAGAGAGCTCACAGTGGGGTGAAGAACAGAGGGAGAAGCAGACTCCATGCTGAGCAAGGAGCCTGACACAGGGCTAAATCCCAGGACTTCAAGATCATGACCTGAGCCGAAGGTAGATGCTTAACTGACTGAGCCACCCAGGTGTCCTGGTCCAACCATTTTTTTTTTTTTTTAACTGTCAGTCCTGGGGCAAATTCCATGCTAAGTCCATCCGTATGTGTTCTGGAAAACCTGGGTTCTCTCCTCTCTTATTCTCACACTTATATTTAAGAAGTCAAAATGAGCCTATCTGAAGGCTAACATGTTTGTCATACATGTGGGATAAAGAAGTCTGTTATGTTTTGCTTTGCTAGGTACTGCTTTGAGCCATGACAATGATTATTGTGGAATATGAACTGTCATTCCTTGTGGGGTCTCTCAGTGCCCATCATCCTCCATGGCTACTGGCTCAGTCTCAATAAAATAATCCCAACTCACTTTAATTCAAATCAAAGAAATTTTACTTTCATGTATAAATATTGTCCAAATAGTAATGCATATGGTAGTCCTGTATGACATATAATCAGTGTATTTTATTATTTTCTAAATTGTAAAATGAAGATATATATATATATATATAAAACTTGATATTGAAAGTACCGCATATTAATGCTATAAAATTTGACAAAAGTGACATAAATTAGAAAATTAAAATTTCTCATCATTTCTGTATTTAGAGGCAACCACTATTTTAGCATTTGCATTAGTCAGCAAGGGATGCCATCACAAAGTGACACAAACTGGATGGGTTCAACAACAGAAATCTTATGTCTCACAGCTGTAGAGGCTTGAAATCTAAGATCATGGTGTTGGCAGAGCTCCTCCTGAGAGCTGTGAGAGGGAAATCTGCTCCATGGTTCTCCTAGCTTCTAGTGGTTTGCTTGCAATCTTTGCTGTTTATTGGCTTTGATTACATCATCCTTACTTAATGCCTCCTTTGTCACAGAGCATTCTACCTAGTTGCATGCCTGTCTCTAAATTTCTCCTTTTAATAAGAACAACAGCCATATTGGATTAGGGATCCAGCCTACTCCACCTTGACCTCATCTTAACCAATTATATCTGCAATCATTCTATTTACAGCTAAGGTCCCATTCTGAGGTTCTAGGTGTGAAGACATCAGAATATGAATTTGGGGGAATGCAATTCAACCCATAACACCATCTCATTTTGTATACTTTGTATTTGCTGTGCTGATGTAGTAATAATTGTCACAATTTACTAAGCCCAGACTCTGTACCAGTGACTATGCAAACCAATTCAATAATTTCATTTTATTTGGGAAAATATCAAATAAATCACACCACTATCACCACTCTACTATTGAGGAAAAACTTAGGCATAGAGAAAATAAGTGATTTTCCCAGTGTCACATAGCCAAGTACAAATCCAGGCTACCTGAACACTGACTTTAGAAGATTCATGTTGTACATTCTGTTTTATAACCTGAATCTTAAAAGTCTCTTTGGTGTTATATGGGCCGTTTGTCATGTAAACATCCTGGACTTAGTATATGATAGAAGACTGAAATGGGTTCATGTTAAGAAATCACTATATCCAGAACTATCTGACAAAACCACCAAGGACTTGATGCTTTTTCCATGGCCTGTATTTGTAAGTTTGGATTTCCAGGTACTGGATCCACATCTTACTAGTTTGTCAGGTTTTTTTTTTTTTTTTTTGGGGGGGGGTGAATCTTCTACTAATAATGATGTAATTGCTTTGCTTTGGTGTAAAATCTCAAGTAAATATCTAGATTTTTATGGCAAAAAATAAATATTCTACCATACTGCTTCCCATTTGTCAGCACCATATCCAGGACCACTGGATGAATTTCAAATGATACAAAATTTTAGGATAATAAATATAAAGCATCTAAAATAACATTAAAATGTTCTACTATTGAACTACATGAACTATTATTGGTATTATCTTTCATTTTATAAAGAAGGAAAATTGGGCACAGAGTGTATAAGTTCTTTGTTTCAAATCATCCACATATTCAGGGTCAAGTCTGGGATTTGAACCCATATCTACCTCCCTTGAGAGCCAGAACTCTTGTTCTGTATCACTTTATGTGATAATAATGTGCTGTAATGTATTTAATGAAATTCCTCTCCCATCCTTCAATCCTTTGAATGCCAATTATCTGTCTCCTAAATATGCAATAACCATTATGCCCTGTTCTCCTTCATGAACAAAAAACTAATCCAGAGAAATATTATTTAAGGGACTAATAATTCTTCACATTTTTTCAATTCATAATAGCATAGGATTCAAATGTATTCAGTAAGCAGATATATGCTTACATGTATTTATTCTCCATAGATAATTTAATATTATACCTTATAATGTTATAACAGTTATAAGAGATCAAACCACTATGTTCTTTCGGAAATATACTAATCGTTATGGACATTTTTCTTTCTAAATGCAAAAAACAAATAACACACACAATTAGAATTTAAGTAAAACGTGTATATAATTAAATGAAGAGTGGGAATACAAATGAAGTTTTGACTTAAGGCAAAGCAATGAAGTGTAATAGTTCTAGCAAGTGAAAAGACCTCCAGACCCATAATAATTTTCCTCATTACCAGTTTCAGAACTTAAAAAAGGACCTGTTAGAATGTGGCCTTTGTTAGTGATGGAATTTTTATGTGATTTTTTTTTCTCCTAATATCAAAGTTTAACTCAATTGAATACGTTGTCTTAATTATTTCCCTATACGAGATAATTAAATTTTGTAAAATATCTATAGTGATCACAAGCTCAAATACTCATCAAATGAGAAAACAAAAATCAAGGCAGGCCACCTTCTTCATATCTTTTATTTTGTCACTGTTTAGAGAGATATGTGTGTAGTAGAATATTTCTATATCATAAGAAAAACAACAGGGGGAATGTAATGACGTAAAGCAGGTTTCCTTCAGCCTCGGCGTTAGAGCTACACTGAGGTTGGGAAGGGATTATGGGAATTGAAAAGTGCATGGCCTTGTGTAAATCAGGAACACACTAACCAGCTCCTGTTGTTGTTGCTGGGCCTACTGTTGCCAGCATGTCTGACATTTGAAGATAATCTGGAAGACCATATTTTATATGAATTTTCCCAATTTTTAAATGTTGGCTAAAAACAGTTACGCACCAAACAAAATAAATCTACAGGCTAAATCTGTTCTTTAGATCGCCAGCATGAAACTTCTGAAATATTGGCTTTGGTTTGAAACAGTCTGTCAGCTGTTTCTCGGAACAGAGAAGAAAATTTTGAAATAGCATCAGTCAAAATCCTATTTGTGATTCAGTTGTCAAAGCTAGTCACTTATTTGTTTCATCTTAGATATTGGTCAAAGGGCACAAACTTGCAGTTAGAAGATGAATAAATTAAAAAAAGGAAGATGAATAAGTTCTGCGGAATCTAACGCACAGCATTGTGATGATAGGTAACAATTCTGTATCATGTACTTGAAAGTTGCTAAGAAACTACATCTTAAAGATTCCCACCACAAAGCAGAAATTATAATTATGGGACGTGATGGAGGTGTTAACTAATGCTAGTGTGGTAGTCATATTGCAACATATAAATGTATCAAATCAATGTATTTTATCCCTTAAGCTTATGCAATATTATAAGTCAGTTATATCTCAATTAAAAAATAGATACTCTGCTATGAGAGTTAAGTTATCTTCATCTCTATCTATTCTTCACAGATCAGCCATAATGATCTTGTCTAAGTATAGAGCAGGCCATGTCACTCATTTGTCCCAAACCACTGACTTTCCATTAATTTAGTAAAAGCCAAAGTCTTGTAAGTTCTCACATGACTTGCCCCCACTTACTTTCTAATCATGACCAGGACTCCTATGGCTCTTACCTCCTTTGCCTCTCCTTTATTTCCAACTCACTGACTTCTTTGATATTTCTTGAACATCCAAGAAGGTTCTTCTCTGAGGGCATTTACCACTTTATCAGACTTCTCTTTCCACGTCTAGTTACATGGCCAGCTCTCTAATTTCCCTCAGGTTTTCACTCAAAAGTTTTTCTCTAAATAAAGCCTTTCCTCACCTCTCTATCTAAAATTTCAACCCCCTATCCCTAGCTTTTCATGGCATTCTTTCCCGTTTATCTTTTCTTTTTCCTTCACAATTTAACATACACGCAAACACTGTGGCTTTGCGGTGTTTTTTATCCTTCCTTTGGCCTACTTTGTGAACATTTAGTTATGATGTTGCAAAAACTTCATAAATTTTATTCAAATGGACCATTTTTCCATACCCTTAATAAAATTGAGAGCATAGCATTATGTTCTCAACTTGCAAAGAACATTTCGGGGGATAGTATGGATCAATTCAATGTTTTCTGATGACTTATTTTATGAAAGCAATAGAGATTAGTGAGCCAAGGATAATTAATAATTTAAAATAGGATGTCTCTTTCAAATATTTAGTCTCTAGCAAGTCTTGGCTATTGATTGGAATATGTGATGAGTTACTCAAGTGTTTAACTTAATGAAAAAAGGCAGGTTAAATGTTGGGGTTAGCTGTCCAAAGGAATATTTTCATATTATGTAGCCATAAATACATTTTCTACCAGTCTGCTCAAATATTGCCAATTGAGCGGCCAATGTGATGCTGATATAGCATAAATTAGATTGTCATTCCTCTCTTTCAAAATACTCTAATGCCTCTGTATAATACTAAGAATAAAACTAAAAGTTATTACAGTGGCTTGCTCATCACCTTCCTCAATATCAACTAAAATTGCAGTACCTTCAAATTCTAGCCCTCTTGTCTTTAATTTTGCTGTATTTTTACTTTTTCCTTTATGCCTTTCTCATGATAAATGTAACCTGAAAGGACAGAGATTTCCATTAGAATTTTTCACTAATGTATCTTCTAAAATATTACCAAATCAATTAATTCAAGTATAAATTTCTATAATCGATACACATATACAACATAAATGCATATGCATTGTCTCTCAAACTGTTATTATCTAGACTAAACAAATGCAAAAGAGTTACTTTTTTTATCATAATTGTGTTTGTGGTCATTTACAACTATACTAGTTTAAAATAAACTTAAAATTAAAAATTTTCTGAAGCTTAAAAATAAACATCAACCGATTCTTAGCAAATATGACTCTGACATTTGTGGAACTGATCAGACGAAATGCATTGAAAAACAGTTGAAACTTTGACCAATACATGAGTTTCTGAACCATCAGGAAGATTTCACAATATAAATAGGGGTACTTGTCATTGATGTAAAAATGAAATTCAGTTATGAATGATAGTTTCTGAATTGTGTAGGAATTTAATGTTGTAATATTGCAACCAAAATTTATTCACAAATTCAGTTGTGCATAGTATCAGTCAGGATAAATCAGGACGCATGGTGGTTTCAAACACATTTACCAACTGCTGAACATGTCCACAGCTTACTTCCATTTATGCTCCATATCTAGTGTGGGTCAGGGAGGGCAAGAGCTTCTCTTCTCATTGCGGTGCCTCAAGGCTGTGGAGAGAGAGGGTTCGTATCAAGATAGGCTTTCAAAACTGGACAGAGGGGAGGGGAAGTGGTGAAGTACAATTAATTTTTGAAAGTTTCTGTGCACAATTGAGGTTGAGTTCATTAACCTGAGCAAATGGTGGAGACATGCCTAACTTCAAAGGAGATATAAAAATTCAATAGTATCTTCTGCTTTGATGGAAGTAGACAAGAAGTAGAATTGAAATGTGTGAATATGTATGCATGGCACTAATGACAATGCAACAGTATTAAAAATGCGATATGAAATTTTGCTGTAGGTAGTTCCAATGAGAATAAAGTTATGGGCAACTTATTGTTGAAAAAAGGTTCAATTTTTGACAGATCATTGTGAAATCCCACTCTTCAAATGCCACAAGAAACACTCTATATAATATATGATATATATAATATAAGGACAGGAACATAATAATAATGATGATAAAGTTTAGTGAGCTTGCTGCAGCAAGGGAGGGCACAGCTTGGAACAAGCATGGGGCATCATGATGGGGGAGTGATGGTTGGAGGGGCTTGTAGGCTTCCAACAAGATGTGTGCTTGTGCAGGAAACTACCAGAAGTTTTTAAGGCAGCAGGGGCTACTTCTTGACTGCACAGTGTCCAGAAGTGGGATGTGAATAAATGCATGACTAGGGTTGTCATTGCTGAAGGGGCAGCTGTCATCGCTGTCAGCAATGTGACCATGTTGCAGTTTTGCCTGTGCCGCAGTTCAGTCCAGCTCACAGAATGGCATTGCTCCATCACTTCCTGTATTCCGTAAGCATTATTTATACGTGGTTGGGAACACCATGTCCTGGTTGCCAGCAGAGCCAGAGGAAGCATTTCTGCTTTTCACAGAAAGTAGTTTGGAATTTATTATGTTTCATACAAATTTGTCATCATTAGAGCCAAAAAAAATTCTAATAATAAAGTTTATTTTAACATGATGCTAATAGGTGGGAGGGGGCAAATGTCCTCATAGGTTCAGTGTTTTCACTGTGTCTTCAGTTCATTGGTTAGGTTAGTGCTAAATAATGAAAAGAAAATAGAGATTTGGACCAGACAGGTGAAGGCTGGTAAAATGCACAGACCTAAGGATCAAGAACAGTTATGGACTTGATACAAGGGAATTATATAAATTTAGCAAGTATGTAAACTTTTTCTTTGCTTTCTCTATTGCAAAACACTAAACTTATCTGCAGATTCATGATTCAGTCAAGCAATTTGCTGATGTTTAACCTTTCCAAATGCTAATATTAAACGATTCCAAGTCATTTCTCTAAAATAATAATCAGCAACAAAACTCCATGTGAGAAATGTATTTTTTTTTTACCTTTTGTCCACTTTTAGCCATTTCTGCCACCTCCTACCCCCAGCGTCTGGCAACTATCAATCTGCTCTCTTATCTATTCATTTTTTTTCTTTTCTTTTTTTTTTTAGATAAAAGGTTACAACTTCCTATTACAAGATAAATAGGTTCTGGGGATGTACTATACAACATGGTAGCTATACTTAATATTTTATTGTGTATTTGAAAGTTGCTAAGAGCATAGATCTTAAATGTTCTCATTTTAAGAAAAAATATTTTATAATTATGTGAGGTGATTATTAATTAAACTTTGTTAATGATTGCCACAATCACTTTGTAATATATACCTATATCTAATCATTATGTTGTGCACCTTGGACTAGTACAATAATACATGTAATTATATCTCAATAAAACTGGAAACATTTTTTAGAAAAGAAGTGTGTTCTTTGGTGACAGCCATGCATAATTTTTTTTTTTAATTCTCATTATGGTCAAGCTACATTTCTCTGTGTTTAAACCCATTTGAGTAGCTTAAAACACACATACACAGATATACACACTCATGTTACTATAAAGAAAGATCAAAAGTTATTTACAAAGAAAATTATGTTAAGAGTAATAAATATATTCATAATGGAAATGTTTATAATATTTGGCATGCAGTAAGTATAGTACTATCATATATGAATTATTTCCATGTGAAATAAAAACAGTGATGCTTGCATCTTTTATCAAATAAAATAGGCAAGCTAAAACCTTTTTATAAAATTATATCAAGTTAAAAAGTACATTCATAAATAACAACCCGAAAAGGTGGGAGAGTGATGCAGTCTAGAGAAGAATATAAGGACCCCACAGATGTGCAGCTCAGTCACATGAGTGGCGTGCCATGGAGCTGCTCATGGTTTCCAACAACAAGCGGGCCCTCAAGTTCATCAAGGAACAGGTAGGGACACCCAGACTGTGCCAAGAGGAAGAGAGGAGAGCTGAACAACATCCTGGCAGCCATGAGGAAAGCAGCAGCCAAGAAGAACTGAATCCCCTCTACTCTGTACATGATAAAATCTTTTTTTGGAAAAATAAAATAAAATTAATTAATAAAATGATATTTGCAGATGTGATTAATTAAGGATCTTGAGACAAGAAGATCAACCTGGATTATAAAGGTGGATCCTAAATACATTTGTACGTGTCCTTCAGGGAATCAGAGGAAGATTTCCTATCGCATCACACCACACCAGACCACACACCCTCACGTGCACCCCCCATACACACACACTCTGGAGAAGTGATGTAAAAATGGAATAAAGAAAGACATGGAGACGCTGGCCTCAAAGTTTGGAATGCGTGGCAACAAGACCACGAATGCCCCAGCCACCAGAAGTTTGGAAGAGACTAGGGGTGGATTCTCCCCTACAGCCTCCAGAGGGAGCCCTGCAGACACCTTGATATGTTAGCTCAGCGAGGATGATTTCAGAATTCTGGCCTCAGGATTGTGAAAGAAAAAACCCCTGTTGTTTTAAGTCCTCAGTATGTTAATTTGTAACAGCAGCCACAGGAAACTAATACACGCATCATATGCAAAATAAGTTTTAATACTGTATAGATTCAGAATATTTAAATAGGTTATAAAAATTATGAGAAATCTGCTATTTTGACCTTGCCATTCTAGTACAAGCTCAGAGCCTCCGAATAACATAGCTGCAGCACACAAAAATAAACCAGTGAGGATCCTTTACAGAGATGAGGTTTTTGACAGGCAGAGTTTATTTTTTATAAATTTATAGAAAGCTAATTATATTATTTCTGGAAAAATCAGAGTAATTATTTATAGGAAGTGCCATTAATTGATTGTTTTCCATTTTGAAAAAAGTTTTGATTTTCCCACAGGAATTAATCTGAGTGATAGCTGTCTTCATATCAATTAAAAACTAGTTAAACTTCTGGAAAGTAGGCAGTATAATTATAATGTTCTATCCTTGAAAACAACATAATTTACCAAAAGGAGGTTATAATATGAAACAAAACAAAAAACAAAAAAAAAAGTCATCTATGCTTAAATGCTAGGAAATTGTCACAACCTCTTGCTACAAACTTAGATATCTGCCAGATAAACTACTATTTAATCCCAATTAAAAGAGGATGCCTGACAACTGGGTTGACAAAGCTACCATTTAATGATATGAATAGCTAGAGGGAGAAAGTAGGCTTCAAATGCAACATAAAAAAATCTATTTTTTACATAGTAATTTCATAAGGATAGTTAGACCTCAAAATTAACACGTAAAGTGGGCAATTTACTATATCATAACTAAGCAGTTCAGTCAAAATACACCTTTGGGACACACATTGGTATGTGGTTATAATTTGTCTAAGACTAGGAAGAGAGTATATATAAAGCAAAGAGAAGGGGGTCTCCTGAGAAGACCATGCATTATGTCACCATTAACTATTGAGAATTGGATTTGTATAGAATTGACCTCACACAAACAAAAGAAGAAAAAGAAAGGGATACATGCAAATAAAATGAACTAAATGGAAAGAAAATGTAGATGCCATGTAAAAATCAATAAACAAAGAAAAATTGGGAAGAAAAGATTTAGTAAAGAGTAACATTCATTCTCTTAGTTACGAACGACAAAAACAAAGCAAAACAGAAAGCATCCAGAAACTCCAATTAAAAAAAAAAAAGATAAGACAATGGAATATGATGAAAATTGAGCCAGGCTAATTAAGGATATAAATTAAGGAGAAACAACACAGTTAGATACAATCAAGTATAAATGAAGCAGAAAAGAGAGATCAATAGTGTAGAAAGACAAATCAGTTTTATGGAGGACAGGCTTAAGAAAATCATATATAATGTGAAAACAAAGGGCAAAGAAAGCCAGCCAGTTTGTATAAAGAACATAATAATTAAGGACAAGGAGATCTGAAATAGTGATATTCTAGTTTACCTGAAAAGAACAAAGGCAATGAAAAAACAAGAAGAAGAAGAACATTTCAATGAAGTAAATAAAAATGTGAATCTTTAACAAAAAATATAAAATGAAAGAAATTTGACTATGGCAAAATTTACATTGATTCCAATTCTCCATTCCTCCTTGTATTCAGAGCTTTTGTTCATGGGACTTTGTAATTTCCCACTGGTGGTGGAATTTACTTCTCTGCTCCTCTGATGGTGGACTTGACCATGAGACTCACTTCGACCACAGGCATTTGTGAGGAAAATGCAGTGTGCAACCTTGATGCCTAACATCAAGAGACTGATCACATGTTTCCTCTTGTTTCTCTTGAGCTTCTTCCATCCCAGTGAGAATTTTATCTATGCCCTGGTGTCCAGGTCTCTCACTGGCATCTTCCAACCCCCCACTCAATGGTCCAGAGAGTATAATAAATATGGGGCAGACCTGAGCCCAAACTGCAGCTTAGAGCCATGTCCAGCTAATCCCAGCCTATATCAACAACCCCCTGGCAAACCCACTATCATATGATCACATGTCAATAAATGTTTTAAATCAATAGATTTTTAGGTGAACTCTTACATGGCATTTTTGTGGCAATAGTTTGCCTTCATATTCCCTACATACTGTACTCTTCATACCTGTACCTAGTGTGTGGATATTTTTTGTGTATATCTTTTATATTTATTTGTTTACCTGTTTATTGTATCCACAATGCAATGGGAACTCAATTAGGGCTGAGGTCTTGGCTGCTTCTGCACTGTTGTATACTCAGCATCTGAAAATGTATTTGAAAGGAAATAGTCAATAGATTATTAATAAATATTTTGATACATTAATAAACAAATGCTAGTAGTCAAGCAAATATCTAAATAGTTTTAACAGAAGTCCCTAACCAATCTCTCTGTGGAAGCATAGAATCTACATAATCTAGTAGAAGTCCCTAACCATAATCTACATAATTTCCAAAGAGAATCTACTCATGTCACCTTCTAGACAACTGAACAATAAGCAGAAATAAAAACTACAAATATCAGAACAGAACAGTATCAAAGTGCTGGTGGTAGCACTGAATGTAATTATGAATAGAATTGTGTTAAATTAACACAGATAATTACAGATATGAAGTTATGTTGTAAATTGTGAAAAATTCACTATCTCATGAAAATCTTATGACAACTTACATACAAAAAGTCTGAGACGAAAATCTCAAACATGGAAAAGTGATTTGAAAAGGTAGTAGAATAAGATATAAGTAAATTATCATTTTAGTTTTTTTTTTTTAAAGATTTTATTTATTTATTCGACAGAGATAGAGACAGCCAGCAAGAGAGGGAACACAAGCAGGGGGGGTGGGAGAGGGAGAAGCAGGCTCCCAGCGGAGGAGCCTGATGTGGGGCTCAATCCCAGAACACCAGGATCACGCCCTGAGCCGAAGGCAGACACTTAACCGCTGTGCCACCCAGGCGCCCCTATCATTTTAGTTTTTATGAAGACAATCAGTAGTACTCCACTTGGCTTCTAAGGTCGATAAATCAAGAAACAAAGATTGACATAAACATGTACATAAAATTCTGTGAATAGGATGAAACCATTGTATAATTTCCAGACTATCACAAAGAAAGAGAAATGAAACAGTAGTACAAATCATAAAGCACGTCCTAGAAAACAAAGGCAATTGCTGGGAAACATTAAAAACCAGAAAATCAAATAAGATGATGAAGTAACCAAAATTTTAGTCCAAATCAATATATATATAAATGTAATAACTTCACACTCCGGGATATAAAATTAAATCCAACTACATAGAGTTATTACATTCAACTGTATATTGTTTATAAAGTGACATACCTAAAACCAAGTGATTTAAAAGCATGAATGTAATAGAAGGGAAGTGTTGAAAAATTCAAATGAAAACAGTTTCCACAATGCTAGTGCCAGAAAGTAAACTAAATTAAAAGTAAAATAATAGTAGCAAAATACATAAAACAACAAAAAATGTTAGAAACGAATGAAGGGAAAAAATGTATTTGTCTCCTCTGACAAGTCAAGCAGACAAAAAGTGAATAGAGACTCTAAATAGACATATTTCAATTTAAGCCAAGAACACAAGAAGGACAAAGAGCTCTAAAAATCCAGAAACATTAGAAATAGTAGAAACATCACCAGCAATTAAAGAAAAATAATGGGAAAAACGTACAAAACTATATGAAAAGGGACTCAGAGAACATACATTAAAGCAAAAGCATAATTGTGGCATGTTTAGAAAATATCTATAATGAGGCCAGCACATTTTCAAAATCTATGGAATATGGCCAAAATTATACTTAGAGGTGAATTTGTAGGTTTAAATATTTTCATTACCAAATAGGAAGAGTAAAAATAAATTATTGGACTCAAGAATTTAAAAAAAGAGAACATAAAAACAATTTAAAATAATGGTACCTAAAATACAAATATGGGAGAAAAAGACTTTTGGTTAAATTGGGTAGAATTATAGAAAATATCAACATTAATTCAAGAAAAAATAGAAATATTAGTATTTGACCAAAATTACTATACTTTAACAATTCTCAGAGAGAAATTAAATATTGGTTTCTTAAATTTTAAAATAATAAAGTGTTTTATTTACATTCAAAATGTACTTTTTTCTCACTTAAAAGTCCAAAGACCAACTTGAAGTTAAGTCTAAAACTATTTTCCCCAATTCCTTTTTCTGTTGAGTCCCACATAGATTCCATCTCAAAGTTTATTTACGTTCTTTCCATAGCTGAAACCTCTGTTGTTTTGTTTGGTAAAGTTTCTTCAAAGTCTCTGACTTGTACTGGTTCAACATGAAGTCTGTAATGTGCCCAATTATATATTTAAACTGCCAAGGTTAGGTGTACAATTTAGTGAATTTTTCAATATGTACAGTCATGTAATCACTACCAGAATGATGATATATATATAACATTTCCATCATTCCAAAATCTCCCTGTATCACTCTTCAGTCAACCCCAGAACCCTGACAACCACTCAACTGCTTTTTATTATCATAGTTTCGACTTTCCAGAATTTTGTATGAATGGCGTGTTACCATACCGTTTCTGTTATCTTCCCCTTTTAAGA
This sequence comes from Ursus maritimus, assembly GCF_017311325.1. Taxonomy (NCBI): domain Eukaryota; kingdom Metazoa; phylum Chordata; class Mammalia; order Carnivora; family Ursidae; genus Ursus; species Ursus maritimus. The sequence goes on along the minus strand of NW_024426996.1, from coordinate 36,456,086 downwards.
TGCATCCATGTTGTTCCTTGTTTTCAACAGTACATAATCTCAAACTGTAAACAACCCAAATGTCCACCAACCAGTCAATAGATACACAAATTAATATAAATTTATACAATGAAATCATTCACATTTTAAAGAGACCAAAATATTAAGAAACAAGATCATTAGAGGACTAGCCACAGAATCACCAAATTTGGGAGACAAATCCATCTTGATCCTACTCACTCCAGGACCCAGTACTTAGCATTACTAAAGTCTAAGACAGAGTTTCATTCCTATGCAAGCAAAGGAGTACAGAAATATGTCTTTGGTTTTAGCCAAAGCCCAGAAATAGGCAGTCTGGAACACCAAGCAGTTGGTGCCAGTTGTCTGGAATCCATGATGAATTCATTAACATTCAATTAGGAAAAGTCCCAACAAGAACTTCATTTTGTCACAATACATTTACCACATCTAGAAGCCAGCCATTCTATGAAATCTGCCTCCAAGGCAAGGCTCTCACATTTGTTTCAGCTGGAGAATCACATTCAGCAGATTTCTGAACCTGAGCTGCTTTACTTGAAGCCTGTGCCATGGTGGATAGAAGCTGGGAGTGGGGTTTTGTGTATGTATGAACCTGTATGAACCAAACTTCAGTTATGTGCTGCTCAAGATACTTTCCCCCTCTATTTTCAATGCTCTAAGTTGCTCAGTAATAATTCCTCTGGGCACAGGCAGGCAGTATCTGCATCCCTACTTACTATAATTCTTTCGCCTTAAAATACACTCTAATATTTTTCGTAGAGTATTTTTCATTCTTGAGATTGTGGACAAGTCTCTATATCCCTCCACAGAATCCTCTGCGGCCCCAAATGCAGGATGGAATTTGATTCAGTGTATTTAGTCATGTCTACATAAGCCTAGCTCTAACAATTTAAAGCTAGAAATTCCCCCATGCTCTATAGAACAAGCAAACTCAGAGGCCTTACATTTTAACTGCAGGAGAAATTGTTCTGTGCATAAATGCTTAAAAAGACTAGAAATACCCCCCCCCTTTTTTTTTTTTTTTACAATCAAATCTTTGCTTCAGCCAAACAGTCCCAGGAAACCCTGCACCTGTGTTGCAAGCTAGCAACAGCCTGCAAACTCACACTTCCTGAGCCTGCAAGGTGGCTTTGGGACTGTGACTGCGATCTTAGCCACCAATAGGACCAGTGGTGGAGACGGTCTCCCGTGACCATTGCTGTTTTTAGGATTATACTCCCCCTTCGTCTGTGCCCACTTACTAAGATCCCTGTAGCACTGTGATATATTTGAGAGGCTCTCTCAGCCCCTGTTCAAGCCACTCATCCCTTTTTCTTTTTGCTTATATTCATTTAAATCCATTCACCTGTATGTATCTGCCCTTGACATTCCTGAGGAATCGGACATCTTCCCTAAGATTCAAGTATTTTTTTGTAACTCTCTGCTTTTATAAACATAGCTACTCAACTGTGGACAAAACTTCCATTAACAGGAGTCACCGTCCAATGCAAAATACCACATAGGCCAAGGCTTAAACCTGTAGTCCGGATGCCACCAAAAATCATTCAAGTCAAAACTCTATTCAAATCTTGAAGTGTAAGGCCAAAACCCACATGGCGAGGCTCCACAAAAGACCTCTCCTCCTGTATGTTTTGTGTTATATTTTGTGTTCTCCACGATTATCTCCAGTCATGCAAAAAGTACTGGGGTCTTCTAAGGTACTCCAGAAATAGTTATATATAAATACTAATATTAGGAACTGAGTCCTGTACGTGTACCTTCCCTGGTGAGGTTCTAAAAATTTTAAAAATTCAAATAGTGACTGGTCGTGTGGCACGAATGTATAGGAATGGCTGAACATCACCAGTAATGCATACCGACAACATATACCCTTCGATAGGATGCACCAAGAAGGGTACATTACTTTTGTGGTATTTTTGCCAAAAACATATTACCTCTAATTAATCATAAGAAACACCAGACAAATAAAATGTAAGGGATATAAATAACTGATCAGGACTTCTCAATGTGTCAAGAGCATGAAAAACAAAGATTCAGAAACTGTCATAGATTGGAAGAGACCAAGGAGACATGACAACTGCATGCTGTGTGGGTTTATGGATTAGATCCTAGAATTACATAAAAAGACATTAGTGGAAGGGTGCCTGGGTGGCTCAGCTGGTTACGCGTCAGACTCTTGGTTTTGACTCAGGTCGTGATCTCAGTGTCGTGAAACTGACCATGAGATCCATGTCATGACATTGTCCTGAAGCTGTCCATGTGAATCTCTTGCTCAGCATGGTGTCTGCTTGGATTTTCTCCCTTTCCTTCTGCCCCTCCCCTCTCTCACGCACTCTCTCTCTAAAATACAATCTTTTTGAAAAAGAGAGACATTAGTGGCAAAATTGGATAAATCCAAATATAGTCAGTATTTCAGTTAATAATATGCACCAATATTAATTTATTAGTTTTGATAATCATGCTAAGATTATGGAAAAAATTAACCTTAGGGGAAGATGGGTGAAGATTACCCAGGAAATCCCTTATAACTTTCTGTAAATCTAATATTATTTCAAAAGAAAAAAAAAGAAATTATACCATCATTGGGAATGAAATTCAGAGAATTCAGAGTACCACTAAATATTCTGCAGATATTAAAAGGAAACTAAGGAATATTAATAAAAATTTATTCCAATATTTTTACATGTGTGAAGTGTATACATTCTTTGAATTATAGAAAATATCAACATTAATTCAAGAAAAAATAGAAAGCCTAACTTGTCTGGTTGTTAAAGAGTTGAATTTATATTTTAAAACCTTCTGACAAATCTCCAGGCCTAGATAACTTCACTGATTAATACTACTTAATACTTAAGGAAGAAAAATACCAATTTTATATCATCTCCTCTGGAAAGTAGAGGAGGTAGCAATACATTCCAATTGATTTTTTGAGATAAAAATTATCCTGATCTCAAAACAAAGGGATTACAATAAAACTATAAAACAATATTCTTCATGAATGTAAATGCAAAAATAGTCAATAAAAACATTAGTAAATCCAATCCAGATAAAACATCACTCTTGACCTTTTAAACCTTGCACAAGGCTGCATGGAGGAAATGCAGAGGAACAGAAAAAGAGCAGATTATACATGATGATCAAGTAGAACATATTTCAGAAATTTAAGGTTTTTAACATCTGAAAATGAATCCATGTAGTTCTATAACTAGAGACTGAAGAACAATAAGATTATCTCAAATGATGCAGAAAAAGCATTTGAGAAAATTCAACATAAATTTATGATTTAAAAAACTATAAGCAAAGTGGGAATTAATGTGAATTTTCTCAACAAGATAAAAAGCATCCTTAAAAAATCTACAACTAACATGACCTTGTGTAATTAAACACCGAATATTTCCTTGAATAATGGGAACCAGGCAAGGATATCAATCTTTATTAAATATTGAACTGGAAGTCCTAGCAAATGGAATAAGAAAAATTTCCTGAAGGGGCGCCTGGGTGGCACAGCGGTTAAGCGCCTGCCTTCGGCTCAGGGCGTGATCCCGGCGTTGTGGGATCGAGCCCCTCGTCAGGCTCCTCTGCTGTGGGCCTGCTTCTCCCTCTCCCACTCCCCCTGCTTGTGTTCCCTCTCTCGCTGGCTGTCTCTGTCTCTGTCAAATAAATTAATAAAATCTTTAAAAAAAAATTTCCTGAAATGAATATAGAATATTCATTATAGAATATAGATATATTCTATATCTATATCTATATGCAATATAGAATATAGCATACACCCAAAAAAAGAGAGGAAAATTATTCTTATTCACAAATTTCCATGAAAATTCACAATTATCTATGTAAAATATCCTAAAAAATCTACGAAAAAGCTATTATAACTGATAAATTAGATTGTCAAGGGTATTAGAAATAGGATTAATTTATAGAATGCAATTACTTTTTTATACTAGCAAAGAACAATTGAAAATTAGATATTTTAAAAAATACAAAATTGCAAGAAAATATGAAACACTAATTGTATATGTACAATACCTTTTCATTGAAACTATAAAACATCCACATGGTAAATTAAAGAGTTGACCTAAGTAACTGGGGCAATATTCTTTTTTCATGGATTGTATTGCTCAATATTGTAAAGATATCGATTTTCCCCCTAATTAAGCTATAGGTTAAATGCAAATAATTTACCTATGTATTAAATGCATTTGCAATAAAATGCCAACAGGTTTTAATATAATTTGACAAGTTTTAAATAAAAATTGACCATCCTGGTCTAAAGTTTTTATTGACAAGCAAAGGAATTAGAATAGCAAAAACAAAAACAAAAAAGACAGAATTGAAGTAAACACCTACATAATTAAAGAACTTACACATTTGTAATAAAGAAAACAGTATGGTATTGATAAAAGGACAGATTCATTGATTAATGGAAAAGAATAAGGATACCAGAAATAAATCCACTTTTTATATTCCATTGATTTCAACAAAGAATTCATAGAAAATTGATAGACTTTTCAACAAACAGTGCTGGAACAATTACATATCCACAGGTAAAAAAAATATCAGTCTTGACCTCTGTCTTGTACAAGTCTGCTCTGAGTATATACAGGGAACTGTGGGGGGGGGGTAGTGTGTGTGTATATGTGTGTTTTGTGTTTTGGGTGGTCTGTCAGGGCCTTTGTCTACATCAGTGATTTGAGGCGGTCCAAATTAACATGTCAGCAACATCCTGGCAGATCATTTTAAGATAATCCTGTAAAAGGAATACTGTGCCAGCCAGGAAGTGATCCACTTACTAACTGCTCTTTTGGAATTAAGGCCCATCTATTGGGTGCCGAATTACTTATAATCACAAGTGCCAGAGTTTCTCAGGGCATCTGGTTGACCTAATTGGTGGGTTAAATGGTTGGAGAGTACTCCAAAAGGGAGAAATACAGACTGGGGCTCTTGTGGGTTGTCTCAGACACCTAAGGGGTACTTTAAACATTTTGAGGGGAGCTCTAAAGGATGAAGGGATGGTGCAGTGGAGCCAGAGTCTCTAAGTGGGACAAAAACTCCAGTTGCCCAGGTCTAACAGAGGTACTGTGGTAAGCATACACAACACTCAATTCAAATTGGATCATTAATCTAATGTAAAATCTAAAATTATACAAATTCTAAATGATAACATTGGACAGTTTTTACAGTTGGGTTAGTCAAAGACTTTTTTTTTTTTTTAGACAACACACATAAATCAGGAAACGTAAATAGAATAAAATGTGCAAATTTGACTTTGTCAAAACTAAAACTTCTGCTATTTGAAAGACAGTTAAGAGAATGAAACCAGACACAGACTAGGAGAAAATATTTGCATAGCACATATATAGATAGCACACATAAATGACATATATCCTATATACTTCAAGAATTATTGACACTCAATTATAAGAAACCACCAAATTTAAATATGGGTAAGGATTTAGATAGACACATCTCCAAAAAATATTATAAATGATAAGAAAGCACATGAAAAGATGTTCAGTATCATAAGTCATGAGGGAAATGGAAATCAAAACTGTAATGAGATATTATAATACACTTATTAAAATGGTTAAAAAAATAAGTAAACATTCCAAATGTGGGGGAGTGAAAGAACCAATTGCAATACACAAGTGTTGTTGATGAAAATTCAAAATGATAAAGCTACTTTGCAAAAGAGGTTGGAAATTTCCCTTTCTTCTTTCTTTCTTTCTTTCTTTCTTTCTTTCTTTCTTTCTTTCTTTCTTTCTTTCTTTCTTTCAGATTTTAAAAATTTATTTATTTGCCAGGGAGAGAGGGAGAGCACAAGCAGAGGGAGTGGGAGGTAGAGGGAGAAGCAGGCTTCCCACTGAGAAAGGAGCCCCGTGAGAGACTCGATCCCAGGACCATGGGATCATGACCTTAGCCAAAAGCATTTAACTGACTGAGCCACTCAGGCATCCCAGAGATTGGCAATTTCCTATACAGTAAAACATTTTACTTTATAACTCAGTAAACTCACTACTAACTATTTACCCAAGAGAAATGAACTTATCTGTCTACACAAAAACATATATATAAATATTTGTATCAGGTTTATGCATAGTCACCCAAAACAGGAAAAGAATTGTTCAGCAAGTTGTAAATGGGGGGAAAAAGGAGAGAGAAAAAAAGATACATCTATATAATGGGATATTACTAGTCAGTAAAAAGGAACAAATTACTGATACATAAAACAATGTAGATGATCTTAAATGGATCATCCTAAATGAACAAAGCCAGGTTCAAAAATTACATAATCCATGATTGCATTTCAATGATATTCTAGAACACACACATGTATCGGGATAGTAAATACATCAGTGCTTTCCAGGATTTGGGAACAGACACAGGGATTAACTACTAAGGGTAATAAGGTAAGTTTTGAGAATTATGAAATGTTCTATATTTTGATTGTGATGTTGATTATGACTGTGCATGTGTCAAAATTCACAGAACTGTCGCCAAAGCCAGGGTAATTTTTTCTTAATTATATCTAACTGAAGTTTAATAAAAGAGGCAATAAAAATTACATAATTCTATACATGAAAAACCTATTTTCCCCCAACACCATCCCTCATGATTATCTATCATCAGATGATCTCTATTTATTAAAAGTATATATATACATTTTTTCTATTGTCTTATTTTTACACATTTTATTTTAAATTCTTAGACTCCTAAGAAGTTAAAAAAACAGTACAGTGGTCCCTTAAACTCTATCTTTATATTTCCTCAGTGATAACATCTTATATAACCATGGTGTATTATAAAAACAAGAAAATGAAATTAGTACAATACTATTAAACAGTTGACATCATTCAGATTTTACTAGTTTTTACATGCTCTCATATTGTTATTGTTGTTTGTTTATTTTGTATGAAGAGACTGGGTTGTAAGCCATAGGTTATAGCACAACAAATGCTTTGATCAATGCTATGGAATACTGCCCAGGTTTCAAATTAACTTCCAGTTGGCACACAGCACACAGTGAGACAAAACTTTTAAATCCAAATTTACATGTGAACCATAGCCCACAAAACCTGAACACGTGGCATTCTAAAACCCAATCAGGTTGATTGCCCGCTAAACTAGAAGAGTTAAATATGAACCAGGGTCTCATAGCAATAGTTAAACTGCCAAGGTACAATACAAAATTAATCATCATAAGAAGAACCAAGAAAATCTCATTTTAAATGAGAACAGATAATCAACAGATGCCAACACCAAAATGGCACAGCTGTTGGAATAATCTGATAAGTATTTTAAAGCCACATTCTTTAAAATGCTCCAACAAGCAATTACTAACCTCTTAGATTTAATTTGGAAAAAAAAATAGATGATCAGCAAAAAATAGAAGATTCTTTATTTTCTAATTATATCTTTAGAAGAACTGCAAGGATATTTTAGAACTGAAAAATACACAACCAAAACAAAAGCAAAATCCTTACTGGAGAGCTCAATAGCAAAATGGAGATGAGAAAAGGAAAAAAAAAATCAGTGAACTTGAAGATAAATCATAAAAATTATCCAATCTGAACTGTAAAAATGGATTGAAAAACAAATGATTTAAACATGTTCCATAGGGGCGCCTGGGTGGCTCAGTCAGTTAAGTACCCAACCTTTTTTTTTTTTTTTTTAATTATATTATGTTAGTCACCATACAGTACATCACCAGTTTCCGATGTAAAGTTCGGTGATTCATTAGTTGCGTATAACACCCAGTGCACCATGCAATACGTGCCCTCCTTACTACCCATCACCAACTCTTGATTTTGGCTCAGGACATCATCTCAGGGCCATGAGATCCAGCCCCACCCTGGGCTCCATGCTGGGCACAGAGCCTGCTTAAGATTCTCTCTCTCCCTCTCTCTCTGCCCCTTCTTTCTCTTTCTCTCTCTCAAACAACAACAAAACATGTTCCATATGACTTGTGGAGCAACTAAAACAAAAGATCTAACATTGTGTCATTGATATTCCAGAAAGAAAAAGAGGAAAAGTAATCAGATGAAAATATTTGAAGAAATAATGGCTGAAACTTTCCAAATGTTGAAGTTGTAAATGTGCAGATACATGAAGGTCAGTAAACTCTGAGAAGGATAAGCCCAAAGAAATCAATAACCAGACACATACACATGATAATCAAATTTCCAAAAACCAAAGACAAAGAAAAATCTTGAGGGAGAGAAAGAGAAAGAGAGCCATGATACATAGCCTATAGGGTAGCAACAATTTGAATGACAGAGCATTTCTTATCAGAAGCCAGGAGTTAGAGGAAGTAACAACATTCTTGAAATGCTAAAAGAAAAGGACAATCAACCCATAATTTTATATTTAGTGAAAATATCCTTCAGGAATAAAGGAGAAATGACGACAATAGCATATAAAGAAAACTAAGAATACATATTTCCAGTATTTAAAATAATTTCTAATAGAAGTTCTTTAGACATAATGGAAATGATAAAATATGGGATATTATACACATTTTTTAATGACAAAACTTGACTTATTGATTTATTATATTTAGACATTCTCAACTAGTTCCTTGTTGAGCTATGAAACTATTAGCTATCAATGGATTCTTCAGACATTTGGGAACTCCATCCAATCTGTGAAATAAACCTATATTAAATTTCTGGTCATTTATACACGCTTTTAGCTCTGGAGTTCATAGGATTAATTTCTACTTATCCTTCAGGTCTCAAATAAAATATGATCTCTTTGAGCTTATTTCCTGAATTTGCTCAGACAGTTGTGTATGTTTCCACATGAGACTGCTGCATGGCATTTCTCCTATCATAATAATTAACTTTAAGTTATTGATTGATTGTTTCTTAAAAGGGACTGTTATTCTATTTTTTAATATTATATTTCCATAAGCTAGCAGACTATCTGGCCCATAATAAGCATTGGAAACAATTGAAATATGAGCATAGAATGGGTAACTTCTCACTATATCTTCATTTAAAATAAATGGATAACTTTAAGAAAAATATCACATTTTTAATCATGTTATTCTAGAATTGTCTGAGCATCAATCTTAAATGAAAAAATACAGTATTGATTCAGCATTTGGTATGTTACAGAGACTACCTCCTTGAATGATCAGAATAACTTATGAAAATAATACTATTATTTTCCCTATTTTTATAAAGGAGGAAACTGAGCCACAGAGAGGTTAATGCATACTCCTAAGTTATAGTTGGTTAGGGACCGAGCAGATTTTGAATAAGTGAAATTTTTGAGAGGTAGTTCAACAACCTGTTATTTTACAATTGCTAATTTTTATTACATTTGAAAGAAGGGACTGCTTCCAAAGAAAATCATTTGTCAATTGACATTTTCACAATTGGTTATTTTCCACATTGTCCATTTCTTGTAGGTAATATGATATATTGTTGTAAGTTTGGAATTGTAGTCATGCATATGTGATGCTTCACCACATTTTTAAGCTTTAATAAAAATAACCAATCAGATGATGACATTCAAATGTACTTTTGGAAGTGTCAATATTAGACTGCAAATTTGACCTTGAATATTCTTTATTCTCAGCACGTACTCAAACTATTGTGGAAATGTTCACTTTTAAATAGTCAAAATGTATAAAAGTAACAACTATTATTTCTCACTATATAGCATACACTTTTCTGGGCAATTAACAGATATAATTAAATTAAACCTTTATAATTTCTATATATGAGATACAGTTGATTTCCTTGGTTAGTAGAGGAGAAACTGAGGCCCAGAAAAACAATTTAACTTACTCAACAACACGCAGGTAATTATTGTTTGCAAAAATTTCATAAATTTGTGTATTTGAAAGGACTCGTCAAACTCCACAGAGCATAGCCACAGCACGGCTTTTAATTAAAAGTACAGAATGGGAGAGAGTATAGACAAGTCTTGAAAACAGGAGAGTCATGCAGGCAAAATCTCACCAGGGTCCTTATGCAGACATGGACGTGCTTTGTCTTGCTGGATTAAACCACCCAGATCTATGTTCTGAATTCTTGCTCCAGAATAGCTGAGGGCAGAAATTTCCGTGAGGTCTTTTTATGCCCTTCTGATCAGCTAGTCAAACTGGGCAGATTAAGTGGTTAGGTCAGGTGAAAACCATCAGTAAACAAACCAGCTTAGTGTGTCACCAATGGGGTTTTCGGCTTTAAACAGCACATCATAAATTCCACTGTCCTTATATTAGTCAATAGTCAAACTCAGATATGTGGGTATCTCCAAAGGTAAGGCTAGAGCTTTCAATAGGTCCAGAAGTAAATGGACTCTAACCCACATCATGTTGGAGCCTGGATTTTAACCCTGCTATTCTGGCTCCAGAGATCATGCTCTTAATTCCACGTTATTGGTGCAAAAAGAAAAATTTACTATCAAAGATGAAAAACTAGGTCTCAGAGTGGTAAATTGATGTACTAATATTAACATGTTAATTGATCATAATTTTAATAGCAGACATTTACAACTACATTATGAATTAGATAATTTTATACACACTCCCATTTTACAGGCAAAGGAATTGAGACTTAAGAGAGGGTATATAATGTTATAGAGCTATTTTGAAAACACCACTTGGATTGTAGCCCTGTCTCAGCATCTCGCTAGCTGTGTGTTTTGACCACATATCTTTACCATCTTGTGCAACAGTGTTCCTATTTCTAAGCAGAAATAAACTAAGCAGCTGTTTTAGAGAGCGATGAACGGATGGGGCTGCTGTTTATTATATAAGATTTGAGGCAAAACCTAACAGAAAGGAGGGGAAAATAATGCAGACATCTGGAAAAGAACAGTAATGAAGCAAGCAGAAATTACAAGTCACTGAGGCAGGCATATATTTGTAGTGGAAGGTACAGCAAAGGAAGGCTGTGTAACTAATACACGGGAAGAGATTAAAATAGAAAAAAAGTAGTAGAAGTCTAGGTTATTAAGGTGTAAAGGGAATAGGGGAGCAGATCATGTAGTTTGTACACCATAAGGACTTCAGGCTTTATTAAGAGTGAGATGGGAAGCTTCTAGAGTGTTTAAGGAAGACCAATTATAAAATCTAAGTTATATTTAGCAATATTCTGTTAGCTCCTGTGTGGAATGCAGGTTGTACAGTGAAAAGTGGTAAGGCAGGGAAGGGACTATGTGAAGAGAGCTGATGGCTCAGACAAAGGCAGTGGACTGCTGTCAGATTAAGTGGTCTAAAACGAGATATACTGGAAAGGTAAAACCAGGACTTAACCTGGCCTGCTTAACTTCAAATGGCGTAAGTCTATGAGCAGACATGGGACAAATTCCTTTACATTATAACTCCCAGGATTCCGTGGTATAACTCAAACACATCTCCACCTCTCCAACTGAGCAAGGGCCCTTCACTAATCTCTTTCCCACTACGCCCTCTAGCTAAGGTTCCCTCCCAGGGTCCTGTATCATCCTGCATTCTTTTTCTAGGAAAGCTCACTCCTGCTCTCCTAATTACCGTCTATACACGGAGGCACTGCAAATCCATAATTCCACCTCTAGAATCTTTCTAACGCTCCCCCAAATTTTTTATGATTTCCTATTAAATAAAACTACTTCTTCATGCTTCAGCCATAGCAAACTCAAAACTAAACTCAATGTCCAACTATCTCCCCCTGTTAAGTCTGCTTATTACCCAACAGACAAAACAAGTTTGTTTCATCTATTCTGGTTACTATCTCAGTGAACTTCAACTTTTTGAAAATGGATGCCCAGGCACTTTGACAACTAAAGATAAGATGTTTTCAATTTATATATCAATTTTTAACAACCTGTAATGGCTGGCTGGATTAGAAAATGAAGAAGTTAAATTATAGTTTATCTCTCACATCTCTTTCACACACACATCATTGGAATTCAGTTTAATTATTAATTAAATGTTCCTTTAAGCAAAGTCACAATATATTGAAGGTTGGGAGTAGCTGAGTAAATGATTTTCATTCTAAATTTTTAGTAAAATCCCACATACATGCTATATTACAACATAGGGTAGGATTTTTTAAATTCGTAATCGGTCATATATCTAATGTTGGAAAGACAGTAAGTACTTTGGAGATCTCACCCGGTGTAGGCATCGCTCCAAAGCAATCCTTGCCCGTCTTCTACATTCTGCATGAATGTGTTCGAGAGTAGTAATCGTGAACCCTTCTGGTAGCTAACGCACGTTTAAAAAGTCTAATCACTAGGCCATTATTTTGTTCGTATTAAAGAAGGAGTTATGGAAATACTGAGTAGAGAAATATAATAAAATCCAAACTACTTAACATGCTGTTCAAACATTTTTTCAACCTAAATTCAAATAGCTGGTCTACCCGCATCATTGTTTACCCTTGAAATGAGCCCTGCATACCTTCCCAAGCGTAATTATAGTAAATATATCTCTAAGCCAACTTCTACTTGAATATGAACAAGTTTTTATTCTCACTGTATTACAGTCTCTGCATCTGTTTAAAAAAAAAAACACGTAATTACAAGGTCCAATTCTGTGGAAAGGATTAAATGAATATACTGAAAGTGCCTAGGACACTGCCTAGTATGTATAACTAACTTATGCTAGGTCTTATTGTTGCTATTGCTCTTTCTCCACTTTATCTTATTGCCTACGTCTAATTCTAGTCCATTCTTTTGACTCTTTTTGGACATATATTTCCTTTGACTGGAGTCGTCTTTGGCATTTTCCATCTTGATTTGATATTTGGCATATTCGATTGTGACCCCTGGTTTTCATCCCCTTAGCTTCACATGCAAAGAAACCACTTATGCCCTGAACGGGCTGGACTGCCCTTCATTCAGCCATGAACTGATGGTCAAAGTGAGAGTAGAAGAGAATTCCTAGACCAACTACTGTGGTCCGTAATGTAAAATCTGCAGTCAAATTTCTAACCGTTTTTTTTTTTTCACCTCTAAAGTTCACATCAGCTATTAATCCTTATCATAGAGTGCAAACTTTAGTTCTAATCCCTGACCTCCCATCTTATTGGGATGTCCTTGTGATGCCTGCTTGGTAAATTTTGCAATGTCCTCTGAGACAGCCTGTTTTCTCTGTTAAAATGACTCCTTAACAGTAAAGACTTAGATTTTCAGGGCATTCTAAGAAATGTGCGTCTTTAACGTCTAGCAACTGAATCAGTGCTTCTTTTCCTGTTACCTTGATGTCTATTCTGCAAAGGTTATGTGGGCCTCACGGTGGTAAGAATCACCAAGAATTTTCCAACAGCATCTCTTATCCCCAAGGAGCCAGTGTTTTCATGATCTTCAAATTGACTGATATTTTCACTGATTTTTTCCAATAGCCAAGTAAAGGTAATTGAACATTCTAGATTTACATCATTATGCCTCTTTTGGTGTTTAGGTAAAGCTTTGAATTTCTCTTGCAAATGCTATACATGGCCCTTTAAAAGGGGAGCCAAACAGAGAACATACTGTGTAAGTCAGTGTTTCTTTGGATACCCTTTGACATTTTATTCAAAATAACCTTTGAGTAAACTTTAAGATATTTATTTCTCTAATTTTTCATTACTCTTGAGTTGTTTTCTTTTGGACTTATTTGTAATAAATTTAAACATAACTCATAACTCCATTCTTACCTGCTTTTCACAACTAAATCTATGAATGGCCCCTATTAACACCTCAATCCTATCTCAGTCTTTGAGTCAGCCCAGTATTAAAGGGTCATATTTGGATATGACTTTAAAAAAATACTCTGCATATAACTTTAAAAAATTGTGTCCTTAAAATCTAGGATATTGATTTACAAACCATCCATGAAGAAGAACCGGATTTTCTCAATGAATTGATTCTTTGGTAAAACATACACAAAAGCACACACACACACACACACACACACACACACACACCAAACCAAGAACTAGAAAATGAAATTTGAAAAACTATAATTAAATTATAACCCCCAATTTTTACTATTGAGATTGTGTTTTGGGGCACCTGGGTGGCTCAGGGTGACCTTTGGCTCAGGTCCTGGGATCAAGCCCCAATTCAGGCTCCCTGTTCAGCAGGGAGTCTGCTTCTCCCTCTTCCTCTGCCACTCCCCTTGCTTGTGCTCTCTTTCAGTCTCTCTAATAAACAAATGAAATCTTTTTAAAAAGTTGTATTTTAATAAATATAAAAACTTATAAAAATGTATATTAAAAACATACAGGCAATAAACTTAGAAAATGGTTGTTATATTTGCAACTATTTGATCTTCTGCAATATAAACGAAATTCCATGACTGAAATGAAATTATCCATAGTAAAGGTATATCTGCACCTTTGCATGAATGGTATGCAATCGAATATTTACGGTCTTAACGATGAGCTTACTTCTTAGCTGTTAATTTATCTAACTTAAGTTGTGTTGATGACAATGATGACAACGAAGCAGAAGCAGATACTCTATAGCTAAACAGTGTCTACATTTTATTTTATCATCACTCATGGGAGAAACCAATCTAACAGCATATTGATAACGGAAGGAAAAAAATCTAGAGCTATTAAGCAAGTATAGGATATTCTTTTTAAACTTTTACCCAAAATACAGCAAAAGTTTTGATGATGTATTTTCAAAATTTACCTTCAATTCTTTCACTAAAAGGCAGTCTTGACAATTTATCTTGTAAATTATAGCTAAGTTAAATAATTTGATAAAAATAAGTTATGGAGCCTGTGCTATTTTCTCTATTTCTTCTTCTGCATTCAGAAAATACTGTTATTTTCTTAATTAACTTTCCTCCATTCTCTAAAAATGTCTTATTATTTTTGTGTCCTATAACATAACTTAATATGGGAGTGATACCCTATATATTCAGAGGTCTGATCACATTAAATACCAGGGTTATTCAATAGCCTTAGTCATAGGGATCACCCTAGAACTCCGCTTACCACAAATATTATTCTTCCTTTGCAAAACCAATGCCTCAAATACTGGGTTGGCAGGTAACATATACTTAAAAAGAGACATTTTAAAAATAGAGTATAAATGATATATTATTTCATGTAATGATTAACAAATTACCTTTGGAAATAATCAGAAAACAGAATTTAAAAAATCATGCTTTTGCCTAATATGGCCACCAAAATGCTAATGATCCAAACACAGACTAGATGTTTCTAATTGAATGGGGTTGATTTAATGGAGAGTGTTCATATTTGTCTTTAACAACAGTTTAGCTAACATACCAACTATAACACAACCTTTTGTTTTAATGTAATTGTTTTTTTCCTGACCCACATTTGGCATAAGTATTTCATCTATTACTTTCCAGATGGTACAAACACCAGCCTAACAATTGTATACCTTAAAAATAAAGGTAATCTGTCCTTAAAAAAATATATGAAAATGCATTTAGACAATCAGCTGGTAGTATTTTAGAGCTTTACATGTTTCTTAGAAAGATTTCACACTCTACAGTTACCGTCTCCTTTTTAAATCATTTATTAGCTTCTCTGTATTCATATATTGAAACTTGTCCCTGGGAATGAACTTTAATTCTCACCATCTGTGCCTTGGCCAGGAATGTCCGTATTCCTCTGATGCATAAATACACCCCGAATATTTCTCATTCTGTTAGTAAGAGCTGTGAAGCACAGAAAATAACGTTTCAAAGAGGAACCATGAGGGATCGTTTATTGCTCCAGCACTTTGAAAAATCTATGAAATTCCTTTATGGCTTCTTCATTATATTTTCAATGGAACAATTAGTTTGAGTGGCTACAAACACTGAATTTTCATGACCACATTAGCCTTTGAAGCCAAAATTATTGAATACATTATTCTCTATGCAAAATATAGTGGGATGTGGTGAGTTTGCGATTAAAAATCGTAAGTTGCCTCCAACTGGAAAACTAGTTGAGAGTTAATTTCCTAACAGCCTATCTGGTCACACTTTAAAACCCATGTAGTTTGCATAATTCAGTAGTTTGTTCCAAGGATATATTTTACAAGTCTTCAGAGCTGTTAACTGTGGCTTTTTTAATATTTAGTAAAGCTCTTGCAATGAGCAGTAACATCTCAAATACAAAGGTACTCCCTTGAAAACCTCGGTTGTAATTCTAAAGGTACTAAGTCATTCCCATACCTCTTTCATTCAAGCCCACATTATAATTACCTCAAAATTACTGAGGGTATAACTCTACACCAACTGAAATAATTTCTCACCGTTTGACAAAGTAAATGCACAATGAAAATATCCTTAACTCACCTGGCTTTACTTTTTTGTTGGACTTTATTTGTTTTTTAAATTCTAGGAAGTTCAGACAATACATGGAAGTTTTGACTCTAGGCCAGAAACTGGAAAACATTCTCTGTAAATAAAAATGTAAATATTCTAGGCTTTGGGTAGTACAGTCTCGTGACAACTACTGAACTCTGCAGCATGAGAGCAGCTGTAGTCAATGCTTAAGCTAATGGATGTGGCTGTGTTCCAATAAAACTTTATGTGCAAAAGAAGTGGCTGATGAGATTTGGCCCTCAGGACCTAGTTGGCCAATGCTTGCTCAGAACAATAGAATAAGACCCATGCCTCCCATTTCCTCAAGCAAAAACTACTCTCCTGGCTGAAGGAGGCAGTCATAGGAAAAAATGAATGAACTGTGCTTTTTAGAAATCCATCCTATATTTATTGTAGTGGTCCTACTTCATTCAGTGGCCTTGCGGTGGTTAATTTTATGTATCAGCCTGGTTAGGCCAAGGTGCCCAGGTAGTTGGTCAGAAATTGGTCTGAGTGTTGTTCTGAAGGTACTTTTTGGATGAGCGTAACATTTCAATGAGTAAATCAGTAATGCAGGTGGGCTTCACCCAATCAGTTATTTAACAGTAAGTTCAAACATGATAACAAGTACAATTGTAGAAGTTGTATTCACATGTATCTCTATGAGAAACAGGACTTTTCACTTAAATAATGCTTCTGAAATAATCCTGCTCATTTATTTGTTCATGAGTGCAGGTGAGGTGATAGATGTTAATTGGTTGGCCTCATTGCAGCAGAAGTTTACGAAGAGTATTCATATTGTTAACATTACATTCTTCATAGAGAAAACCAGTTGCATTAATTCTAAATATGATTTAAGTCTTTCATCCAGTTCATGGAATTAATTAGTAAGCCTTTTGGAAGTTCACTCTGGTAAACATGAAATATCTGAAACTATTGGGATTGTTAATATAAATTCAGTTTGAAAGTTCAAAGTTCAAAACAAATTGCAATGCAACACAAATACAGTTTTGCTACTTCACAGCATCTTAGTTAACGCATTGCTCAGTCAATGAGAAAATTGTGGAGTAGAAATCTGTTTTGTTTATTGTGCACATATAATAAAAATTGCATCTAAACAAATTATAAGTAAAAATTGTCAAAATTTAAAAATATTTTATATATGCAATGTACTTGTTACAAAGAATCTTGAGATAATATAAATTTACGTGTGCTAGAATATGTTTTCTCTCAGCTATTATCAGTTAGATTTTTGAAAATGTTTTCACCTTTGAAGAACCACTTTGTAAATTAACCTAACTCTGCTACAATAGCATTACACTTTTTTTTTCAGTGTTCTAAATTTGGGTTGCAATTTGTTTAAAATCATTTGAAAATTATTAGTCAACATAAAGGATGAAGGCAAAATCTTCAAGATTTTTGGTAAGTAAAATTAATGTAAGGAAAGCTCCCAAAATAATACAGCTATTTAATTTCTTCATTATTTTGTAGGAATAAACAGATTAAACAGTAAGAGCTCAAAGAGAAAACTTTAAAAATTCTATCATTGCATTTTGTTTTAGCTCAGGCTTAAGAAAAAAATATTTGAATAGTTTATCATTTTAATTGAAGAAATATATTTCAATATTGGAATAAAATAAATTGAGAAAGACTGATACTGCAGCATCTAAATTTGGCTAATTTTAAAATAATTATAGACACCACTTTGAGTGACTTGTCTTTTCTGGCAAAAACATTTCATTTTCATGTGTAATTCATTTTCTTTTGTCCCCTCTATATACCACTATCACCAGAGTCCCTCTCTCCAGCCCAGCATGGGGTGGAAAGGGTGTTAGAAAATGTGTCCTTCCTTTAGAGAGCTATATAAAAGTGAACAGTATTATTAGTTATGCTTCATCTGGGATTCTCAAAAATTTAGATTAATATATTGCGAAGTACAGAGGAAAGAAGCACCTATCTCCTAAAGTCTGAGGCAAGATTTCATACAAATCCTATTTAGCATCTAAATAATTTTATATATGTATACATATTTCATTAAAAAATCTCATACATGTATCCACTATTAACTATTACTTATAATAATACAAATATGATCTTCAATCTTAGGGTAAACGTGAAATTTCAGAGAGAAATGTCAGTTTATGCCATGTTCAGACTACCCATATCCCTGTGCTCCATTTTTATGGGGATAATCCCAATGATTCTTCAATAGATTCTTCAATAAGGGGTAGGGTGTAGACTGGAAAGCAAAATTACCTCCATATAAAACCAGCTATTCTCATGGTCCCATACATCAACCTTGCTTTCTACTTAATGATCTTTCAAGCACTTAGGAAATTGATAGAATCAACAATTCTGTATGATGAATAATCATGTTCTGACTACAGAAGTTTTGTGTATTCTCTGTAGTAAAAAGAAACTGGGTGTTACATATATACAAGGAATTAGAAAGGAATGCAGACAGTAATAATAATAAAGGCAGTAAGTTTTATCAATCAAATATTAAGATGAGTCAGGAATTTGTAAATCTTTGAGAATGTTTAGCAGATTGTTGGTGCCATTGACATATTAAAAGATCTGTGGCCTTATTATGCCTCAGTGTTACTGTAAATCATTTATCTAAAATTATTAGTTCAAAAAGTATTCTATATAAGGGTTTTTTCCCTTCATCTGTTTTATTCTTTTGTTGAAATTATCTATTCATAATTTCATATGTAGTATAAATGTTAAAGATGAAATAAAAAATCCTTGATTGTCCAACTTAATATTTTTAGAAGTCCCTTGATAATAGATTACAATTCCATTCTCTGTATTTTTACCATCTAGGTCTCTTATCTAAACTAATGTAAATTAAGTATTGCTTCAGTAAATGAGATCAGTTGGGCCGAGTTACACTGCATATAAAAGAAATTTCTATTTCATAATAATAGGTGGGCTGTATTATCTTTTTTCTCTCATTGTTGATATGGTAACTCAATCCTTTGATTTTTCAAATTTATTAGCAGCCATTTTTTTAATATCAGACAAGAAAAATTTACTTATTTAACTATATGTCTTACTTTTGATTAGGAGAAGTATAATTCGATAGCTCTTCAGAATTACAACCTGGAATGGAAGATATAAGTTATTTATTACTCTATTTCATTATAGGAACATTTGAATCATGTAAAAAGCAACACAGATTCTTCCTTTCCTCTTTTGCTTTTGTTCCTATGGCGTTCATAATCTGGGAACTTAGCATAGCTTCTATACCCTTCTTCTAGCCCAAACTCCAACCACAATTCCTCCACAAGAAATACTGAACCAAAATTCTCTAATAAGAGAAAATAAGAACTCACTCCTCCCTGCCATCAAATAGAAGTAACAAAGAATGAAGTCATCCGAGAGTTTAAAATTGCACTTAACTTCTTTTAAAGAAGCATTTTAAAGTGTTCCTTCTAAGAAGACACAGTTACATTTGATAATTACCTTCCTACTTGGTCAATAATCATAATTTAAGGATCTGAAAAATAAAACTCAAGTATTGGAAAATACAAAAAAACTGCGATAACATGTAAACTACTGAAAACTTTCCTTCATTATCTTTTAAAGGTAAAAGTTATCATTCTTGTATAACCGTGATAATCTAAAATGCTAGAAAAATTTCTGTTGCAGAGATGGAGAACTTACCTAAATGTAATTTTCAAGTTTATTAATTTTCAAATTCGCAAGTTAAAGAAGCCTGTGGAAAGTAGTGAAAAATTGCCTACAGATGCAGAAGATGACTATTTTCATGGGTTAAAAAGCTTAGCATATTAGCAACATGATTTGGGCCAATTCTAGACATTAATGTGGATATGTACTAATACACAATTCACAGGACATTTACTCAGAGCTGGGCACTGTAGAAGGCATCTTACATATTTTTTCCTCAAATAAGTCTCATGATGACTTTAAGAGTTAAATATGATTTTCCTTATTTTATATATAAATTGAGATTATTTCAGAGAAATCAAAGTAATTTACTCACAATCAAATACCACACAAGTAGGAAATTTGAAATTCACTGGTCTAGGACCAAAGCCCATAAATACATAATTGTTACATTGCATCAATTTATTAAAATGATCTGTTTATAAATAAAAGTGTCCTTGGATTATGCTCAAAAAGCTTTAACAGTTACTATTCATTATTTCATAAAGAACTATAAGGATCAAAAATTTGGCAACAGAGGTTCCCCAGCATTTATCTACTGGCCCCCACCCACTGTGCCTCCCCCTACCAATCCTCTAATGTAACCCTTTAATGGCAGACTATAAACCCATGAGAATATTTTACACAATGGGTGTAGGAAAATTGCATTATCCTTCATTACAAGAATGATGGAGTTTACTAAACAGAGCTTAATTTTAGAAATCAGTTTTGGGCTAATCTTAAGAATCAGTCTATTTCCACTTCAGACACTTTAAAGAGAAGGAAGAACAAATTCATGTTTCAAATTATTTAACAAGAAATAGATAAGGGAGTTCAGGCTGCCTTCTGACCCTATTACATGAAGTATTAGAAATCACTTTTTAAAAAAGTCCAAAGCAAATATGGCAAGAAGCTGATTTCCAGGTTTATTGAATGCACAAGCTAGATAGGTTTCTATGGTTAAAATTCAAACTCTAATTAATAAAATTTGATTAATAGTATCCCTATAGTTAACAAACTCCCTTTCCCCCTTCCCTCCTCCCTGCTTTTACATTGACTAATTAGATCTATCTACTTTCCATCCAAGAAACCTAACAAGGCATTCATTAAATATTAGCTTCTTTCCCATCACACAATTTAGGATTAAAAAACAAGCATACATACACATTTTACTACTTACGTAATCTTTTTGAAAAAATTATCACTACAAATATTGTATATTTGAATACTCATCCACATTAAATTAGATCTCAATTTTTTTAAAAAGATTTTATTTATTTATTTGAGAGAGACAGACACAAAGCAGGGGTGGGGGGGGAAGGGCAGAGGGAGTGGGAAAAGCAGGCTCCTCACTGAGCAGGGAGCCTGATATAAGGCTCCATCACAGGACCCCAAAGGCAGACACTTAACTGCCTGAGCTACCCAGGCACCTAGATTTCAATTTTTTTATACTAATGTTATTTACTCATGTGTTCATATCTTTACTCATTCAGTCATTCACTATGTAAGCCCTGGGATAGAGACAAAGAATAAGACACAACTCTAGAACTAGAGGGAACAGTCCATCTAATGGGGAGGCTGGAAGGCAAATGGACAATTGCAACACTGGAAAAGAAGCTAGCCGAGTTCTTCAGAATCACAGAGAAAGAATTAACTGACTGCAAGAAAGACAGACCATGTAGCTGACACTTCTTAAGATATAGTCCTTAATTATAGCTTGTGTTAGATTAACACATTTGTTTATACATTTCTCAACCATATATCTTTTCTGACATAATAATTCATTTAACTGGCAATTTAAAGGCTGCTTATTTCAGTTATAATAAAATAGTTCTGGATTTTATCTTGAAAAGTTGTCTTTTAGCTTCATGGGAAGTGAACAAGTGGTAGAAGCATATAACAGCTTATTAACCAAATCCTGTTCAAATGTAGGAAGTGTTATAATAATGAAAATTTCATATTTTCTTTATGCAGTGTTCAGAAACACTCTGAAGGTAGGCCTTGTTCATGTTTACATAAAATATACACTGAAAGTCTGAAGAGAGAAAGTAGGTACCAAATGTTTACCTAGGAAACCACTACACTAGCAAAAACCGATGAACAAATGATGTCACGAGTAAAGAGCTTGATGTTGGTGTGTTTTCTCCAACAGAATGCTGCCTCTTTCATTTTATTGGAAACATTTCTACAAAAATTGTAAACAAACCCCAAACAAAAACAAAAACAAAACATAGTTCAAGAGGTTTCCATGTTGTGTAATCCTGCAAAAGTCAGCTAACCCCACAAATCCTGTCAGAGAATCTGTTTATTCCTTCATTCTTAGGGATCATTAGATAGACATAATATGACTTTCACCCTCAGATATTGGAAGAAAACCTGAAAATATGCATAAAATTTTAACTTTTTCTAAACATTTTTCAATCTTTGTGATCCATCAGTTAAAACATGATGCAAAATTATATTGTTTCCATTTCTTAAAAGAAAAAAAAAAAACACATTTATCCCTTTGTTTGGGAAAAGACATTTTCTGTGTTTCTAATTTTAATTTACATTGAGATCCAAAAATTTCTTTTAACATAACGTAAGTTGACAGAAGGAAACTCTTTACACTAATAATCACATTTTTATTCTGCATCTAATTTTTAAGTCACTCACATATAACGTTCACCAGCTTTAATATTATTGCCAGATATATGTCTAACTTATATAATTTTATAGATCTAGAAAACTGATATTTAAAGGTTGACAGCTATTAAATCAAGACTTAAAGCAATGAATAAAGTCAGAAGCCTTTATCCTAAAGACCTAACTTTAATTAATCAGGTCACCTATCACCTTGACAAGTGAAAAGGGCCTTCAGAGGAAAGACCCAGACTTTATAGTTTTATAGAGTGACTATGAGCATGATTTTGATCTAGGGACATTTACATGGCCTACGTTACAAGATAAAGACTATCTTTTTGAAACCAGCTGAAGTTAATTTATAGGATTTGAAAGATGATTAATAATGCTATGACAGGAAGCAAGAGAGAGAAAATGTTTTCTGGAACTCCTTTCTCCTGTTTTCTAAGATAGGGTCAAAGGTGTGATGTGCCCAGGTGCAGTCCCATGCAAATCAGTTATACCCTGTTTATGCCCCTGCCACCATCTGTTCCCTCTTCCGGAGTTTCCTGCTCATTTTGGGGAAGAAATACTTTCAGAAATGGTGAACTAGACAACAAAGTCTTCCGAATTTGTCTTTACCCACTCTGGAAGGGCATGGGAGTTTTCTAAATTGTTTTATATTCAGAGAGCAAAAACTCAGTAAGTTGGAATTACACTAATAAGAACAAAATGCATAAACATATCTTATTTTGTAAAACAAAAAATTAAGAGTTTTTTAGGGCAGCGAAACCACTCTGTCTGATATTATAGTAGTGAATACATGTGCTTATACATTTGCCCAAGCCCAAAGAATGTAACAACACCAGGAATGAACCATAATGTAAACTATGGATTTCATGTGATAGTGATAATGATGTGTCAATGTGGGTTCATCAGTTGTGACAACGGTACTGTTCTGGTGGGTGTCACTGACAATGGGGGAGGCTATGCATGAGTGGGAACAGGGGATGTTAAGGGTATATCAGTAACTTCTTCTCAATTTTGCTATGAACCTAAAACTGCTGGAAAAAATAAAATTTGTTTAAAAATATTAAGAGGTAATTTATAAAATGATTGTTTACAAAATAATCTATCTTCACTACTTAATGATATGGGAAACAAAGGCAGAAGAGAAATGACTAAATTTCCTTACTACCTATAGACCATTGACATGTCCTTGAAACAGGCATAGTGACATTCCTCTAGGGACTCAACTGCCTTGATGTTGACTCTTTGCTAAGGGCAAAAGGCAATCTTAGCCTGACACCCTCCCCCCCCACCCCTCGCCATCTTGTATGTCTACTTTAACATATAAACATTCTTTTGGAAACTTCCTTTATCTCTACCCGCCAAGATACATGTTGGCGATCGTCCTCCAAGCATATGACCCACTGATATACATCTGAAGGGTCTCATGACTCAGGCTTTATTAGACAGTAAGAAATGACATTTTCCCAATAATAGATAGCCCCTTCAAGGTCCTAGAAACCCTATTTCCAAATTCCTTAGAGACTTACACTATCTCTAACCCCCTCTCAACTTGAAAAGTATATAATGTGTCACTCCTCATGACCCCAGTGCAGCTCTTACTGCTCACGGGTCCTGTCCCCATGCTTTAATAAAACCACCTTTTGCACCAAAGACATCTCAAGAATTCTTTCTTGGCCGTCAGCTTTGAACCCTAATGTTTTTCCTACATCACTTAATGCATTTAATGCCATTATTTTTTAAATATAATTTCACATCAAGGGTTAAATAAAGCAACACATTTTTAAAAATGGGTAAAGTTAAAAAAAAAGTAGAGTACAAAGTAAATATCAAGTGTATCAGAATAAAATGTATAACTGAATCAAGAAAAATAAACCATTTGTGTCAACATATAGCCTACATTTGAGTAAAACTGCTTTGGTTTTGGTATTAATCTGTGATTTATAAACGAAATATTTGGAACACATTGTAAGTAAACTAATATATGGATTATAAAGTTCTTTAAAGTTTTGCAATATTTATCCTTTATATAAAATGAATTGAATAATGGAATCTTCACATTATAATTGCAACTATTCTGCAAATAAATTACAAAACTCTTGTTTTTGTTTTTTATGGCATTGTATTGTTAAAGTAAATAAACAATGAGGCCATTGGACTGAAGTGGCTCTAATGTCTTGGTAATTTATATAAGCAAACCAAAACCTAAGCGAGTCAATGCATTTGAATTCAAGAATGTAAAATTTAAGAGCAACCAATTACAAACATCCAACTAGGGTTTCCCAAATAAAGAAACTGCTCAAATTATAATCAATCAAGTAATTTTCATGCTTGGCTTCCTCATCTCTTACAAACCTCTTCCTTAGCTCTTGACTCTGGAGTGCTCCTAACTACCTTTCATTTGGTTCTGCCCAATTGGAATCAATATATGTTCAAATAACCTCTTGAAAAATCTTAATGTGCCTCAGTTTTAAGAGGTCATATACCACTCAACCTGGATTTAAGGAAGTACACATGGTGTCCAAATGCTACCACATAAATCTGTAGTAAGCACTTCAAATTCATCCTGGGGTTCTGTAATAGACGGGGATTTGGTTTATTCTCGATCTTCCTAAGAATATATTCAAAAAAGGTAATCTTTTTAAATACATTTTAGTAACCATAAATATATTTTATTCCCTTTTAGTAGATTAGAAATACCCAATGTTTGCATTAAGAGAGGCTATCAGAGCTTCACTTGTTCTACGTGTAACAGCCTCTTTCTTGCAAGTACACAAGACTCCACAGTTACCTGGAATTGAGGGGGTTATAGAATCTATGAGCTTCCACTAAGAGTATCCTGATCTATAGCATAACAACCGAAGAAAATTCTGAAAAAGAAAGCCATATTGCCCCTAGTCTGGCTCCTAATCTGGCTCCCTAACAAAATTTCCCAAATCCTCCTATTTCTCTGAACCTACCATTCATCTGATTGCTCTAACCAAAACTCAGATGCCCCCTGAGACCAATAACAACCTTGTCGATCTCTTAGCATTGACTCCACCCCCTGCACAACCAACACACTATAGTATCTATCAGAAGAAGTATAAGTGCCCCCCTTATTCTTCATTGCTGCAATTTCCAGAAGGCTGCTATGGCCTCTGTCTCTTTCTCTGGAATATTATTCAAGTGCAGTGATCTCGGAATGGTGATCTAAGAACCATGGTATGGTTCTTAGGTATTTATATAAGCAGCTTGTTTTCCTGTTCATCAAAAGCATTTAGATTTCCTTCATTCTTTGGTCCTTAAGACATTTGTTGAGGTTAATTGACTTCTGTGCTCTGCTTCTTGTCTATGACTCTGTTCTGAGATTGATGTTAATTGACTTCTCTGTTGTACTTCTGATTCCTTTAAGTTTATGTAGTTATTCAAGTATTCCAATGTTTTTATTCATGTCTGAGCTCCAGCTGTTATATCAAAATACCATAGGATGGGTGGCTTAAACAACAGAAATATCTTTCTCATAGTTCTGTAGGTGGGGAAGTCCAAGATCAAGGTCTTTGCTAATTGGTTCTTGGTAAGAGCTCTGTTTCTGGCTCACAAGTGGCAGTCTTCTTGATGTGTCCTCACATGGTAAGGAGAGAGTAGGAACGGATGGTTGAGGGTGGGAGAGGGTGAAAGCTTTGATCTTTTCTTTTAGGGCACTAATCTCATCATGAGGGCTCTACCCTCAAGACCTCATCTAAATATAATTATCTTCAAAGATTCTATCTGCAAATACATCACATTGAGGGTTAGGGTTGTAACAAGAATTTTGGATGGGACACAAACATTCAGTTCATATAATTCATTAATTTATAACTCTATAATGTCAGTTTTAAGAAGGGCAATATACCAACTTATGTCCAGCAACCACTAGCCTGGAACTACACACTTCAGAAACATGAACCTACTTACAGTTCCTCCAGGCAAACTTGGCTGTTTGTTGTTGTGTCCTTTGTAATTTTGCTTCTCTTCCTCCTGCACATATTATTCTTCCTCACCTGACCCTCACATGAACAATATCTATTTAGACTCCCCATATGGGAAACCTTTTATTGTTGCTGTTTTTCAAGTCTTGCCTTTTAGACTGAGTAAGATGAATCTTCGACTAAGATCTGTTTCAAAAAAATGTTTATGTCTGTAGCATCCAGCACAGAAACTCAACTGGTGTTTAATGAAACATGCACGAAAGCCCATGAGATAATTTTTGTTACTTCCAATGCATACAGGGATTAAAAAAAAAAAGAAAGTAAATAAAATGATGGGCCAGATCATGTTGACTAGTCATTAACAAATGCCCATTTCATCCTTATCTCTTTTTTCTTATCCCTGTCCCAGGGAATGATTGTATTTGATCTATGTCTGTTATGGAATCCCATCCCAACTCACAAATAATTAGCTTAAGAATGAACATATGACTCACTTCTAGCATCTGAATTATAAATGGAAGTAAGGTAAGGGGCTTCCAGGAAATGTTTTCTTCCAAGTAAAACAGATAGATAAGGATAAACAATCCTTGCCTCCTTTTTTTTCAGTTATAATAAATAACCTTCAGAGGCTATTACAGACTTTTGATAACCAAAAGGAGTAATCTAAGAATGTATCAGTGAAATGAACCTAGAGGCCCAATTTGCTCAACTGCTGTATCAGCTCTGGAACTTTCCATATGTGGACTATTTATTACATGAAAATGTAAATTTCTATTATTTAGCCTACTTTAAGTGGGTATCTATTTCCTGAAAATTAATGAATCCTAAGTGATTGAGAAGTCTGATGACCATGAGTAATAGATTTTCACCCGTTAAGAAACACATCTTGATAGAAACATTCCCTCATGTTAGGTCCTCTCCTATTTGCCTTTCAAAAACAATATATTGGAATTGGAGGCCTTAAATAGAGATTTTCCAGGATACTGCCCATTATATTTTGGTTATATAGGGGCCCTGGTCTTTTCACTCATACTATCAATGACTGTAACCTCGTATTACCCACTGAGAAATGTCCTCCCCTTGCTTTTCTAAACAGAAGTTCATTTCTTTGAGAAAGTATTACAAGGCAAGCCCCTGCATTTATAAATAAACTTGGAAGAGGCATGAGTAGTGGACTAGATAAAACAACAATTAAACCACTCTCTTAAGGCCTATGGCATTTTTAAAGCTTATTATTTTTCTCCAAAAAGAGTCAACTATCCTAATGTTTATGGTGAAGAACAACTTCCTATTCCTCTGAAGGAACTCTATTTTTATTGGGCATCAGGCATTGGTAGAAACCACCTCTTTGCTCTCACTCCACTACATCTTGATGCACTCAGCTCCCATAACAAATTCCCCTATTAAATAACTTAGTCTTTTGCTAAAGGGGCAGCTCACTTAGCATATGACATAGGAAGCACCTCTTATCACTGTGCACAGAGTGCTTGAAAATGAATGCATTGCCAGGTAAATGTGTGGGAAAGTATTATGAATGTGATATCTTTAGCTGCCATAGAACAACTATTATGAACTAGCAGACCCAGAAAACTGCATAGAATAATTGTGATGTGAATTTATATTTAATTTCCAGTGGAAAATGTGATCCAGTTGAGAATCTCAGTAGTTTATCAGTGACACCTTAAAATCCCTGTGCCTTAATTACCCATTCATAAAACGGAAATAAAAACTACTTTTAACGCGATGCTTTCAAAATTGAAAATATGATACCTTCAAGGAAACAGAAACCCTTATTGTTAAATAACTCACAATGTGTCACCTATGAGGATGCAGACGAATTCAGGAAATATAAATCAGATGGGGATACTGTAAATATACTCAATCACAGACGTCAACTCAAGTAGAATTCATTTTGTGTTTTAAAATTTAGATTAATTCACCACCATTATGGATGACTTTTCATACTTTTAGGTATTTTTTCATTATAATATTGAAAGGACAAACCAAAACTTCAGAAAAAAAAAAAAACCAACTTAATGATATTTAGTTTACCTGATAAAAGGGTTCAAAGTCATAGTTCTTAAGCTGCCCACTGACCCAGGAGAAGAATAGATGAACATAGTGAGAACTTCAACAAAGAGATAAAAAAATAAGAAAGTACCAAACAGAAGTTACAGAGCTAAAAAATACAGTAAGGAACTAAAAAACACACTAGAAGGACTCAACAGCAGACTAGATGAATCAGAAGATTAGTCAACCAGAAGCAAAGACAGAATTCACCCAATCAGAACAGCAAAAAGGAAAGAAAAAATTAGAAAGCGAATAGAGCATAAGGGATTTGTGGGACAACATCCAATGTTCATTGTAGGGGTCCCAGGAGGAGAAGACAGGGAGAAAGGGGTAAAGATCTTATTTGAAGACATCATGGCTGAAAGTTTTCCTAACTTGGGAAAGGAAACAGACGTGCAGATTCAGGAAGCTCAAGAGTTCATCATAAGAAACCCAAACAGAACCATATCAACACACATTATAATCACAATGTCAAGTTAAAGACAAGGAAAGAATATTAAAAGCAGCAAGAGAAAAACAACTAATTACATACAATGGAACCCTCATTAGAATATCACTAGACTATTCAACTCACACTTGGCACGCCAGGGGTGATACAGTATATTCAAAGTGTTCAAAGAAAAAATATCCAAACAAGAAAACTCTACCTTCAAAGTTATTATTCAGAATTGATGCTGACAAAAAATTTTCCAGAGAAGCAAAAGCTAAAGGAGTTCATCAACACTAAACTGGCTTTACAAAAAATGTGAAAGGGACTTTATTAGGTTGAAAAGAAAGAGTGCTAATTGATAATAAGAAAACAGGAAAAAAATTAATCTCACTGGTGAGGTAAATATATAGTAAAGGTAGTGTATTAATCACTTATAAGGCTAATATAAAGGTTAAAAGACAAAAGTAGTAAAAACTATTATAATAATTAGTTAAGGGATATACAAGATAAAAAGATGTAAAATGAGCTATCAAAAACATAAAACATGTGTGTGTGGGGTGAAAATAAAAATGTTGAGCTTTACAATGATATCAAACTTAGTTATTATCGACTTAAAATAGACTGACATAGATATAAATTATTTGTAAGCCCCATGGAAACCACAAAGCAAAAAATAAAGCAAACAAAACAAAACAGAACAAAAAAACACTAAATACACAGAAGAAAGAGAAAGAAATATAAGTATACCGAAAGAAAATCATCAAACTGCAAAAAGGAGACAAGACAGAAGAGAGGAACTACAAAAATGGCCAATAAACAATTAAGCAAATAGCAATAAGTATATAAACTATCAATAATTAGTTTAAATGTAAAAGGACTAAATGCTCTAAACAAAAGATATTCAGTGGCTGAATGGATTTAAAACACACACACACACACACACACACACACACACACACACACTACTCATGTATATACTACCTACAGGAGACTCACATCAGCTCTAAGGACACATACAGACTGAAAGTGAAGGGATGGAAAAATACATTCTATGCAAATGGAAGCCAAAAGAAAGCTGGGGTAGCTATATTTACATCAGTCAAAACAGACTTTAAAACATACCAATAAATGCATACCTCAAGAAACAACAAAAGTCTCAAGTAAACAATGCAACTATACACCTCAAGAAATAGAAAAAGAACAAATGAAGCCTCAAGTTAGTACGAGGAAAGAAGTAACAAAGATTAGAGCAAAAAAAATAAATGAAATAGAGACTAGCATGAGAATAGAGAAGATTAATGAAACTAAGAGTTTTGTTTTGTTTGTTTGTTTTTGACAAGTCTTTAGCTAGACTCACCAAGAAAAAAAAGAGAGGACTTAAAATTAGAATGAAAGTGGAAATATGAAGGATCATAAAAGACTGCTATGAACAATCACATGCCAACAAATTGGACAACCCAGAAATATGGATAAATTCCTAGAAACATAAAAACCTACCAAGACTAAATCATGATGAGGTAGAAAATCTAAGCAGACTAATTATTAATTAATTATTAAGAGATTGAATCAGTAATTAAAAACCTCCCAACAAACAAAAGTCCAGGACCAGATAGTTTAAATGGTGAACTCTACCAAACAGTTAAACTGTTCCTTTTCAAACTGTTCCAAAAAAATAGAAGAGTGAGGAATTCTTCTAAACTCATTTTATTAGGCCAGCATTATCTTGATACCAAAACCAGATAAGGATACCACAAGAAAAAAGAAAAATACATACCAATATCCCTGATGAACATGGATGCAAAAATCCTCAACAAAATATTATCAAACTAAATTCAGCCATACATTAAAAGGATCATACAATATAATGAAGTGCATTTTATTTGGGGGATGCAAGGATGTTTCAGCATCGGCAAATCAGTCAATGCGATACACCACAGGAACAAAATGAAGAATAAAAATCATGATCGCCTCATCTCAATAGATACATAATAAACACTTAAAAGATTCAACATTCATTTATGATAAAAACTCTCAACAAAGTGGGTATAGAGGGAACTTAATAAAGGCCATATGTAATAAGCCCACAACTAGCATTATACTCAATGGTGAAAACCTGAAAGCTTTTCTTCTAAGATCAGGAACAAGACAAGGATCTCCAGTTTTGCCATGTTTATTCCCCATAGTACTGAAAGTTCTAGCCAGAGCAATTAGGCAAGTAAACTAAATTAAAGCCATTCAAATTGGAAAAGAGGAAGTAAAATTGTTACTATTTGCAGATGACATGATATTATATATAGATGATCCTAAAGACTACATAAAAAATTCTTAGAATTAACGAACGAATTCAGTCATGTTGCAGGATATAAAATCAACACACAAAAATCAATTGCTTGGGGTGCCTGGGTGGCTCAGTCATTAAGCATCTGCCTTTGGCTCAGGGCATGATCCCAGGGTCCTGGGATCAAGGCCTGCATCAGTCTCCCTGCTCCCCTGGGAGCCTGCTTCTTCCTCTCCCACTCCCCCTGCTTGTGTTCTGTCTCTTGCTGGCTCTCTCTCTCTGTGTTAAATAAATAAATAAAATCTTTAAAAAAAAATCAATTGCATTTTTTTAAAAGATTTTATTTATTTATTTATTTTAGAGAGAGAGAGAGTACAAGCAAGGGGAAGGGCAGAGGGAGAGGGAGAGACAATCTCCAACACACTCCCTGCTAAGTGCAGAATGCAACTTGGGGCTCAATCTCACAAACCTGATATCATAACCGAAACTGAAACCAAGAGTTGGACACTCATCTGACCGAGCCACCCAGACATCCCATCAATTGCATTTCTATACACCAATAACAAACTATCAGAAAGAGAAATAAAGAAAACAATACCCTTTACAATAGCATCAAAAATAAAATATCTAGGAATAAATTTAATGAAAGAGACTGAAGAAGACACAAATAGATGGAAACATATCTTGTGCTCATGATTTGTTAGAATCAATATTGTTAAAGTGTCCATACTACCCAAAACTGAATGGATTCAAAGCAATCCCTATCAAAATTTCAATGGCATTTTTCAAAGAAATAGAACAAACAATTCTAAGACTTGTATGGATTCACAAAAAAAAACCCAAAGCAAAAACAATCTTGAAAAAGAACAAAACTGGAGGCATCATGCTCTCTGATTTCAAACTATATTATAAAGCTATACTCATCAAAACAGTATGGTAGGGGTGCCTGGGTGGCTTAGATGGTTTAAGCATCCAACTCTTGGTTTTGGCTCAGGTCATGATCTCATGGGTCCTGGGATTGAGCCCCACATTGGGCTCTGTGCTCAGCAGGGAGTCTGCTTGAAAGATTCTCTCCCCCCGTCCCTCTCCCCACTTGCGTACACTCTCTCTCTAAAATAAATGTTAAAGAAAAAAAAAAACAGTATGGTATTGGCATAAAAACAGATACATAGATCATTGGAACTGAATGGAGAGCCCAGAAATAAACCCACGCATATATGGCCAATTAATTTACAACCAAAGAGCCAAAAGTATACAATGAGGAAAGGACAGTATCTTTAATAAATGGTGTTGGGAAAATTGGACAGCCACTATAAAAAGAATGAAATTCAATCACTATCTTACTTCAAACACAAAAATTAACTCAAAATGGATTAAAGACTTGATCATAAAACCTGAATCCATAAAATTTCTAGAAGAAAACATAGGTGGTAAACTCCCTGACATAGATGTTAGTGATAATTTTTTTGAATCTGGCACCAAAAGCAAAAGCAACAAAAGCAAAAATAAGTGAGACTACATCATACTAAAAAGCTCTGCATAGTGAAGGAAATCATCAACAATAGGACGACCTACAGAATGTGAGAAAATATTTGCAAAGCATATATCTGATAAGGGACTAATATCCAAAATATATAAACAACGCATATAACTCAACAGCAAAAAACAATCCAATTAAAAAATGGGCAGAAGGTCTGAATAGACATTTTTCCAAAGATGCAATATAGATGGCCAACAGGTACATTGAAAAGATCCTTAACATCACTAAACATTAGAGAAATGCAAGTGAAAACCACAATGAGGTATTTAGTACCTCATATATAGTATAAGTGCTACTTAAAAAAAAAAAAAAAAACAAGAACAAGAAGAAACAAGTGTTGGTGCGGATGTGGAGAAAAGAAAACCTTTGTGCACTGTTGGTGGGAATGTAAATCGGGGCAGCCACTGAGAAAAACAGTACGAAATTTCCTTTAAAAAAAATAAATAAAATTAGAATTACCATGCAATCCAGCAGTTCCACTTATGGGTATTTATCCAATGAAAACAAAAACACTAACATAAAAAGTTATCTGCACTTACAGGTTCATTGCAGCATTACTTGCAGTAGCCAAGACATGGACACAACCTAAGTGCCCACCGATGGATAAATGGGTAAAGGAATTGTAGATACACACACACAAATGCAATGGAATATTATTCAGCCATATAAAGAATGAAATTTGTCACTCACAGAATATGGATGGACCTCAAGGGCATTATGCTAAGCGAAATAAGGTAGATAAAGACCAATACCATATAATCTCTCTTATAGAATCTAAAACAAACAAATAAAACAAACAAAAATACCCTCATGGATACAGAGAATAGATTGGTGGGTGCTAGAGGCAGGGGCTATGGCATGGGAGAAATGGCAGAAAAGATTCAAAAGATAAAAAGGAAAAAATGCCATGGATAGTTTGACTGATTTACAAGGTATTGGCAAAGTAAACTGTGCTTTTCGTAGTAGGCAAGCAGACAATATTTAATGAATAGATCAGCTACTCGACTTTTAGTTTAAAAAACAGCAAACAAAACCCTCTATATTTTATATTAAACATGGAGAGTGGGAATTGAATGCTATAAAAGTAACATATAAAACCAATTTGTTTCAAAGTAAATAAAATTTATAATAAAAAATATGATTAGAAAGGACATTTCTTTCATAAATCCTTTTTATACCCTGTTGATATTTAAAGTCTGACTTCAAATAATTTAAAAGCACAATATGTGTTAATTATTTGTTTTTTATTTAGGCAGAAGACCTGAAAAAAACTGCTCAGTGTGGTTGGACCACATAGCTTACAGAAAATAGTGTTTCAGAATATTTAGAAGACATATTTAAAATATATGTGTTTATTTTTTATTGTCTCTTTCTACTGTGTGTTACTGATAACTAAAAATAATTGCATACCAATGATCTAAACAGCAGTTATCTAAAATGAGAAATATACATTTTATTTATGTTTTTATATTTATTTTTATTTTATTTTTTAAAAGATTTTATTTATTTATTTGACAGAGATAGAGACAGCCAGAGAGAGAGGGAACACAAGCAGGGGGAGTGGGAGAGGAAGAAGCAGCCTCATAGCGGAGGAGCCTGGCGTGGGGCTCGATCCCGTAATGCCGGGATCACGCCCTGAGCAGAAGGCAGACACTTAACGACTGAGCCACTCAGGCGCCCCAGAAATATACATTTTAATACAATTTTTAATTTAAATATATAAATAGAACTATGTGCTTTTTAAGTCAATATAACATATTAAATATATATTCAAAGGTCTCAAGACTGCCACCTTCTCTAAGGCTGTTATATATCAGAAGGTCATATGTAATGTACATAATAGGATGTTACCCCTAAGAAAGTGAAGTTCCATGAGGCAATAGGTGAAAATGGCATTCTCAGTAGTTTCTTCCTTTTCAATGTATTCTGAATAAATCCAGTGTACATATAGCAGGATAAAATGATTTATGGGTTATATTAGCTAGTTTAAAGTCTCAAAATTGGATAATGACCTTAAAACATTACTGTAAGGAAACAGCCTATTAAAAATAGCACCAATGATTAAAAAACCATAAACAACAACAAAAAAGCAAATATGATAATTAACACATAATTAAAGCTCTTTATCTGCTGTATCATGAGACAAAAAAATGATGATTTCATCATATCCAATAAGAAGTTGGCAACATTTGGGAAAAAAAATCAGATTATCAGAAATAGGGATTTACATCCATTATATTGAAAAATGAATAGTGCTCTGTCTTTAGTTCATTTTCTGAGTTAAGAATGCTCTTAAGTTCCTATGATTAGAAAGATAAAAATATTATTTTTTAAAGATCTATATTTTGAGTATTCTAACTATGCATATAAAATATATAGCATGTAAGGATAATTGCTTACAATTACAATCTGCTTTAAGATTTATATTGTTAGTGGTGGTTAATAATTAGTAAGAGGTCTATGATTTTAAGTTTGAATACCACTTCTCCTGGAGCTGAGGCTTTGAAAGCTTTTAATGAGGATGGAAACTCAGTTTAATATTTGTAATTGAACAATTAAAACTTCAGCATAAATCTAACATACAGTCTATAAATTTGAATATTTTAAGAACAGAATATATTAATTATACAATCTGGAATCTGGAATTCTTTACATTTATAATATAATTCCAATGCAGCTTATATCTGATAGAATTTATTGTCATCTGTTAACATTGTGAAAAAAATCTGTGTCCAGATGCAATCTGTACCTGTGTCCAGATGCAATATTATTTACATAAATATTGTTTTGATTTTCAGAAAATCTATTTTACTTTTGAGAATTTTAAACTGCAAACTGTTGAAAAGTATATCTCTGTTAACCTGGGCCCCTTTTCCACTCTCCTATGGATATATTGCAAAAACCAAATGGAAATATTTCGATTTCATAATTGAAATTTGGTCAAGATCATGTTCAGAGGCATACATTTTACCTTTGAATTACTTAAGAGAATCCATTAGATAAAATGAATTAGATAAAATATTATAAAATAGATAAATAAAATAAATTAAATATTAGATAAATTAATCTGTAACCTATGTTTCCCAAGAACTACTATAGGAGTGAAAATAAGGTCACATCAAAGGCCCCACATGGTTTCTCTGGTGATACCACCTCCTCTCTACGCTAATCCTCACTACTGCTAAACCTTAAAGTTTTCAAATCATTCTGGGATTCTCTGCAAATCTCTATCATGTTCCTCTAACTATACGCTCTAGCCATCAGCATAGCTTAGTGTTTAGAAACACAGATTTTGAGTTTGAATCTTGACTCAACACGTACCATATGTGACTTTGAGCGAGAGGCGTAAGGCCACAGAATTCAGTGTGTCAATACACGTAAGCCCTTGGAAAGTATGCGGCACAAAGAAAGAAAGGCATGTGCATATTTTCTATTATCATCATCACTGATAACTTCTGGTATTATGAACAACAAAGGAAGTTGTTTGGCCACAGGTGCCACCAAATTTACTGCCAGCACACTGTGTTCTAACAATACCCCGAGGGATCTCTGCCAGGAAAGATGCCAGATCCTGATGTTGTAAGCACTGACGTGGGGTCGAAGGACCCGCCTGCTCTTGGCACTGCCGCATCCCTGCCGCAGCTGCTGGTGCTATAGCATTCTCACTGTTCCAAAGGAGACCTGAGCTAGATAGCTCCTTCCTCTATTTGCTCTCTTACTTGCTCTTTTGCCTAGAGTGAACACAGCGGCTCACTTTCCTTTAACTAAATCTTAATGTTCAGAATAGAGATTATAAACTAGTAATTCAAAGGCAATATTTGTTGTTTATTAATATGTTTTTAATGTCTTTAGGTTGGCCTCTATTTTCTTTTTTTTTAATTGAAATATAATTGACATAATGTTATTAGTTTCAGGTACACCACATAGTGATTGATTTAATTGACTATTGACTTATTGTTAATTATTATCTCATATCCTAATATAGTTCCTTGTTTGGTCTTGAAGACATTTTTCTTGGGGTCTAGTCTCTTTCTTGTATTAAGTGAATTTCCTCCAGGCTCTTTGTTACCACATCTGCACAAACCCTGGTAAGCCACCTTGTTCGTTCTCTAGATGTTTCAGAATTTAAGATTGGTGTGTTTTGGGGTTTGATATGGAGGTTTTACTGCAAATACAATGTGACAAGAAAAACTTGACAATTTAATAAAGGGTTCTTCATCCTGGCTTGATAGAAAATACTATAAAAGCCTTAATAGATAAGTTTTAATAAATGGATAAATTAATATTATAAGCCCGCTTACCAAATGGTCTTACACAGAGATTTATATCAACACTTTAGAGAGTTTTGTCATGCATTTTTTCTTTCATTTAATCAAATTCATAATGGAGCTAAAATCTAACTGAACCACTTTAAGGTGTACTAAAAGTTACGGTGAAAAGAAAGAATTTGAATAAACCTTTTTTGAAACCTAACTTGTATTAAAAATAAACATTATATGGCAGTAGTTAAAATTTTTGAAAATCTGTATTAACAAAACCAAAAGCCATTCTGGGCATAATGGGAATTTTTTAATCGAAGTTTTAGGTGGACAGCTTTAAAATCCTTTATCTGTGTAACACTACAAAATGATCACCCAAGCCCAGTTATTATCCATCACCATATTGGTGGCCTCCTTCATCCATTTTGCCCACCCCTCAGTGCCTTTCCCCTTTGGTAACCAACAGTCTGTTCTATCTATGAGTTTGTTTTGTATTATTTTATTTGTTCATTTGTTTTGTTATTTTGGATTCCATGGGGATAAATTTTAATAATCAAAACTACCTTTCACTTTTCAGAAATCTGACTGAAAACAAATGGTTAAAGAGCTATTTCAAGTGTGGCCACTGAACAAAGTCTGAGTTATACAGAAGCAATGCCC
The DNA here is from genome assembly GCF_017311325.1 of Ursus maritimus. Lineage (NCBI taxonomy): Eukaryota > Metazoa > Chordata > Mammalia > Carnivora > Ursidae > Ursus > Ursus maritimus. The sequence goes on along the minus strand of NW_024426996.1, from coordinate 36,418,323 downwards.
TGATGGTGACTGAAGCAGACAAAGGAAGAAGGAAGATCACAACCAAGACCCTCAAACTTAGGCTAGGAATCCATCTATGATCCAAAAGCTATCAGTCTAACAAGTCAGTCTGATCCAGCATGATTATCCTTCTTCAGAAGCCCCTAAAAAGCCCTTTGAGTTCCTTCTCTCTACCTTCTGTATTGGACACAGAGAACTGCCTCAATATATAGGTTTCTCTTCTTCCTTATAAGTGAATCCTCTATTTTTTTAGTGAGGCATCTGAGCATCCAGAATTCAGACTATATTTTCCAGCCTCCCTTTCAAGTGGCTGTTGACTCATAGATCCCAGTTCTGGCCAATGATGTGGAGGTAATATGAAGTATCAGGTCACCAAGTGAGAATCAGTGGTCTTACCCTGTATCAAATGGTGGTAATACTTTTAAGGATGCAGGTAATGGCAAAACCCAGATGACACCCAGATGAAAGCTGAAGAAATCTGGATTACCAAAACCACTCTCCAGGTCTTGGCTTTTCATGTTAGGATCCTCCTCGGCCCAGATTTAACATGGGAGGTTCCTGAGTAATGTGTGTTACTCTAATAGAAGCTATTTTGGTCATGAAGTATCTTCAATTTATACTCCAACAGTTACATAGTTTAAGTGACATTTTTCATGGAGCCACGCCTAAAAGATTTCAAAGATTCGTAGATTCCAGGTGTTAACCATATACGATCCTAGATACATCAGCTATAACCTGCTAGAAATATCTCAAGATAAGGACTCTCCAGCCAGTAAATGCCATTAGTGAGTCGGCCAAGGTATTAGCGTGATTACAAGAGGATTTGGTTTGCTTCTCACCTTTTACTAATCAGATTAGATAAATGAAAAATCCATGTGTGACCGCCAGGATTCCTTTCTATAATATTATACCAAACAATTTCCACCAACTCAACTGCATTTAGCATTGACCAACATTGAGTCCAGATGGTGGTCAAACAACCAAGTGTTGGCACCTTTCATAAAGAATTGGTATGTCCTTATTGATGAAGCCAGTTTCAGTTAAATGTGAGACTCTTTTCTCATGAAGCATTCTGAATCCATTTCCACACATAGGCTCAAGATTTACACTGACATAAATTAATTTAGATCTGGTAATTATTTTGGTATGTAAGTCTTCTCCTTTTGAGTTCAAATTGCATACAATTTTCTGTGCAAGCCAGGATTTAATATAGTTGTAAATCTAGAGGTAATTAGGGAGGGATGAGAGGATGGGGCATGAAGAGATTGTCAATGTAAATGGTGCAAATGATGTCATTACAAGTTTTTCAGAGCATGAATTACTTCGTTGCATTTGGAAAGAGGCAGCCTCTGCTGTCAAAAGAATCTCATGGAATTTAGAAGTCTGGGATATACAGATTTATTTGAATCCACCAAAATGTCTCAATCACATTATTGGGGTCTCTATGTGTGTACCTATCAATACATTAACTTTCGTAAAGGAAACCTGCTAGTGCTGCTTTAGACCATTCCTGCACTGGCAGTTCATAGCAGTGGTATCATACCCCAGCAATGGTGTGCTGTCATGAAATAAGTGTGTTCTAGATCTGTATTTGTCTTACCAGTTCTTCTTTCTCTAAGGGTGATAATCTCTTTGCTGTCTTAAATCCCAGTTAGGTCAGTTAACCATTCCTGATTCCCATTTCCCTTAGAAACTGCGCCCTTGCCTTCATTGCCTTGTGGTAACAATCACTAAACACAAAAAGTAGTAAGTTACAAAAAACAGAATTTTTTCCAAAGGCTTTAAATAGAATTAGGTTTATTAAGAGATAATGAGTTCAAAGCACCTTTTAGAGGAATAAATTGACACACCCAAACTTGAATTTCTAAAAGTTATTACCTAAACCAAACCATAGACCCAGAGACCAATGTACATGCCCCCTCTGCCCCTCAGTAGGTTGGGACTGACGGGAAGTTGCAACCAAGGCTGTTATTTCCAGGACCATGGCACCTCTGCAAGGATTCTCACTAGTAAATATGTCTGTTCCCTGCCTCTCTTGCCATCAGTAACTCCATCTGAAAGTAAAAATCTCCCCTGGGAACCTTTCTTACTTCATGTGGCTAAGGACTTCCCCATCTAATTTGTAAAATCTAAATCATATCCAAAATTCTAATATCAATGGAGTTTAAAAAGCAGTATTTTTATTTCTTGTATACACTGACAACCACTTGAGTCAGTGTTGAGTAAGGCAAGCTACTGTATGACATATCTGTGATAGACTTTCTAATGGACATCCACTATCAAAATAGAAGGTGAATAAGTATAAGTTTGAAAAATAAAAGATTAAACAAAGTTAATGTGTTTCTTTACTGTGAACATTTTAAGAGCCTTTTATATATAAAATTCCTTAAAAAGGGATATACTAGATATTTTAAGATTTGATCATAAGAATATTCTTAAAACACATTTATTAGAAACTAATGGGATCTTAGTATTTAGTGCAATAGTTTTAGAAACAAACAGACTAGCAGCTGCCTTTTAAAACAACCACTTAAATTCAATTGATCGTCTACCCCCACCAAAAAATAAAACAAAAAAAGTTACAAAAGGGGGAATCCAAGATGGTGGAGGAGTAGGAGATCTCATTATCCTCTGGTCCCAGGAATTCAGCTAGATAGTTATCAAATCATTCTGAACTCCTGTGAACTCAACCAGAGATCTAAAAAAAAGAATAGCTGCAACTCTACAAATAGAAAAGCGACCACTTTTTACAAGGTAGGAGGTGCAGAGAAGTGAATCTGAGGCAATATATAGGAATATAGACCACGGGGGAAGGGAGCCCCATCAGCTGGCTACCAGCGAGTGATAGAGCAGAGGAGCACAAAATCAGAACTTTTAGAAGTTGGCTCCCTTCTGTGAGGGACATCCTGCCTGAAAGGCACTCAGGTGGCTAAGAAGGGTGGAATCCTAGGTGGGACAGGGTGGTCTCAGGATCCCTAGGGTCATAGGAAGACTGGGGGTGCCTGAGTGTAGCAGAGTTCCCAGGCATCGGAACGAGGATGCTGGCGGCAATCAGTGAGGCCTGGAGTGGGCTCCCAGCTGGTGGATGCAATGCGCTATGAACCGTGGCTCCAAAGGGTGACTGCTCTCCAAGCAGGGGTCCAGCTAGGAGCCGAACACCCCCCCCCCGCAAGACCCACCCCCTTCCTCCCCAGGGAGGAGTGGCTCTGGTGCAAACCACAGGAGTCTACAGGGTTTGGAGACTTGAAATGGGGTTGCATGCCTGAAATAGAAATCCTTGGTCACAGGCTGGGTGAGCAAAGAGTGCAGTCAGAGACCAGGGAGACAGGAGATTGACTGCTTTCCTCCTGAGGGTGCAGAGAGGGGTGGAGGCCCCTGAGCTCTGGGTTCTGGGGCTGGAGATTGGGAGGCTGTCATTTTCATTCTCATCCTCTAAAGCAGTGAGGAAAGCCTTCAAGGAACAAAAGCCACATAGAACGATCTGGAGCAGATTGCTTAGCCTGGCCCCCTGGCAAGGGCGGTGCAATCACAAGTGCAAAGACACTTGAGAATCAAAGCAACAGGCCCTTCCCAAGAAGAAGGTCAGAAAGAACATCCAGCCAAGATCAAATTTACCCATCACAGAGAACTACAAAACTCGAGTGGTAGGAGGAAATAGTATGTAGAAGTCATGTTTTTCCCTCCCCACGATTCTTTAGTCTTTGAATTTTAATTATTTTTCTCTTTCGTTTTTCAACCAATTTCTTTTTTTATCAACTCTTTTTTAAAAATCTTTTTAATTTTCATTTTTACAGTTATATTCTATTCTTTCATTGTGTTTAATTTTATTTTTGTACTTATATAAGTTTTTCTTTCTTTAAGTTTTGGGATCTAGTTTTCTAACAAACAGACCAAAACACACACAGGATCCAGTGTATTGCTCTGTTCTGTCCACCCGTCTGATTATATTCTCTCTCTTTTTTTTATTTTATTTTTTTTTCAGTTTCGGGTCTCTTCTAATTTGGTTAGTGTATATTTCTCTGGGGTCACTGTTGCCATTTTACTATTTTGTTATCTCATCCACCTATTTTTCTCTGGGCAGAATGACAAAGTGGAAAAACTTCCTTCAAAAAAGAGAATAAGAGGCAGTACTGACTACCAGACACCTAATCAGTATGGATATAAGATGTTGGAAATAAAGTTCAGAATAATGATTATAAAGATACTAGCTGAGCTTGAAAAAAGCAGAGAAGTTAGAAAATCCATTTCTGAAAAAAATAAAAATAAAAGAACTAAAATCTAAGGAAGTTGAAATAAAAAAGGCTATTAGTGAGATGCAACTAAAAATGAAGGCTCTAACTACTAGGATGAATGAGGCAGAAGAGAGGATTAGAGATATAGAAGACAAAATGATGAAGAATAAAGAAGCTGAGCAAAAGAGCTGAACAACTACTGGATCATGAGGGGAGAATTTGAGAGACAAGTGATAATCACAAAGCGAAACAATATTGGAACAATTGGGATCCTAGAAGAAGAGGAAAAAGAGAGAAGGGGTTGGGGTGAAGAAGGTATATTGGAGCAAATTAGAGTGAATAACTTCCTTAATCTGGGGAAGGAAACAGGCATTCAAGTCCAGGAGGCACAGAGAACCCCCCTCCAAATCAATAAAAATAGGTCAACACCCCAACATAATAGTGAAACTTGCAGTTTTTAGAGACAAAGAGAAGCAGTGCAGGACAGGTGGCCCGTAACCTATAAGGGTGGTAACATTAGATTGGCAGCTGACCTATCCACAGAGACCTGGCAGGCCAGAAAGGATTGGATTGATATATTCGGGGTACTAAATGAGAAAAATATGCAGTCAAGAATACTTTATCCATCTAGAATTACATTCAAAATAGAAGGAGAGATAAAAAGCTTCCAGGACAGAGGCACCTGGGTGGCTCAAACAGTTAAGTGTCTGCCTTAGGCTCAGGTCATGATCCCAGGGTCCCGGGATCAAGTCCCACATCAGGCTCCCTGCTCAGTGGGGAGTCTGCTTCTCCCTCTCCCTCTATCTCTACCCCCAGCTTGTGCTTTCTCTCTCACGTGTGCTCTCCTGCTCGTGCTCTCTCTCTCGCTCACTCTCTCAAATAAATAAAAATCTTTAAAAAAAAAAAAAATCTTCCAGGACAAACAGAAACTAAAAGAAAAAAAATGTGATCATGAAACAAGTCCTGCAAGAAATATTAAAAGGGACCCTTTAAGCAAACAGATAGCCCAAAAGTAACAGACCAGAAAGGAACAGAGACAATCTACAGAAACAGTGGCTTTATAGGTAATACAGTGGCAGTAAATTCACATCTTTCAATAGGTACTCAGAATGTAAATGGGCTACATGCCCCAGACAAAAGACATGGGTTATCAGACTGGATAAAAAAGCAAGACCCAGCAATATGCTGTCTGCAAGAGACTCATTCTAGACCCAAAGACACCTTCACATTGAAAGTGAGGGGGGTTAAAAACCATTTATCATGCTAATGGACATCAAAAGAAAGCTGGGGTAGCAATCCTTCTATCAGACAAATTATTTTATAAACCAAAGACTGTAATAAGAGATGAGGAAGGACACTGTATCATAATTATAGGGTCTATCCAACAAGAAGATCTAACAATTGTAAATATTTATGCCCCTAACATGGGAGTAGCCAATTATATAAACTAGCTAATAATAAAATTAAAGAAACACATTGATAATAATAGAAAATAGTAGGGGACTTTAACACCTCATTCATTGCAAAGGACAGATCATCTAAGCAGAAGATCAACAGGGAAAGAAGGGCTTTGAATGACACACTGGACCAGATGGAATTCACAGATCTATTCAGAGCATTCCATCCAAAAGTAACAGAATAACATTCTTCTCGAGTGCACATGGAACATTCTCTAGAATAGAACACTACAGGGTCACAAATCAGGTTTCGACAGGTACCAAAAGTTTCGGATCACTCCGTGCATTTTTTTGGACCACAATGCTTTGAAACTGGAACTCAATCACAAGAGGAAATTTTGAAAGAACTCAAACACATGGAGGTTAAAGAGCGCCCTACCAAAGAATGAAATGGTCAACCAGGAAATTAAAGAGTTTTTAAAAACCATGGAAACAAATGAAAATAAAAAGACGCTGTTCAAAACCTTTGGGAGGCAGCAAAGGCAGTCCTAAGAGGTAAGTATGTAGCAATACAAGCCTTTCTCAAGAAACAAGAAAGGTCTCCAATACACAACCTAGCCTTACACCTAAAGGAGCTAGAGTGGGGCACCCAGGTGGCTCAGTTAGTTAAGTGTCTGCCTTTGGCTCAGGTCGTGATCTCGAGTTCCTGGGATTGAGCCCCACATCAGGATCCCCCCTCAATGAGGAGCCTGCTTCTCCCTCCCACTCTGCTCATCTCCCCACTGCTTGTGCTCTCACACTCTCACTCTCTCTCAAATGAATAAATAAATAAATAAAATCTTAAAAAAAAAAAAAGCTGGAGAAAGAACACCAAATAAAGCCTAAATCCAGCAGGAGAAGAGAATTGATAAAGATTAGAGAAGAAATCAATGAAATAGAAACCAATGGAACAGTAGAACAGATCAAGGAATCTAGGAATTGGTTCTTTGAAAGAATTAATAAGATTGCTAAAAACATGGTCATACTTATCAAAAAGAAAATAGAAAGGACCCAGATAAATAAAATCATGAATAAAAGAAGAGAGATCACAACCAATACTGAATACAAATGATTATAAGAACATATTATGAGCAACTATATGCCAACAAATTAGGCAATCTGGAAGAAATGGATGCATTCATTCCTTGAGACCTATACATTACCAAAACTGTAATAGGAAGAAATAGAAAACCTGAACAGACCTATAACCGCAAGGAAATTGAAGCAGAAATCGAAAATCTTCCAACAAACAAGAGTCCAGGGCTGGATGGCTTCCCTGGGGAATTCTACCAAACATTTAAAGAATTAATACCTATTCTTCTGAAACTGTTCCCAAAAAATAGAAATGGAAGGAAAACTTCCAAACTCTTTCTATGAGGCCAGCATTACCTGGTTTGATCCCCAAACAAGACAAAGACCCCACCACAAAGGAGAATTACAGACCATTATCCCTGGTGAACATGGATGCAAAAATTCTCACCAAGATAATAGCCAATAGGATCCAACAGTACATTAAAAGGATTATTCACCATGACCAAGTGGGATTTATTCCTGGGCTGCGAAGGTGGTTCAACATCCACAAATCAATGTGACACACTACATTAATAATAGAAAGGACAAGAACTATATGATCCTCTCAATAGATGCAGAAAAAGCATTTGACAAAGAACACCACACTTTCTTGATAAAAACTCTTCACAGTGTAGGGATAGAGGGAATATACCTCAATATCATAAAAGCCATCTACGAAAAGCCCACAGTGAATATCATACTCAATGAGGAAAAACTGAGAGCTTTTCCCCCTAAAGTCAGGAACATGGCAGGGATGTCCACTATCACCACCGTTGTTCAAAATACTACTAGAAGTCTTAGCCTGAGCAATCAGACAACACAAAGAAATAAAAGGCATCCAAATCAGCAAAGAAGAAGTCAAACTCTCACTCTCCACAGATGACATGATACTCTATGTGGAAAAACCAAAGGACCCCACCCCAAAGTTGCTAGAATTCACACAAGAATTCACCAAAGTGACAGGATATAAAATCAATGCACTGAAATCTGTTGCTTTTCTATACACTAACAGTGAGACAGAAGAAAGAGAAATTAAGGAGTCAATCCCATTTACAATTGTGCCAAAAACCATAAGATACCTAGGAATAAACTTAACCAAAGAGGTAAAGGATCTCTACTCTAAAAACTACAGGATACATAGGAAAGAAATTGAAGAAGACACGAAGAGATGGAAAAACATCCCATGCTCATGGATTGGAAGAATAAATATTGTTAAAATGTCTATGCTACCTAGGGCAATCTATACATTCAATGCAATCCCTATCAAAATACCATCAACTTTTTTTCCACAGAGGTGGAACAAATAATCCTAAAATTTGTATGGAACCAGAAAATACCCCAAATAGCCAAAGGAGTGTTGAAAAAGAAAACCAAAGCTGGTGGTATCACAATCCAGACTTGAATCTCTATTACAAAGCTGTAATCATCAAGACAGTATGGTACTGGCATAAAAAACAGACACATAGATCAATGGAACAGAATAGAGAACCCAGAAATGGACCCTCAACTCTATGGTCAACTAATCTTCAACAAAGCAGGAAAGAATAACCAATGGAAAAAAAGACAGTCTCTTCAACAAATGGTATTGGGAAAATTGGACAGCCACATGCAGAAGAATGAAACTGGACCATTTCCTTATACCATACACAAAAATAGACTCAAAATGGATGAAAGACTTAAATGTGAGACAGGAATCCATCAAAATCCTAGAGAAGAACACAGGCAGCAACCTCTTCAACCTGGGCCACAGCAACTTCTTGCTAGACTCTTCTCCAAAGGCAACGGAAACAAAGATAAAAATGAACTATTGGGACTTCATCGAAATAAAAAGCTTTTGCACAGCAAAGGAAACAGTTGACAAAACAAAAAAACAAGTGACAGAATGGGAGAAGATATTTGCAAATGTCATATCAGATAAAGGGCTAGTATCCAAAATCTATAAAGAACTTATCAAACTTGGGGCACCTGGGTGGCTCAGTTGGTTAAGCGTCTGCCTTCAGCTCAGGTCATGATACCGGGGCCTTGGGATTGAGCCCTGCATCGGGCTCCTTGCTCAGCAGGGAGCCTGCCTGCTTCTCCTTCTCCTCTGCACTTGTGCTCTCTCTTGCTATCTGTCTCTTTCTCTCAAATAAATAAATAAAATCTTAAAAAAAAAAACTTATCAATCTCAACACCCAAAGAACAAATAATCCAATCAAGAAATGGGCAAAATATATAAACAGACATTTCTCCAAAGAAGACATACAAATGGCCAACAGACACATGAAAAAATGCTCAACATCACTTGGAATCAGTGAAATGCAAATCAAAACCGCAATGAAATAACATCTCACACCAGTCAGAATGACTAAAATGAACAAGTCAGGAAATAACAGATGTTGATGAGGATAAGGAGAAAGGGCAACCATCTTACACTGTTTGTGGGAATGTAAGCTGGTATAGCCACTCTGGAAAACAGTATGGAGTTTCCTCAAAAAGTTAAAAATAGAGCTACTCTACCACCCAGCAATTGCACTACTAGGGATTTACCCCAAAGATACAAATGAAGTGGTCTGAAGAGGCACCTGCACCCTAATGTTTATAGCAACGATGTCCACAATAGCCAAACTCCGAAAAGAGCCCAGATGTCCATCTACAGATGAATGGATAAAGAAGAGGTGGTACACACACACACACACACACACACACACACACACACAATGGAATACTACACAGCCATCAAAAAATGATATCTTGCTATTTGCAATGACATGGATAGAACTGGAGGGTATTATGCTAACTGAAATAAGTCAATCAGAGAAAGACAATTATCATATGATTTGACTCATGTGGAATTTAAGAAACAGAGGATCATAGGGGAAGAGAGGAAAAAAATAAAATAAGACGAAATCAGAGATGGAGACAAACCATAAGAGACTAAGAAACTGAAGGTTGCTGGAGTCGAGGGGGTGGGAGGATGGGGTAACTGGGTGATGGACATTAAGGAGGGCACGTGATGTAATTAGTACTGGGTATTATATAAGACTGATGAATCACTCTCCTCCACCTCTGAAACTAATAATACATTATGTGTTAATTAATTGAATTTAAATAAAAATAACAAGTAGCAAAAAAAAGTTTCAGAAAGGGATGAAGTTAAGGAGAAATGTATACACATAAACGTGTATACGTTGATATTGTGTGTGTGCGTATGTATGTGAAAACACATATGTGGAAAATTGAAGTAGATTACATAAGGAATAACTACAAATAAACTCAAAAACATAATAGAAAACCAACACCCTGTGACTCCTAATCAAGTCTCTGGAACACAGAGAAAAAAAGCCATAAAAAGAGTAAACTGATGAGGGAGAAGTTGATAGATCTGAAGAAGCAGAACTGGAGGGAACTCATTTAGCTACTTCTGAGGAACAGATAAAAACAAAATCAACAAAATATATTAAGAAGACTTTCTGGTATTATGAATTTTTAGAATATGCTCTTTGAAAGTGTTGAACATTATCAACAAATCTGAAAATCTACATATGCCCTATAACATTTTAGAAACTTAATAATTAGGAAATACCTTACAAGTCTTAAATTAAAAATGAAAAATATAAGTTTTTTTTAATAAAAGAAAAAATTAATTAATTTCATATTGCTCTGAAACACTAAGTGCCAGGACATATGGGATCTATATCTATACTTGTGAGGAAAAGTATTCTCCAGGAATTTTTAATATGGCCAATTTATTTTTCATTTTTTAATGCAAATGAGAGTTGTTCACAGAGAAGTGCTCCGAAAATTTACTCTCCATATAATTTGCAAAAAAAATTATTTGCTATTTTACTTAATTATGAAATTAATATAAGGCTTCATCAAGCAGGAAGAAAATCTTTGTATATACATGTTAAAAGGATGCCTTTTCACTTAAATTGTCCTGTGAGATGAACTCTAAATGACAAGGAGCCAGCTATTCAAAGATCTGGGCAAAGTAGAGTGGGAAGGCTTAGTTCATGAACGTTATGAAATGAAATAAAAACTTCAGGCAGGGTCTCATGCATGTAGGGCCTTGCAGTTTTGATTAAGATATGGAAAGTTCTATCACTTTGCAATAGAAAGACATTGAAGGATTTTGAACAGGGCACGGTTACTTGACATGATTTACATTTTGGAAAGATCCCTGGAGCTTCAGTGAAGAAGAGTTTTCTGGAGCAGAAGTAGAAACGGAAGGCCAGAGAGGCGTTATTCTAGGAGTCTAAGGGAAATATGGTTGAGACTTAGACCAGGGACGTAGTAGTGAAACTGGAGAGAAGTGGAAATATGTAGAATATGTTCTGGGGGAAAATTGACAAGATATGATGTGGGTTGGATGTCAAGAGAGAAAACTAGAGAAATTAAGGATGATCTCTTGGGTTTGACTTTAGCAACTGGGTGGATAGTAGTCCGTCTCTCTGGGATGGAAAATATTATTTAAGAAATACATTTATAGAGGAAGGAGGAATAAAGAGATCTTTGAAATGTGTAGTTTGAAAATACTTAATAAATGTGAAACATGGTGATGGTTGAATATATTAGCATATAGCTAATGCTTTGTGTGACAGCAATACCGAGGGATATCACCCAATGTGCCAGATGGAGGGGAGCCATACATGCCATACGTGCTCCTGGAGATAGCCTAGGTGTCCAACTCAGGGGGATGCTGAACAGTGGCCTGGAAACTCCATGAATTCTCTGAGATATTTGAATTAGGGAGAAGAAAGAGAGTACATTCCACAGAAGGGGTGAGTGTAAAATAGTAACTGTTTTGCAACTGTTATGTTGGACTCAGTTTTTCCCTTTTAAGCTAGTGCAACTTCAGGCATACTTATGTTAGTTCCTAAGATGAACGCTCTGAAGGATTCAATGTAAAACATGTAATTGATCCCATGCATGTCCCAGTAATTGATCATGAAGAAATAGCAATTAGAAAATCGTAGTTACCTCATTTAGTGCATTTATAAGAAAGTTAGGCAGGAAGCCCAGGTTGATATTAAAACTAAAAGTTATACAAAACTTTTGTAAGTTAATATAGATTTTCTGACAGTCCAAGTGGTTTTATATTTTTCCAATTTTTCTGCAATGACCGTTTATTACTTTTTTTTTGTTAAAAAACTTCATGAAAAACCAGCAAATTTTTTCACTCCAGTGAAAATTTAAATTCCTATTACTTTTTTGGAAATTGAGTTTGTTGTGTAAATTTGCATTTGGAAATTTCCTTGTATGAGGTCTATGTGAAAGAAATACAAACAGTGATTTTGGCACAAGGATGTTTTTAACAACACTACATATAATGGTGAGAAATTAGAAATAAATCCCCAATACAAGGGAGATTTAAAAGAAAACGATGTGATGCATCTCAACCATTGACAATGGAATGAAAAATTAAGCTTGTCAGGCATCTTATGAACAAGGAAAATATTTATACCATAGCTGCTAACTGACTACACCAACATATAACTTACATTTTCAGATAATCATAAATGTTTTAAATAGTCATTAAGAACCCAATATGCTATGACAGAATGTTAGCTATAGCTGCTTGTAAGTGTTAAAATAAGCTATTTCATTCTTCTATTTTAATCTTTTATATTTTATTATATATCTTCTATTTAATTTTTATAAAATTTTGAATATATTTTGGTTTTATAATCAGACAAAACTGGCAAAAACAGAACAACATAACATGACTTTTTTGGGGGGAAATTTTGATCTGTATATTCAATATCTGGAATCCCATCAGACAACTGTCATTGACTTAGTAACATCCATCTCTCCCACCTCAAGTTTGAACTAAATGAGAAATATGACCCAAAGAGTAAAGATGAGAAGCCAAAATACACTTTGTTGCTAATAAAGCCAATTACCTACAGGTTAGTTGCTTTCTTAATACCAAACCCCAGAATTTAATATACTCCTCCCCAGTCATAGGTATATCAAATATACTTCTGAGAAAAGAGAGGAAATATCAAGCCATCTATGTGTGCCAGGTTCTGCTCTTAAACTCAGTGGCCAAATAAGTCACTCATCTTTTGAAGGGGAATGAGTTAAGGGAGGCTACAGAGGAGAGGAGGGAAAGAGCTAGTTTAGAAAGGAGCTAGTAATGTTATGCTTTGGAGTCCCCTCCACTGGGAAATAGGGAAGGAAACCCCAGAAGTTAGGAAGTATGGCACATAGCACCTGGGTGGCTCAGTCAGTTAAGCATCCGGCTCTTGATTTCAGCTCAGGCTGTGATCTGAAGATTGAGATTGAGTCTTGCATTGGCCTCTGTGCTGGGCATGGGACCTGCTTAGGATTCTCTCCCTCCCTCTGCTCCTACCTCCTCCCCACCTCACCCCCCGCCCCAAACCAAAAAAAAGTTTGGCACATGAATCCTAGTGAATCCTACCTATTAAGTGTAGGAACAAATTCATTTCTATGGATTACATTTGTTTTTAAATTTTGTTCATGATACCAAGAACAAACAATATGTGCACTTCTGTTAATAAATTTATACTTCATAGTTACTAATTCTCCCTGAACAATTGAATCAAATTTAGGAAAAGAAATATTTAGAGTATTTATCAAAAGTCATCTTGAAATGGTTGATACAACAAAGCTTCTACATATACCTAAGATTTGATGTTGCTGTTAAAATTATATATATATATATATATATATATATATATGTTCTAAAAGGCAAATATTCCCCTTTATTTATAAAGTAAAAGATAAAACTGTTCACTTTTTCAAATGGAAAATTATAAATGATTGTTAATTATTTTTTACAGAAATAAAATGTCATGTAACTCTAATACGTTTTTATGTCATTTAACAATACACCCTGGATATCCTTGTATGGCAGCATATGGAGATTAATTTTTTAAAATAAATGCAAAGCATTCTATTGAATGGGCACACTTTTTATTTCTTTATCTAATTCTCCCTTGGTGAACAATTAAATTTGGGAGCATTAAAATTGCAGCAAATCTTATTAGTGGAACTGTATATTTCTTCACTTAGACTATTTTCTAAACTAAAGTAGTACAATCAAAATGTCTAGGTAAAGAAATGTACAGCTAAATTTTTGTTACTATGCCAGAACAGGCATCCATAAAAAAACTTGAGTAACATTCCATCAGAAATAATTATTTTGGAAAGATTTCCAGTACATTGGAAGTGCTATGTACTTTATTCTCACTGTATTTAAGTACAGAGAAAAATGATAAAAAATTTGATTAGTTATCATGTTATTCTAGCAGTATTTCCACAGTCTAGCAAAATATATGAATGTAATATTTAAGGTTCCTAATTGCACAATATTTCAGGAGAAAATTAGTAAAATATGGTGAATTTGTACTTGTTCCAAGATATAATTTTAATGTATTTCTAATTAAGACACTTAATGAGTGAAATAACTGGCATGTTTTGTTTAGAAATATATCTAACAACTTGTTCAGCCAGAGCCTGAACAAAAAGAAACATTTTTCCTTTTTAGACTATGTATTCTAAAAGCAACACCCATTATTTAGGTGTATTTAAACTCTTCATTATGTCACAATTTCTAACCTACTATTTCGAACCTGTTTATGGAAATAGCTCATTCATTCCTTCGCTCATCTGTGAACAATATATACTATGACCATGAACGCTTCGGTTATAGTGTTAAATGATAAGAATACACTTAAGAGGTGTCAGATAGGACTTCTGCCCTCTAGCATTTTATAGAAACTATATCATTCTGCTAAAAAAAAAAATTACCTGCAGCAGTCTACACAGTCTAAGATCAGCAGTGTAGGCTCAAGCAATTTAAGTAATACACATACTTCTATTACAGTAGGGTTTATTGTTTGAATCAATGTGTGAATTATACTATTCTGATTATTACTGTAGAGTGCGCACAATGCTTATTCACCTATTTTGGCAAAATGATAAACTATGCCAATGTGCCCTCGAGGACAAACCCTCTATTTTAATGTTTAAGAGTTTAAATGTTTATGATACATAGCCTACCCAACTATCTCTCTGCAACCTTTCTCTTTCCCAGAGAAAATCAATATTTTCATGGCCATCAGATGGACATTTCTACATAGAGGAAAAATAGTTAATCTGATCTCTCTGGAAGCACACCATATTTTCTATTTTATTCTAGTTTTTTTCCAATTCAGGGTTCTATTATCAAAACACTGTCCAGCACATATCTGCAGCATCGGTCTTACTCTTAGCTAAGGAATCTGTGACCTACTGAGAAGGGGGGAAGAAAAGGTTAGGAAGACAGTTACGTGGTTTTTTGCTTGTTTTTTAATTCATGGATAAAAGGACTACGGAGTGTTCATCCTTTGTAAGGCACTGGGCTAGTGCTAAGGATCAGTGGGAGAGTGGAGCAGAACCGAACCAGAAAGGAAGATTAAGATTGAAATGGTCAAACTATTATTTTGTTACGAATGATGGTATGTAGAAGATCATTTGAACAGGAAGTGTAAGATCTAATTTCCAAACATTCAATTGTATACATGAGACTCTTCTTATCTCAATGTACTTTGTCCGCAAGTATTTTTTTTAAGATGGTGAAGACTCCCTGCTTTTGTATCATGCCAATTATGCATGTAAAACATCTTCCACCGGAAGCCTGAAAAATATGTAGTTTTCACAATTCTAGTTATCTTTAAATAAAAGCAAACATAGATAAAGTATTTTCTTTATATATGATGAGTAAGATGAGAAAAAACTGGGCAGGTATTATCTGCCACTTGAGCTGAGACTCAGTATCACCCAGGAATTTGCTTGAAATGAACAATCTCAAGCCCCACCCTGAATATGCACTTCAGAAGATCTTTAAGTGTCCATATTAATGGTATAATAAAATTAAGAAGCACTGCTCTATAGAAGTTTGTGGGGCTTGAAACAGAATGAGACAAGGTTACAATGCGAGGAAGGTGCTAAAAGGAACGGCAGGCGAGAGAGGAGATACACTTGAATGGTCAGTAGGGCAGCGGCAGAGCGCACATTGAACCGGCACGGCAGACGTGCTATTCTGATGGCTCTTTGGCTTGTTCTCCTTTTGAATATCCAATGATCCTGGGAGCATTCGAAGAGGTTTGTGATACGCTCCTATAAACTCAGGCAAAATAAAATTACACACTCTGGACCTGCAAGTCTCTTGACCTAGATGGCGATCTTTACTAAGCAAATTGAATGTTTTAGTTATTTTTGAACAATTACCACAACTGTATTGTTTTTCTTCTGTCATACATTCCCAGCAATGAGCAAACGACCAAACCACCAGGCATCTAAAACCCTATTCTTTCATGAAACTTGGAAGAATATCCTAAGCGAACATCTTTGGTAGAATCATTAGACTCCTTAATTTGCGCTATTGTAGAACTTAATTTCTGCCTCGAGGATTATATGTTTGTCTCCTCAGAAGACAGGCTCCATGCAAACAGACCCAGCTTTCTGTTTCTGTAGCTTCCATCAATGGCACGGTGCCTGTACACAGCAGGTGCTTTATACCTGCATAATTAGGGAAGAACTGATTGGCTAGATGACAGAATGAATGATGGACTAAATAGTTGAAGTAAAGGGGATTTCATTTGTCATCGTGGTCTAACAAGGAAAGCAAAGGAGAACTGTGTCTTCAGCAGCGTGTGGAGAGGGTCATTACGCTACAGGGGCCCATCCCTTGATTTTTCAAGGGGCAGCTGCTGCATTCACACAGCAGGTAATGCCAGCTACTCCATCACTGATAGCTCCAGGGAAGGCCACTTGAGGGGTAACTGCCACTTCAGGGGGATTTCATATTTACAGAGATAGCAGGCTCCCAAGTCTATCCTATTCCTCGCATACATTCCATGCAACTTCTGGACACCTACACGGATATACACAAACAATTACGTGGAATCTGGTTGTCTTCTCTGCCACATCCAGGGTCGCTGGCTAGGGCAAACACACATTACAAGGATTAAAGGAGTTCTTTGGAAAAATAGGTAAAAATAGACACAAGGTAATGTAAGTAAAATCATAAAATGAATTTTATGTATCATTAATTCTGATAACTGATTTTATTGCCTTAAAAAATTATTATGGCAGTCTGCTACAAAATACTTAACCTAATTTAAATTTCGGAACACAGTTTTTGGTACATCACAAGAAGCAATATTTTTAGTCAATGAAGTGGATCTAATTTGGATTTCAGATGGAGAGAGAGGGAGAGAGGAGTGGGGTGGGGGTGGGGAAGAAGTTTCCTAAGGTAAGCACTTTGTACTTCACAGTTGTATTTTAAACATTATTAGAGGAGCAAACTTAAAACATGACTTTTTTATTTCTATACAGAAAACCCGCAAAAGAGGAAAGTCTGAACTGTTTCCTTGCTAGCATATTTTAATTCATATTTTTATAAAGTCATTATGGTTCCAGGAATTACTTTATTACCACTACACACAATTTCGCCAAGAACCAGATGATTTTTAGAAGTTCTATTAGAATACCTAGAAATATTGTGTTTTTTTAAATTTTATTTATTTATTTGAGAGAGAGACAGAGACCAGAGACAGAGCATGAGCAGGGAGGAAGAGGAAGAAGCAGAAGGAGAGGGAGATGCAGACCACACTGATCAGGGAGCCCAAGGCAGGGCTCGATCCCAGGACCCTGAGATTATGACCTGAGCTGAAGACAGACGCTTAACCAACTGAGCCACTCAGGCATCCCTTGCTTTAGGAATTGGGATTTTTAAATTGCCTTTGCTTTGCTCTGACCAACAACTTAACCTTAATAAGTTATTCTGATTCCCGAAAGTTTAAATCAGGAAAGAGAGTGCTACATTGTTTTCTAAAGTTTAATTTTTTCAGTTTGTTCAGATTTGTTTGATGGCATCATCTTTTTCAAAAGGTTTGGCTGCACCAACCATTAGTGCTATAAATATAGGTCTCTTATACAGGTGAAAAAGAAAGTCTCTACTTTCACATTTGCTCACTATAAATGGTTGGAAAATGTGAGAAAAGGCAATGTTCATATCAGTCGGTTGACTACATGCTGTGAATTGTAGGCAGGTCTAACAGAATCCTGGCTTCATTTCCTTGTTTTATTTCTTCCTAGAGCAATCATCCATGATACCAGCAAATAAAGCTATCCACTGCACTTAACCTAAAACCTAGATGAGGTCAGGGACTGTCAGAGTCGAATAAGAGCCAGCAGTACATAAACTGGTCTGTCCTCTGGACATCGTTGAGGAATGCAAACATTTTTTAAAATGATGCATGTGTGTTGATAGGAGGAAAAGTGAATTAACTCAGCTTATTCAAGGGAGATCAAAGGCTTTAAAATCAATGGGCCAAATTCTGCTTTTTATTTATGTGTCTATCACTCCTGATGAAGTCAAGATGCCCATAAATGAAAGCACAAGGCCGCCCAACTCATTCTAGATATTGGCATGTTTTAGCTTCATCTTAAAATGTGATGTTTTGTATGACACACACAAAAAAGGTTATGTACAGAGCACCTATTTTTACTTCCTGTGATTGACAGCCCAGTGTCTACTGACGTACATTTCCTTTAAGATGTGTGGAAGTACGTGAGAAGACTTCACTTCACCCAAATGTATTTAACATGATTTGGTGGGAAAAATCAGGTCCTTAGAAAATGATATCAGGAGCCAATTTGCTAGGTGGTCCTCAAAGGACAGACCACCTGAGTCTCAGGGGGGGGAAGTTAATCATCCCCTAAAGAAATGAAAATTCTGATCCTCTTAGAACACACTGTGGAAGAGATAACTAAATCAAACACCTTTTGAAGGGAAAACAAGAGCTGCGTTTTTCACACAGCAAGTTCAAAACGTCCAATATGTGTCATGGAGAGCAGTGGATTACTTTCTAGGAAATCCAGCATGCCCTCACCTTGGGGAAGGAGAGATTATCAGGAAATTACACTGGGCCACTGATGATGTCGTCTTCTTACCAGACCATTTCACCAAACAGGAGAGCCTAAAGTCTCAAGCAACAACTGCATCTAGAGAGGAGGAGACTCTGACAAGTACCTCATATTTAGGTGATATTATTTCAAATACCGTAATCTCATCTCAAAACATCAGAGGACATAGAGGAAATGCATCTGAGTTTCTTCAGAATGTGGTAGAACAATATGGTCCATACAAAGAGGATTCCTTTTTAATGGATTGATATATGATGGAATAATTCCAAAATAATTTATGAATACTGTACATATTCATATACACTAAGAGAAAATAATCAAAAGGAAATAAAGCAAAACACAGAATACTTGTATCAGAATATTTAAGAAGGATTACTTCATTAGCCTTATACTTTCTACATTTTATAACAAAATAGCACACTGAAATATTAGACTGTAGTACGATTATTTAAAGAACTGCTGTCTTCTACATGTTTGTGCAATGAAAAAATACACAGAACTGTTTTGATTTATAAGCTAAATTAAAAATGCCTTAAATATGACAAAGTGAAATTTCTTGATTTTTAATCACATAGGTCATTCCTACATCAGTTCATTTGAATTGAACATTCAGATCATTTCAATATACACTTACCGAATGCCTGTCCTATCCTGAAAAATGAGATCCCAAGAGTTTTGTGAGCTCTATTAATAATTTACAAATTATGTTAAAATAAAGCATTTTATTTCATCCTCACAACTCTGTAAACTTATTTTCAGCAGATATGTAGTTGAAGAAGTAAAGAATTAGGTCACATCGTTAGGAAATAAGAGAGACAGATTAAAAGCAATGTCCCTTCCCCTGCTCCACTTTCTACTATTATAATTGTTTCCTAATAACAAATAAAAGATTCAGTATTTTTGATTCACTGTAGACTAAAGGTATTATCTGTGGAAAGTTTGAGATCGAGTAACTAATTATTTGTAAGACAGTAATGACCAGTGACAAAATGATTTCAAAAAACAAGTATGCTTCCTGTTCTCTACGGAGCTACCAGAGAGGGTGGATTGTGTTGGATAACAGAATACTGTATGGCACATTTTGTAGGAATAGAAAGAAGGCCAGTACCAATGATATAGAGGAAAGGAAAGGTAAAATAGAAGGAATTGAGCTTAGAGAAATCGGTAGGGCCACACAGCATTAAACCATGAAGGTAATGTCAAGAACTTTAGTGTTCCTCATTAAAGTCTAGGAATCTACTCAAATATTTTAGGAATATCTAGATTTTATTTGTTTAAAAAATATGGCTGTAGTATGTAGAATTGTGGGAAACCAAAGTGGTCACACAAGTCACTGAGGAAGATAATCATTGGTCTCTGGGATTCAATAATCTTCAAAACTGGGCCATAGTAATGTACAGCTATCTACAATTTGCTATGGATTATGAACCAAAATATATACAGGATCCATTAACTCCAGCTGTTTATACATATCCTTAATGGATTTTTTTTTAAAGATTTTACTTATTTATTTGTCAGAGAGAGACAGCCAGCGAGAGATGGAACACAAGCAGGGGGAGTGGGAGAGGAAGAAGCAGGCTCCCCACGGAGCGTGGAGCCTGATGCGGGGCTGGATCCCAGGACCCCGGGATCAGGCCCTGAGCCAAAGGCAGACGCTTAACGACTGAGCCACCCAGGCACTGCTGGAATTGTGTTTTAACTACAGTGTGATCTTTAAGGAAAGAAAAAGGGTTGTCACATTAATTTCTGACTTGTTTAATACTGTTTATGCATTTAAATGAGTTTCACTAAAAACTATTTGATATTTGACCTCAGTCAGGTATGTACATAGCTGCTGATTCAATTGTTTTGCTGGAGGACCTATGTGATTTTCTCCTTAGCAGTAACATTTTCTAACAATAAATGTTTACATACTATTGTATATATGGTCACAAGATTGTTGATCAAACTATTTGAAACAGCTGAACAGATTAAACATGTCAAAAGCCAAACTTCATTTTGCCAGTGAGGCTTACTTAAATTACTACCTACCGATGGTCAATATGCTAATCTTGCTTCTCAAGGACCTGGTAAATTGCTTAATTTTAAGAACTTCATAGGTACTGTGTATGGAGAGCCTGTGCAGCAGACCTGGAAATGCACCCCTTTGCCCTGCATAATTAATTGAGGGATATATCTGCCGTCCCTCTAGATTCTCATCACATTCACTTCCCAGGCAATGCTTGTCTGGGTTGAATCCTGCCAAAGAATGAGGAGCATTTCTTTGAGATGTGGGACTTACCTGATGAGTGGCGTCAGCCCTAGACCCTCCCAGCTGGTCTTGCCAAACCTATCTTGAATATGCACTGCGCTCGGAGACTCTCTATTCAAACCTCTTTTCTCCTGCTCTTTTTCAGTATCATTGCAGCTTTGCAGCTAAAGGCTGTCCACACTTTCTTCCTTTCCTTTATTTTTATCCTTAACCCACATTTCTTGTGATCATTCACTCATGTATCTAATTTTATCTTGGCATATGCTTCTCAGAGGAACCGTACAAACAGAAGCACTGCAAGGAGTGGCCTGGGAAAACAGGCACGCTAACATGAAGTTAGCAAGGCCCCAGCTGGTGATGTTATCACTAAAGATTTCACTGTTGGTGACCTGAAAAAGATGTCCACGAGGAGGGAAATTCTCTAATAGGCATGATGATTCCAGATTTTAAAGGTGCAAGGGTAAATCGGTTCTGATTTCCAATATATGTGCTTGGGGGTGCAGTTGCCCCACTGTCCCCACTAAGCAATGCTCTGTTACCAATTAGGTGTCCTACAATACAACTCAATTCTGACAGTATCTACTTGGAAATAACACCAGATTCTACAGGTTAAAGGTTCAGTCCCACAAGACTGTCCCCACTTCAGATGCCAATCCCAAGCCTAGGTTATTATCTGTGCTTCTGAGCCATCAGCTATCAGCTCCCAAGATGCCCTCCTTGGGTTTAATTTGCTAGAGTGGCTCAGAGAAACATTACTTACTATGCAACAGACAGATGAAAGAGGTGCGTAGGTCAGGGTAGGAGCAACAGGTTCAGAGCTTCCATGCTCCCTCCAAGCACGCAACTTGCCCAAATCTCCGTGCATCCACCAACCTGGAAGCTCTCCAATCCCCGCCCTTCTGGGTTTTTGGAGGCCTCATAACATAGACTTGATTAATTGAATCAATATCCACTGGTGATTGAACTCAATTGCCAGCTCTTCTCCCCTGCTTGGAGGTCAAGACGGCGGGACTGAAACATCCAACCCTCTAATCACGTTCGTAGTTGGTTCCTCTAGCTACCAGCCCCCATCCTTAAGTGGAGACCAAAAGTCACCTTATTAACATAACAAAAGACACCTTGCTCATTGCCATTACTTAGGAAATTCCTTGTTTTTAGGAGCTCTTTGCCAGAAAAGATGAAGACCAACTATAAGCATTTCTTATTGTAAATCACAGTATCATAGAAGGAAATAACACCTACAGGGATGGTAAAGTTCATGATTACAGCTAAGTTGTGTTGATACATTGTACAGGGGTAGTGAGAAACTGAAGGTCGTTAATTAGCAGCTAAAGGCTACACATGAAAGTCAGGGAGTCTCTTTAGTAACTTACAAAGAGGCACTTATCACCTGAAATGGATGACTAGACACAGCTGAGCAGCAGACTGGGGCCCAGAGAGAATAACACAGCTAATGTGACATTTAAATTTCCAAACAAAGCAGGTCATTATGCTAACGTCAGACTCTTATTGTTAGAACTTGGGACCAAGTAACATGGGATGAAGCTATCTAGATGAATGTACCAGAAGATGTTAGCTTTACAGATATTTTTAAACCCTCAGAGTCATGTAGGCAGGCCAGATCCGAAGACACAGAGAGGGTTCTGCAGACCAGCCCAAAGAGGGTCCTTGACTTCATGCAGGATGGAAATCAAACACGAGCCAGCAGGAAATGAGAGCAGAGTATACTGGAGATATAGAAAGAGCAGATACAGTTGGAGCAAACATCTGGGAGACTCGGAAAGGAAAAGAAGCATGAGTCTTGTCTTTGCTTGAAGGTCTGGAGTTTTTATTGAGGATGGCGGTCAGGTGTTCTTGTCCTCTCAGGCATCCAGCAACCAGTAAAACAAGGATGAATGCTTAGGTGTCCTCCATAAGTTACTTATGCCCTGGATCCCAGGGTCTTGGCGTCAAAGTATTTGGAGTCAGTGGTCTTGGAGAATGTTCATAATGACCCTGCCTGGTCACTCCTTAGATATTATCTATTGTGCTGGAAGACTCCAAAGAAATCGTTCAGTCCTTGACCTTTACATGAAGGCGTGTGTATGGCGGAGGTGTGGGTCCTAGCAAGAATAGAAACAGGAAAAAAGCAAAGGAAAAACAAAAACAAAAACAACTTTTTCTTTCCTGGGGTCCCTTCAGTTTCCCTGTCTTGAGCCCCCCAGAAGTGGCCAGCCTACTCCTCAGAGCCAGCATTTCTCCTATGCTAGAAGATGCCACAGAAGCCTCTCTCTGAGAAGTGCCACATAGGTGCTACGCTCAGAAGTTGCCTCCACCTTCTCTCTTGGCTTCCAAGCGGACTAGGGTTAAATCCCAGGAAAACTCAGCCGCAGATGTTCAGGAAAGGAAGAAACTATATACCAAAAGAGCTGCAATGATTAGATACAGATTTTTCATAGGANNNNAAAGAGTGTCCCTGAGACTTAGTTAGAGCCTACTGGTCACCTAACCTAGAATGTAAGACGATAAACAAGAAGTTATTGATTTGGAGGCATTTTCTCAGGTTATCAGATTTCATACCGAAATAAGAACCCCACAAATTGGGGTCGACTCACTGTTGTAAAGGCTCTTGAAGTGTGGAAAAAGTGATGATCGACACTGAATGAAGTATAAACCCTTGGCTTGTCATGGCAGGTGGTAGAATAATAAAGAGCTGAGAGTGGTAGACATGCTGGGATGGACATATATGTGACTCACAGAAGACAATGTTCCACGGGTAAGCCTAGAGGACAGAGTAAGACATTCAGTAAGACTATGAGAATGCACTGATTAACGGAGCGCCGGCATCACGAAGAAGTTCAATGGTGACTCTTCTCTGCAGGCCAACCCTGAGGTTAAGAGAGCCAGGAGCCTGGTTTGATGATATTGATGGGGATAATATAGCTTTAGAATAATAGAAACCAAGTGGCAAAAGTGACAGTGCTGAACTGTCGAAAGCCAGGTTACTGTATCTACTTTAACTATGGCATGGTGGAGGGGCATTCAAAGGGGCTTGACACACAGTAAGTTATGAAATAGTACATAGAGTATGGTGGCAGGTAGGGGTGAAATATATGGGTGGTGCTTAACATCTACAACCAGGAAATGGTGAGAAAAGATCAGGAGGATGAAAGTAGTCCTCTCAATGAAAAGCCATAATCCCTTGCTCAATACCTAGACCAAACCTAATTTTTACATTCAGAACTCTCACTGGAGAAGTATCTGGGTCCCTATGAGGAAAGCCCCTGCAACACAACTACAAGTGTGTACTATCATAATTCCTCTAGTCTACTGCAAAGTGACCTATGGCCATTTGACCAGGTATTTACAGTGGGAACAAGAAAATACCCAGGCATTACAAACACTGAGGGCAACAGGGATTGATTTTAGTAATACCCGAAGTCCCAAAGCATCAAATCAACCTCCTTTTCGAATAGCATGCCAGGGGCGCCTGGGTGGCGCAGTCGCTAAGCATCTGCCTTCGGCTCAGGGCGTGATCCCGGCGTTCTGGGATTGAGCCCCACATCAGGCTTCTCTGCTGGGAGCCTGCTTCTTCCTCTCCCACTCCCCCTGCTTGTGTTTCCTCTCTCGCTAGCTGTCTCTCTCTGTCAAATAAATAAATAAAATCTTTAAAAAAAAAAAAAAAGATAGAATAGCATGCCAGTTACATTTTTGCTCACAGGAAAAAAAAGCCAATAATTTTTGAGAGCCTATGATTCGTTAGGCACCAACAACATCATTTAGTAACATTTATATATCTGTTTATTACATTACCATCATTATTAGATACACAATTGACATACATCATGGTATGATATAAAAAGCATGGACTTTAAGGCCCACTGCATTCGTGGACTCACCCAGTGGTTATTTCTCTGGTCTCTAGTGTATAACTGGGAACTGATATACTTGACAGTTGGAATAACTGCTACATTTGGTTCTGGGTCTATGGGGTAAAAGCTATTGTAAAGGGAAAAGCCCAAGTGGAAATCTCCAAAACTGTGCCCCCTCACACACTGGCCAAAAGATAAATCCAAAACAATGAAGTGTCCTGGAAGGAGAAAGGGAGAATGGTGGATTTTAGTGCCATGATTAAAGATGTCAATGATGCAGAGATACTAACACCTATAATATATACATTTATTTTGCCATTTGGTATCTGTAGAATGTGGAAGGATCTGGAGAATAAATGTGGTCTATTGCAATTAGTAGTATCTATAAATAGCTGAAGGAAAGGAAAATGAGCAAAGTTTGTTTATAGATGGTTTAGCTTTCTATGCAGGTGCAAGCTGAAATAAAGATGGTGCCCTTGAAAGACAATGGAGAATGACAATCTTCCCAATAGTTAGAATTGCAAGCATTGCACTACTCATTTACTTTATGTAGAAAGGGAAGTGGACCAAGGAGAGGGCATGATAGAGACACAGAAACAGAGACAGAGACAGAGACTTTTTTTTAAAAGATTTTATTTATTTTTTCGACAGAGATAGAGACAGCCAGCAAGAGAGAGAACACAAGCAGGGGGAGTGGGAGAGGAAGAAGCAGGAAGCAGGCTCATAATGGAAGAGCCTGATGTGGGGCTCGATCCCATAACGCCGGGATCACGCCCTGATCTGAAGGCAGACGCTTAACCACTGTGCCACCCAGGTGCCCCAAGACAGAGACTCTTGGGCAAGGGGCAATTGCTATCTGATCAGGGCCTGGATGGGTCCATCAGTGGATAGACATTGGGACTGGTCACAGAGAGTGAAAATTTTTGTGTCATACATCAATGGCCAGAAGCAATCACCCAGAAAACAACAGGCATTGAACAACAAATTGGATAAAATGACTGGCCAATAAATACTAATGAGTCATCACCCTTATATACTCTGGACTGGCACAATGGGCACATGAACAAAATGATCATGGTGGCAGAAAATAAGGCTATAATGGGACACATTCTTTACTAGAAGTGCCAACAGAAAATACACAGAGCAATACATAACTATTTTGTGTATTGAATGACTTTCCTGCCCACAGCTCCATAATCAGCAGCACTATTTGAGGTCTTATGGAATGTCTATTCCATAAGGATGTAATGCACAAAACATAGCATCTAGTCAGGTAATATACTTTACAGTGAAGGAGATATATGAGAGCAAACATGACCATGGGATCATAGGATCCACTGGTAGAATAAAGTATTTTGCCACCCAGAAGTAGTTGGCCTTATAGACAACTGGAATGGCACAACTGAAGCGCCAACTCAAAGGCAACCTTCTGAAATAATGGGATGACATCCTTTAGGATACAATATAATGCATTAAACTAGAGACCTTTATATAAGGATGTATCCACAATGGACAATTGTAGGGGTCCACCAGCCAAGGAGTAGAAGCAGAACTAGCTTCATTTACCATCAGTCCTAATGACCCATGGAGTGGTTTGTGCTTCTTGCCCTCAGAGTTTATATGGTTGAAAGTTCTAATCCCCAGAGAGGTGTACTTTTGCCAGGAGACACAGCAAGTGCTCCCGTGGACTACAAGCTATGGCTTTTGCTAAAGCATATTGGAGTCCTCGTGTCCAGAGACTAGCAGGTAAGAAGAGTTACTGTCATCACAAGGGTAATGGACCTTGATCACAAGGAGGAAGTGTGACTGCTTTACACAATGGAAACAGGGAAGAATAAATATGGAACCCATGTGATTCCTGCAGTTGCCTCCTGGTATTCACTTATACCATTGGAACTGTAAAAACATAGCAGGCTTGGTTTGAGAATGCATGATTTCCAAGGACTCAGACACTTTAGTAATGAAGGTTTGGGCCACACGACTATATTAGCCATCAGGACCTGCCAAGGAGATAGCTGAGGGTTAGAGTAAGATGGATTTAGAATGATAATAGAAGAGGGATAAATGAGTACCAGTTGTGATCCTGCAACCAATTATAGCAAAGAGGGAGTAGCTGCTTGTCCTATAAGACTTCTCCTTCATATTTTCCTCTTAGAAAGAGAAGCTCGTGAAGACTATAGAGAAAAAAACTCCATAAACTTGTGGAGTAAATTATATCTACATTGCACAAGGGATGGATAATGGCAGCCATGAAAAAATGCAATTCAAATCATCTTATGGGTAGCATGCTTGACTGATGTTCAAGCTACTGACTCTTTGGAATCACCATATGTTTGAGCTGAGACCACATTTCTCATAGTCTTCTTTCACATACTGACTTGAGCACTGTGTGGGTTGGTACTGCAAGCTTACTCCTGCAAGACATGGGGTCCTTTACTGGGAAACTTTGGCTTCGGAACTACCATCACCCTGGCTGAACATTTCTTGGAACTGCCCTGTAGTTAAATTCTTTCTGTTCAATTCTCTTGTCTTCCCTCTTCTTGCATATGTGTTAGATGTCATCATAGTCTGCAGTCTCTCTCTGTCTTCTTTTAATTTCACTCCCCTTTTATCCTTCACCAATGTTTTCCCTCATAAATTTCTTGCAAGCCATATTCCATGCTGTTGTCTATTTTCTGGAGATCTTTAACACAGTCTGGAATGGGCTGGACACATAAGACATTCTCTGTCATGTTAACAATAGTTATACAAGGTAAATGTCATCATCACCATCATATCCATAAAAAATTGATGCTCCAGAGGTCAACACATTTGTTCAGGAAATAGCTAGAACACGGTGGAGCAAAGTCTGCCTAAATCTAAGGCCAGTTCATTTTCCACTACACCTAGGAGTGATTCTTCACTTTTAGCCCCAAGTTCAATTATTACCTAGTCCTTTGGAATCCAGTCATTTTCCCGTGGCAACCATTTCAGCTTTGCCAAGCTCCAAAATCCCTTTTGTTCTCTACCCTCCATCCACAGTGGCTTCTTCCATTTTTATGACATGCATAATAATTCCTTCTGCAATAGGGTCAAATAAAATATCTCTCCCACCTTTCTCTGGTTAGTTTTTCTTTATAAATTAGATCTCGTCAAATATTATTTCTTCTGGAAAGTATCTCTAGCTTCCATTCACCTACAGTTAATATTGTGTGATCATTTGATTAATTTTAACCCTTCCCCCACTCATGTAATCCATATGAGACAGAGATAATATCTGATTTCACCTTTGTTTTGTCAGCATCTTATATAATATCTACCACAGTAGACACTCACTAACATATTGTTGAAAGACTGGAGAAAAGATGAAATGAATATACCATGCTTCTTAACACTTGGTTTTTAGAACATGTATTTGTTTCAAAATTCATCCTAATTGCAAAAGATGATTAGAAATGGTTGACATAAATTTTGTGCTTTACTTGTCATACTTGCTAATAAATTTCAGTCACCATGTAGTAACTACTAAATCATAAGATGAGAGAATGAGAGCTCATCAAATGAGGATGCTAGAATGGTGGCACCATTACATTTGTCAAACCAGAAAATTATCACTAGGGAACTTTGAAAAGCACAAAGTTATCACTTTCTTATTTTTTCTCTTTTTCTTCTTCTAATAATGTCACACAAATCAAATTGTAAAAAATGAGAAAGGTATGACTTGTCAATGAAGAGAAAAAAATTAATGACACTGGCTATTATCCAGTTTTCCTCTGCCTCCATGTACACAGATGATTCAACCCTTTCAACTTCTTGAATTTGGATATAACTGTCAAGTAGGTTATGTCCATGAAATGTGAGTGGGCTTGAGGCTTATTCAACTCCCAGATCTCACTTCCCCTTCTCTATGGATACTTGAAGCACATACTGGGATATCAGAGTATTTCCACCAGGATCCATGAGTGTGTAGTACAGAATTCTGAGCCATGTAGCAAGAACAAGAAGAAAATATTTATTAAAAGCCATTGATACTTGCATGTTATTCTTCCACACATTAAAACATGCTCTATCCTGACTCTTAAAATATGTTTAGGTATATTCCTGAAAATGTGCAGAAGTTGTGCGTAGGACGGCATATCTGCCTGAATATGTATTTTCAAATTCTTAGCTAGCTGAAATAGAGGACGAAGAACTATATACATGGAGCAATAACCGAGCATACGATCTCCATAGCTATTTGGGTCTTAGATGCTACATTTTATTATATGTGAGTGCTATCTATTTAACATTTAATGGTAACCAGGTCATGAATTACATTTACTAAGAAAGATTTCTTTAAAGTTTACTACATAATTTTTTTTCTTTTTTTGAAAACCTGTAAAGGTTATGGCTTGAAGTGGTTATGAAAATTACCTGAAAACTAATTAATATAAAGTCCTAGAACAAAGATGGTCTCTGGAATATAAAACAAAAATATGAGCTATTAACATTTTATGTTTTAAGCAATAGTCTACTAGAATGTTTCAAAAGGATGAAGCCTTTTTATTTCTTTTTGTTTGGTTGGGGTATTTTGTATGTGTTTGTTTCTACTTTTCAGTAATGTAAACATATGCAATAATATTTTCAGGAGGGAAAATGTACTATGCTTTGTGTATGCTATTTCATTCCTTTAAAGTATGGTTTTAATCTTGATGCTTTTTACATTAAAAAAAAGGTTGTCAAAAAATGGAGTAAGGTTTTAGAATATACCTGAAATATATATTTTCACATATATAGTGTCCCATAATATAAGCAGCATTAAATATCTCAGGATGTTAATTTGCCTGTTCAACTTCTCTTGAGTTCAAAGAGCAAAAGCAAGAAAATGTATTTCTGTATTTTTCTTTTATCTCTTCCACCTGGTTTTGATGGATTAGGTACTGTAGGGAGTGCTGCCTTCCAGCAATTGATAAGTAGATACTCTCACAGGGTGAGAATGGAAAGTTTACAAAATGTTACTTCTTGTATTCTGTAAACTTCTCCCTCACAACAATTCTTAAGGAAAGAACATCTTTTCAGTCTTTTTCTTGATTCTTGAGAAAATAATGCATCATTTCTTATCCACAAAAACACACAGTTAATAAAATGCTTTTGAATTGGCTTCCTAGTCACATAATAGAACATTCCAGCCCACTAATAAATAACTGAATTAGCCATAATTTACTAGGTATAATCACCATTGTTAAAATTAATTGTCTTAACATTGAAGTCTTTAAATTATTTATTTTACCAAAATCCTATTTAAACTTCATTGTATAAAAACTTGTACAAAGATAATTAAATGATCATAGCAGCGTTTATCATAATAGCAAAAGCAAAACAACAAAACACCCCACAATAATCCAAATGGTGAATGATAAACACAATGTCATATGTCTATAAAAGGAAATGCTACATGCAATAAAAATGAATGGAATCTTGATACATGTTGCTATATCGACTAACCTCTGGAATATTACAAGTAAAAAAAGACACAAATTAGCACATACCATATTATTTAATAAATATGAAATGTTCAGAAAGGGTAATTTATAGAGACAAAGTAGAATAGTGGTTGCCTGGAGTAGAAACTGCGCAAAACAGGATTAATTATAAACTGTTACTTGTGTTGATGGAGTTTCTAAAACCAAATGTTGCTGATGGTTACAACT
The DNA here is from genome assembly GCF_017311325.1 of Ursus maritimus. Classification (NCBI taxonomy): domain Eukaryota; kingdom Metazoa; phylum Chordata; class Mammalia; order Carnivora; family Ursidae; genus Ursus; species Ursus maritimus. Next base: position 36,387,891 of record NW_024426996.1, on the reverse strand, counting down.
TGGTAAATGTACTAAAAACTATTTAATTGTGCACTTAAAATGGATCAATTTTATGGTATATACTTACTATATCAATAAAATAGTTTAAAATGTTTAATTCAATATTATTGAGAAAATTACATATGAAAGACCATTAAGGAAAACCAATCCTAATTACAATATAAATGCTTACTATTAAGAAAGAATATATCTAAAAATATTTATAATGAGGATCTACAGCTATTGAAAAAGGTGGTTTGAATTTTATTTCTGACATTTTTTACTGCACTTTATGCTATTACATTCTAAAGTAAGATATTAAGATAAAAATTGATTCACATATGGCATTTTCGTCATGTCTGAATTATATGGATAATTAGCAATTTGAAACCAGTATGAGGTACTCAAAAACTTTAAAAACATTATGCTATTATAAAATTTATGTTCTCATGATTAGTGACAAAACAGAAAAAAATATTTGGAAAATCCAACTATGTAAATGATACTAACAAAATAATAATAATAATAATAAAACTGAAACCTCAAAAAAGCAAAAAGTATCAACTGATAAAGACAGAGGATAAAATTCCATAAGCCTGATTTGAGAATTTTTTTGTAATTAAAAAAGAAAGTCTTAAAGTAAAAAAAGCCAGTCTGAAAGTCTATCTACTGTTTTGATTCCAATTATATGACATTCTGGAAAATGCAGAACTATAGAGGGAAAGTAAAAGATCAGTGGCTGGCAAAGGTTAGAGGAAGGGGAGAGAAATGAAGCACAGGGAATTTTTAGGGCAGTGAAACTATTCTGTATCATAAGGTAATGATGGATACATATCATCATGCATTTTGCAAAACTCAGAGAACCATACAACAGAAAGAATGAACAGTAACGTAAACTACTGACTTAGTTAATAATAGTGCATCCATACTGGTTTATCAGTTGTAACAAAAGTACAATACACATCAATACAAGATGCTAAAAATAAGGGTAGCTCTCTTGCACTGTTGGTGGGAATGCAAACTGGTGCAGCCACTGTGGAAAATGCTATGGAGTTTCCTCAAAACATTAAAAATACAACTACTGTACCACCCAGCAATAGTACTACTGGGTATTTACCCAAAGCATACAAAAACACTGATTCGAAGGGATACATGCACCCCTATGTTTGTAACAGCATTATCTACAATGGCCAAGATATGGAAGTAGCCCAAGTATCCATCAATTGATGAATGGAAAAAGATTATATATATAATAAAATCATATATGATGGAATATTATTCAGCCATAAAAAAGATTGAAATCTGGCCATTTGTAATGGCATGGATGGAATTAAAGCATATAATACTAAGTGAAATAAGTCAGAGGAAAAACAAATATCATATGATTTCAGTCACATGTAAAATTTAAGAAACAAAACAAACAAGCAAAGGGAAAAATAAGAGAGAGAGAGAGAGAGAGAGAGAGAGAGAGACAAACCAAGAAACAGACCCTTAACTATAGAGAACAGATTGATGGGTACCAGAGGGGAGGTTGGTGGGGGGATAGGTGAAGTAGGTGATAGGAGATGGGGATTAACTAGTACACTTGTGATTAGCACTGGGTGATGTATGGAATTGTTAAATCACTATATTGAACACTTGAAACTAATATAACACTGTACATTAACTATATTGGAATTAAAATTAAAAAGATACGCTCAACATACCCTTCAAAAAAAATAGGAGTGACTGTTGGTAAGGTAAAAAATTATGTAGAAACTTTCTGTATTTTCTGTTCAATTTTCATATAAACCTAAAATCTAGGCAATTAAGTCAATTAATTATTTTTAAAACATGTTTAATAATTTCTGAGGGTCTGTAAAATAAAATGACATCATTTCATTTTTTTATTTATTAAATCACTAAAAGTTAAAATTAATGATAAACCAATGATAAACACAATTCTGGGAGTTATATAAAACATATACCCATTTATTTCTTTAGATATTTGAATGGATGATACTTTTTTAATATGGCAATATATTCCATACTCCTTAAAAATGTTCTATTTGACATAATAATCACAGTCATAAATTTGTATTAGGCAATAATGTGAAGGAAGAAAAATTAAATTATTATTTTAATAAGCATAATGTTTGATAATAGCAATAATAAAATAAAATTTATGGTTGACATTCATTGAGAGTTTTTCCCACGCTGTGGTATTCTCATTACATATATGAACTGAATTTCAAACAATGATTCAATGATTTAAAAATGTGATTGTCATATGCTAGATAAAATGTTATAACCCTTAATCATAGGTATGGATATCAAAAAGAAATATAGAAAATGTTTATAATATAGTGTTAATTTTAAAACAATTACAAAACTTTAGATTGTAATATTATCAAAATTCTAAAGAACATAAAAAAGAATTGGAATAAACATGAAAAAGGAAAAACTTTCTGTTGGGATATGGAAATTGTGAATGTTAATGTTCTTTTTTATTTCCATTATTGGGAGAATTTTGTCTATGTATTAAATACAACTCTTGGCATTACATTGTAGCAATATAATCAAATAAAATCCTATATTGTAATTACCACAGGCATTTTCTAAAATTAGAAATCTGTTACACACATCTACCATGATTTTAACCTAGTTTTATTGACAAAGACATGGAAAGGACAGGCATTTCCAGTAACTTCCCCAAGATCATGAACTAATAGCAAAGCCACTACCAATTATATAACTTGGGTGATAAATGTGCAATGAATGCATTTTGTAAACTTATTTGAGATATTCGGGCTTGAAATCACATAGTGAAAAAGGAAAGTTTTTTCAGTAATATTTTGAGAAAATAAAGCTCTGTCAATAAGATCCACCAAGAGGTTACATTTTAAACTGTTCCATAGTAATCTGTAGGGATTTGTAGAGATTTCACAATAGAATGATGTGGCCCTCACTATCTCATGTGATATTGACAGCTAATTCTTTGAGATAGGAAGAGTAGGAAACGTTACTTTTTGACAGATAAAAACAAACAAACACTGAACTTGCGGGTGTTAAATCTCTAGCAACAGGGAGGATGGAATCAGAGCCTTTCCCATCAACATCTGCACCCTGGCTGTTCTACTTTCCCTAGGTATCTCCCAGATTTACCGTTTGCCCTTTATGCTCCATTAGGTTTCCTTATCTGAGCAATATCGTGTTTAATTTCCTCAGAGAATTAAGGTTTCTGAATTCTGCTCTAGGAACTTTCAGGTAGAAGAGCAGGAATTTAAGAGCATAAGAAGCTTACTTTTATCTGTCATCACACAAAACTCTGTGTAATTCAGGAGTAAAAGATAGACAGAATTGTTTAACTTCAAACTCAAGGATGCATACAATTTTTCCTTCCTCCTCAGAAAGGCACTTCATTAGAACAACTTGACTTTTTTATTACCCAGTGCATGTGAGGATTCCTTCCTTCCTAGTCTTTTATTTTCCCAAAGGTAACTGCAGGCTAGTGTCTAAAAGAGAAAATGTACTGATTTAGCCATGCTGACCAACTGTCTTAGTCGACTCAACCAATTGCCTTTAAAATAAGCAGTGACATCCTTGAAATCACTCTTTTATAATGAAATAGCAATTTTACAAACCATGTACTCTCTTTATGTTACTTCTCTCCTAGATGATAAATTTCATTGCTTGTTAGCTACACCAAACTCTTTAAATGTAAGTATTATTTTGTAAGTAACTAATTGCATTTTTTATATACTAATTTTGAAATTGTAATAAATAGTAATTGGTACTTTTTAGGTTTTGTGAAGTTTTGAAGCTTTTCAATGTTTGGGGTGCTCTTTAAAAACAATGCAACATTTTAGTTAGAGTCAGGTGTAGGACATTGGAACCCCAGCAAATAAAGATCCCACGGCTTAAGTTATATAAGCTTCTCGGTAAGTTAACTCTTGCTAACATATAGTGAATGCTTTCCAATAGGCTTTATTGAAAATGCTTCTCATGCATTATTTCATTTTTTTCCCTTATAATGTCCATGTGAAGTAGATATCTTTATTAAACACAACTGATGAATAAGGACACTGAGGCAGAGAAAGATTAAGGAAATAATACGTGGCGGAGCTGGAATCAAATCTAGCATCCTGTTCCGGATTTCCAAGATTCATATATATATATATATATATATATGGGGATACATAAAAACAGAGCAGACCTTTACCATTTTGCCCAACACCTTTATTTTAGACAAAGAACATCAGACAGGTTAAGTGAGTTATTGAAGGTTATATAGCTAAGCTATTTGTCATAAAGTTAACACTGAAACTTTAAGTGTCATTTGACATTCATCTCAGTTACTTTTCCTCTTAACATATCTACCAGGAGCGAATTTTAAGAGACGATGGCAAATCACCATGACACTCAGCCATATTAACTGATTTTGTTTCAAATTATTTGCTTTGCAGCAATTTCAAGCTTAGCCACTTTATTTTTTTCACTGAAACTTGGTACATTATCTTTTGATATTTCCAGCCACAGACATCTAGGCCACAGAAAGTCATAATGTTAGATTCTATTTGTTCTTCTGTCCATTGCAATTTTGTTCCTACAAAGCTTTCAATTCTGCTTATTTTTATCAGAGCCTCGGAGTGGGTTCCTTGCTTCACTCTTTGTTTAATTTAGCTACCTTCTCCCTTATCCCACTGTTAATTCAGTGACACATCAGTCTAAACTGATCCTTCAGTCTCGTGGATTTGCCTGCAACATTATTCACATTTTGCTTAGTTTTACAGAGACCGTTATGCATATCTTTGACAGGAGAATATCTCACTGAATTGTGGAATGTTGCTGTATATGGGCAAGCACGTAAGCATAATCGTTATTCCCATGGCTTTCTCCTAAATTTAAGTCCAGTCTTTCTATTCAAATTTCTATGCTATCAGATGGATGGCAATGAGGCATATAGTTAATATTTGTCGTTTATTACTTATTACTTTAAAAACATTTCCTAGAAGAATAAAACACAGTATGAATTTTATTGGAAAGCAGAATAAGGTTTTTATATACCATGGAATGTGATTCCATAGATTTCTTAGTGATCAGAAGAAAAAAATGAGATATGAGATATACTAAGATATAGACATCACATAACCAGAGCTTTTACTTCACCAATATGATATTGCCTGAAACACAAGAAATATCAGCACCATCCCAGAATTAAGGATTATTGATTTAATTGGTTAGGCTTTTTTCAAAGGTATAGATAAAGAAGTGGTAGAAAACAGCAAAAAGAATAAGAAAAAAATTAGAATAGGCTAAGGAAACCTGGTAACAAAAATAGAAAGGAAAACACTATAGAACTTTTAATGGAAATATTCAATATGTGATAATATTGGATATATCATATTTTTATGGCATATAAGCTTTGAAAATCAGATAGGAGTACATGCATTACTTAAAGTGAACATTAAAAAGTTGGACCGGTGGTTTAAAAAACATTAACAAAAAAATATCCTTTTGAAAGATAAAATCTGACAAGTATGTCTGATGTTCAAAGCAGATACGCTGAAGCTGTTCAATTTCAAAACGTGATTGGACATCTGAGAGCCCAGCTTTTGCCACCTGCTGGTACTCCCCTCCACAGCCTCAAAGAGGTTGGCTGGGGCTCTAGAGGTTCTGTAGAGAATAGTATGAAAAGTTCTGGCTTCAAATGTGATTTTAAATTTACAGACCTGTAAAAGTCTTTATATGTTCTTACCCTTTCAATTCCTATCTCTTCCACCTGTGGAAAATGTTCTCTGGTAAAACAAAGTAAATCTGCATACACTTTTCAGTAATGGGTCATTGACATTCAGCTATGAATGGAAAGAGGATTTTTGCTGAGCAGTCAGCTAAATTTTGCTGTGAAGCTTTTGTTAACTGTAGAGGTCAAAATTCATGATATGCATGACAACACAATTATGAAAGTTTTCATGTATATTTACTTGTGATGAGATTAAGTTTGAAGGCAAAATACTGGAGATCAAGAAGCTTTATACTTGTTTAGTATGGGATCAGCATATCTAGAATTTCTGCCTTCTTCATGGTAAAACCAAAGTGATTTGGAAATCCTGAAAGTATATTATCATTTGACTTCAAAGATCATCAACATAAGTAAAAACTTGAACTTGCATGGATGATAGTGAACACAGTAACGTCATTCACATTTCTCATCTCGTTTCTTCAAGGGAAAAAAAAGAACAAGAAAAAATATTGAAAGAGAAACCACATAAATGAATCATAGTGAATACTGTGTAAATTCACTCGGGTGGTGGACTCCATTGTAGTCATTTTGCTGAATATAGTATTGTTAATAGAACTGATCTATACAAATTTGGCACCTGGCATGGGGCTATTTGTACATGGACAATATTCTTCTTGATCCATTATTACTGATTATTGAGAGAAGTTTACAGGTAAATAGCAAGAAAAGCAATATAACAAAAGTCCATGTTAACTGTCCTGCAATCTGTAACTATCCAGTCTTGAATGCTATGCTGGCCCATTGTATTAATGAATAATACTAACTGGACTTTTTGAGGAGAAACTGGCAAATTCTATAGACATCATAGAAAGACATAGCTATGACAGTAGATACAAGAAAAAATTCAGAAAAAAAAAAAAAACAAGGGTTTGTGCACTTCTTAGGAAGTTAGTGGTCTGAAATATACTATGCTATCCCTTTAAGGTACAAGACAAATAGTTGAACTTTACATCTCCTGCCACTAAGACAGAGGCACAGCACTTGAGATTTTATTATACTCTTCCACATAATTTATTGGGTGACTTCATGGTTGTCAGTTTCAAGTGACGTGCAGAACAGGACTCCACTTGCGAACGTTCAGACAGTGGGGAAAGCTGCTGTCCCATCTGGGATGTAAGATTCAATAGATTTAATCTTGCTAAAAGTATCCATGATGAATAATGATGGCATGTGGAGTCAGGAATGTCACAGAATAGACACGTGGGGTCCTGAAACAGGTGATATCCTCCTCAGAAGAGAACTGGTGGTACTCATGTAGAGAATGAGCCTCTGATATTGATACACTAATTGACTAGGCAACCATGGCTAGCCATCATGAGATCTGTGTTGTCCAATTCCCCAGTGCATAAGGTTACGCAGACACAGCAGCAATCTGTTGCATGGTGGTAATGATGCAATCAAAAAATGGCCTAATCATTTGCAGCAGAAATGAAGACACAGTTGGTTTATAACTATAAACAGTTGTCCTATACTCTCATATCACCAACTTCTTTTGTAACAATGCTACACACATAGTTTCATGGAAAGATCTCAATGATCAACTGATGGAAGAAGAAAGCATGTGAGTCTTTACAGAAAGATTGGTATGTAATGTGGCAGTAAGCTGGACAAAAGTTACTGCTACAGTCCTGCCCCTATATAAATTGGTCATGAATACTAAATGGATGAAAGACCTCGATGTGAGACAGGAATCCATCAAAATCATAGAGGAGAACATAGGCTGCAACCTCTCTGACATCAGCCACAGAATCTTTTTTCATGACATTATCTCCAAAGGCAAGAGAAACAAAAGAAAAAATGAACCTGTGGGACTTCATCAAGATAAAAAGCTTCTGCACAGCCAAGGAAACAGTCAAAAAGCTAAGAGGCAGCCCATGGAATGGGAGAAGATATTTGCAAATGACACTACAGATAAAAGACTGGTATCCAAGATCTTTAAATAACTTCTCAAACTCAATACACAAGAAACAAACAAATCAAAAAATGGGCAGAAGATATGAACAGACACTTTTCCAATGAAGACATACAAATGACTAACAGACATATGAAAAAATGTTCAAAATCATTAGCCATTAGGGGAATTCAAATCAAAACCACATTGAGATACCATCTTACACCAGCTAGAATGGCAAAAATTGACAAGACAAGAAACAACAAATGTTGGAGAGGATGTGGAGAAAGGGGATCCCTCTTACACTGTTGGTGGGAATGCAAGTTGGTACAGCCACTTTGGAAAACAGTGTGGAGCTTCCTTCAAAAGGTAAAAATAGAGCTACCCTATGATCCAGCAATTGCATTACTGGGTATTTACCCCAACGATACAGACATAGTGAAGAGAAGGGCCATATGTACCCCAACGTTCATAGCAGCATTGTCCACAATAGCTAAATTGTGGAAGGAGCCGAGATGCCCTTCAACAGATGACTGGATTAAGAAGATGTGGTCCATATATACAGTGGAATATTACTCAGCCATCAGAAAGAACGATTACCCAGCATTTGCAGCAACATGGACAGGACTGGAGAAGATAATGCTAAGTGAAATAAGTCAAGCAGAGAAAGACAATTATCATATGGTTTCACTCACTTATGGAACATAAGAAATAGGAAGATTGGTAGGAGAAGGAAGGGAAGAATGAAGGGGGGGGACAGAAGAGGGAATGAACCATGAAAGATTACAGACTCTGGAAAACAAACTGAGGGCTTCAGAGGGGAAGGGGGTGGGGGATAGGGATAGGCCGGTGATGGGTATTAAGGAGGGCACGTATTGCATGGAGCACTGGGTGTTATATGCAAATAATGAATCATGGAACACTACATCAAAAACTAAGGATGTCCTGTATGGTGACTAACATAACATAATAAAAAATTATTATAAAAAAATAAAAATTTTAAAAATAAAAATAAATAAATAAATAGGTCATGAAGACAGAGGTGAAGGAAGATACAATCCATAGCCCTGCTAGCAGAACATTTGGTTGTTCATATACTATGAAAAGAAAAGGAAGTTAAGATATGGATATGCTTTGATGCCTGGGACATGGAGAATAACTTGCCTGGTGCCTGGGACTTGGACAAGAATTATGTGAATGAACCTAAGGAGCGGGATATGTGGATCTTTGCTTCTCATATAAATACCAGAGATCATCCGACACAGACAAGGCTCTCAAAAACCAGATGAGCAGGATGACTCAGCCTGTGAGGATCACCAGCTTTTCTCTTCAGCTTACCCTAGATTGGGCATGGACCCGAAATAGAGTGGAAATGATGTCAGGGATGGAACTATGATTGTTGCCAACAATGCAGGCTCTCTATCTCACCACAGCTGGTCTAGTTCCTGACATTGTCAATCTGCTAGTAATATAAACTGAAGCTGAGCTCTCGAGATAGCATTATACCTTGGAGAGGCCAGCAATGCACTAGGTGGTAGTGTGTTAAAATTTCATAATTTCCACACACAAGGAGAATTCGTCCTTAACAGAATAGATATGTAACCTGGATATTGGAATATCTTTTCTGGCACAGTGACTTCACCAATGCCTTTTGTCAACGGTGTTCAGAATACCTGATCTAAGGGCACCTGGGTGTCTCAGTCGTTAAGCGTCTGCCTTCAGCTCAGGTCATGATCCCAGAGTCCTGGAATTGAGCTGCATGTTGGGGGGGGGGGGTTCCTGCTCAGTGGGGAGCCTGCTTCTCCCTCTCCTCCCTGCTCATGCTCTCTGTCGTTACCTCTGTCTCTCTCTCAAATAAATAAGTAAAATCTTAAAAAAAAAAAAAAAAAAAAGAAGAAGACCTGATCTATCATGATGGTGTCCCACACATTACCCTGAACCAAGAGACACATTTACAGCACAGGAGTGGATTCATGCACTCAGAACTATAGGATTATGTCATGTATATCACATAGTTCTCCTCCCTGAAACAGCTGGATTATTAAAACATTGGAAGGGCCTACTGAAAGCTTACTTCAGCTTAATCTGTGGCTTGGACAAATCACTTTGAAGGGTTAGGATAATGCTCAAATGGACAATGTACTATGGTATCTTTGCCACAATGAGAAATTACAAGTGTAGGAATGAAGGGATGAAATAGGATAGACCTTTTTCATTTTTGCTCTCATTCACCCACTTGTGGAATTTGTACTTTTCATCTCAGCAAATGTATACTCTGCTAGATTTGAAGTCCATGTTCCAAAGAGTTCAACACTTCTATCAGAGTGTATTGTAAGGTTTCACTGAATTGGAGTCTGTGCTTATTACCTGCTCACTTTAGACTTCTCTTGTCAACAGTCCAGGTAGTAGAATAATAATTTCTCTATTGGCTGATGTAATAACCCTGCTAACCATGAGAGAATGGGGTTGTGAATATGTAATGGAAGAAAGGAGGTATGTTTGCAACACAGGATTTCATTACATTATTTCCTGGAATTTATCTGTCCAGCAACAACTGTAAATGGGCAACTGCAGTAATATGCACATCACAATGAAGGTCTGAATCATCCTAGTAAAATCCAGAATGGGTGGTGAAAGAGATTGGTGATGAATATTAAATATTGCCCTAGGACCAGTTGCAGAAGCAGTGACTGTATCTTTTGCCAAAGTTGTTTACTTTTTTTTTAAAGGAAATTATAAGTGACCATATCTTGAATATTTAGATTCCCTCAGAGGTAGAACTAGACTTGGACAGAGTCCTATTATATTTGTTGTAGCAGGAGCCATACCAACTTCAGGTCAGATAGCAGAGGCTCTGGCTTTCCCAGATATAAGTCACATCCTGATTGTGTGGTTGAGTAAATGCTCTGTTGGGCGATCTTTGATCAATGAAAAGAAAAAAAAGAAGGAGTTAGCACACAAATTGGTTGCCTTTTCTTCCCCATGCAGACTCTTTTGAGATGCAGGTAATCCATTACCTTATCTGAAGATACCCAGTATGACTGAGTGATCAGCCATATTTTCATGTGATCCTAAGTTTGATTGAGACACCAACTTCTATTTTCTTTTTCCCTTCTCTGTCTCACTTTCCTTCTTCCCTCATTCTGTATCCTTTGGGATTGCTCACCCTAAACAAGCAGAATGTGTCAGCTTGGTTTCACAGCATGTCTTCTAAGAACCTGGACTCAACGTGAAGCCATATTCAAAAAGGAACATTGGCTTTGGCGGAGCTCTTTATTTTGCAAGGTGAATGACTGCTCAGGGAAAGACAGGGGTACAAACCTACAGCTCTCCATCCCAGCACTGAGTATCTGATGTTGAGTCGAACTTACCCAGCAAGATTTGTTCTTCTCCTAAGGTGATTTTCTCTCTCAAATTTCTCTTTACTGTCTTAGAATCTGTTCTCCATCAAGTTATTAGTCTGTTATTAATACAAGTGTATGTCTGAAGTCTAGTTGTTGACCTGGTGCAAGTCTTCCCAATTTTGCACATGGGCCCAATCATACGGGAAACTTGTTTAGTGTCTTAGGACATGACTTTTAAGGAAACACTGATGTATTAGCATGAGAAACAATCCTTACTATAAATCTTGAGGCCTGTTTCAAAAGTTCAGTGCATACATTCATGGACTAAACTAAGTGGTTTCCTTGAGAAAGATTTGCACTACCACTTTAACCCTTGGTTCTTTCTAATAGATTCAGATCTTAAAATGTTAATTAAAACTTTCATCTATAATTTCAAGTTAGTTCCCCCCTTATTATCCCTAAATTCAATTAAGATCTCCAAGGAAGGGAAAGAATGTGATGATATGTAAAAGAAAATGACAAGATGTCTGGAGGTCCCACTGCCAATGCTGAATCCATGACAATGAAATCCTTGTTCTCTCAGACCTGTCACTATGGGAACCACAGAGAAGGACTATTTCACTGCCAGACTACCTCACTCTCTTGAAGCTGGGAGGTGTTGCTTTAAAATATATATGAGTATTTGGAGCTGTACCTAACTCGATCCTCCAATTGTAGTCAAATTTTAGATAGTCTTATCCTAGTTGTCCAATATTCTGGGACACAAGATATGAATGTTCTTTCAAATAGCAATACATATTTGCCAAAGGTATAATCTCAATACATTTTTAGCAGACAAAATCAATGCTTTTGAATATATATGTATATGTGTGTGACTATCTATACATGTAACTAAATATAAATACATACGTTTAATATATATATAAGTGTACATTTCAATATACAAATTAATGCATAAGTATATATATGTGTCAGTATATTCGGATGCATGTGTGTGTGTAAGGAGTGAGAGAATGAATGTCAAACATGGAATATTAACATTGCAACAAATTGCAGGAATTCTCCCATATTTTCCAAGAATGCACACTATACATAGACATGTACCCAAATGGACATTGACTTGTTATAAATTTGTGAGATGGGATATCTTCCCTGAATAATGGCTCTATCTCAGAAAGAATTATCAAGGTAATGTCTTAACAGATATTGCACAATGCGGACCCTCTTCTATTTTTGTATCTGTCCTCATTTTAACTTTCTATGCCTAAATTAATTTGTGAACCAGCCAATGATTACCAAGATGTCTGGCAAATAGTAGACATTCAATATAAAACAATATTGAAATTAAAGTTCTATCTAACACACAGATCTTATATTTGGCTAATTCCTGACATACAGTTTACAGCTGACTTTGCTACTGTCTCCCTGCTTCCTACAGTGGGTATGAAACAACTGTATTATCTTCTAAGACTGACACATAGATGTGTAAATAGTATCTTTTGGAATCTTTCATTTTATCAAAAATGTTAAAATCTTTCATTTTATCAAAAATGTTAAAACTGATCTAAACAAAGAGACGGCAGCTGTCATAGATAGAAACTGTAGGTTTGAGTATCAATTTCCTATGAGAATTGTACCATCTCATTCCTCTTCCTTGTTGCACCCTGGACACCTGACATGAGATGTAAGAGAAGTGAGCAATAACAGCAGGGAAGGACATTCTTCAGCCTGTGTCTATCTGATTAAACTCAGCTCCAAGTCATATTTCCTACCCACAGGTGGTGCCTACCGGCAGTAATGCAAACTACCTCTCATCAGGATCAATGAAATAGTATTGCTTGGTTTACTTACTCATAAAACCTACAGCCAACTGGGTGGGGGAAGTAAGATGAGATATATGCTAATCACATCTACTAAGATCAGATCAACTCAGTTTTCCACATTTCATACATACATAAAGCCTCAAACTCTCAAACTGATTGGTGGTGGGGTAGCAGAACCAACACTTACACTGGCCATGTCTAGGACTCACATGTTAGGGTTTGCTTAGAATAAAAAGTTTATTTTTAGCTTTCACAGCTTCAAGATATTTGCTCCCAATATGGGGATGCTTGGTGCTTTCTTGCTCTCCAAAACCTGGGAGGTGGAGTGCCTGACTGAAGGTTTTGGAACCTGCTCTGATAAGAGCTAGCATATTAGATCCAACCTATATGCAAATTCCTGATGGAAGAATAAACCTAGATTTTAAGATATCCTGACCTGTTTACCCTTCCTCCGTTGTGGATGTGTTATGTATTAATATGAATATTTGTTTTATATGGGTTTGATTTTCTTCTAATTTTTTGTTGTGTTGAATAATTCTGTAATAACTGTGAGTGATTTGAAAGAGCTATCTCTCATTAGTTTTCACAATACCATGTCAAAATTGTAGGTAACTGCAATCTTTGATTAAGGCCCTGCATTCAAAGGGGTCACCTTAATCTGGACTTTTGTTTGTTTGCATATTGTAGATATTATTTTTGTTTTAACAGTTATTCCTTAAAATAAAAATGATTAGTTCTGGGGCGCCTGGGTGGCTCAGTTGATTGAGTGCCTGCCTTCGGCTCAGGGCATGATTCCAAGGCCATGGGATTGGGCCTTGGGCTTGGGGCTCCCTGCTCAACCAGGAGTCTGCTTCTCACTCTCTCTCTGCCCTGCCCCTAGCTCATGCTCGCACCCTCTGTCTCTCTCTCGCGCTCACATTCTCTCTCTCAAGTAAATGAATAACGTCTTTTAAAAAATAAAAATGATTAATTCTTCCTCGTTTGTNNNGCAGGTGAACTCATAAATAGGGAAATATACCTACAAGACTTAATGACAAGGGAATAGATTGAATATCAAGAATAATCATAATCTCTTAATTTCAGATGTTCATACTTTGAATTGAGATCCTTCAGAAAAATATTGCCAGACTCAGCTTCCTGGGGCATATTAGCTTCAGATCGTCTACTTTAGTAAAAAAAAAAATGGTACTTATTTATAACATCATTTACCATGTATGCAGAGTGTGCCTAATATGTGTTGTCCGTAATTCTCTTCAAATTATATATTATTGTTCAAATTTTAAGAAAGAGAATATAGAGGCTCAAAAAAGACGAAACCCTTTACACACACTCACATAGCTAGTAAGTGATAAAGTCAAGATCCAAACCTGGAGGCTTCCAAAGCCAAATTTCATGTCTGCTGTAATTCTATTCTAACCTCGCCATTGCTATAAGACTTATTCTAACTTCATAAAGAATCTTCTGTAATTAAGCCATTTTTCACCTTGTGTGTACCAGATTTCTTTAAGTTTGGTTATGATCATTTTCCCTGTGGAAGGGAAGAAAGGAGAGCGAGCGTGAGCCTCTGTATGGGAAAACAAGCACAGACTTTTTAAAGATGATTACTTCGTGCTAAAGAGGTAAAAGTATATACATCATAAACATCATTTGACTAGGAGGATATTTTTTGAGTAAATATATCAGAGATAAATTTGTTTAAGACCAGATCACAGGCATGGCTTGAACTCTACTATTAGTTAAATTTTGTTTTCCTAAGTGAGATAGAACAGCTGAGACAGTAGTAGTCACCAGCTCCTCAAAATGGGTCATCAGTGATGATCCAAGGAAAAGGAAGCTCTCTCTCTGAGCTGGGAACAAGTGACACGCTGCCTCTGCTTTTGCAGACCATGCTAGACAGAGAACACCATCAAAGGACTGAGATACAGCTCCATGCACCCTTTCCCTGACACACTATTTTTTATCTTGCACCCATCTGAGCAGAACTTTGAGTGTGATCCAATGTTCCCATATTTCAAGGGGAATCACTAATGCATAAAGAGCTGTTAACCACTTCCATGTCCACAGGCTGTGTTAGTGTCCTGAACAGTAAACAGGAGTGGGAAAGGTGAATGAATAGTTGGTAAACATATTTCTTTGTCTACTTTAAGACACAATTAATAAATCTATCTTCTTTATGTGAGTGTCTGGTTTGATTGCTCGATTTATAGATAAATTGTTTTAAATTTAGAAATCTATCTTTAAATTTCTTAAATTAAATTAGAAGTTATGCTGGAGGGGCGCCTGGGTGGCACAGCGGTTAAGCATCTGCCTTCGGCTCAGGGAGTGATCCCAGCGTTATGGGATCGAGCCCCACATCAGGCTCCTCTGCTACAAGCCTGCTTCTTCCTCTCCCACTCCCCCTGCTTGTGTTCCCTCTCTCGCTGGCTGTCTCCATCTCTGTCGAATAAATAAATAAAATCTTTAAAAAAAAAAAAAAAGAAGTTATGCTGGAATATGCGGTGCATCTGTCATCTGGTGGTCTCCTATTTGTGTATGTTTTCCATGTTACTACTGTGCTCACGATCATAATTTTAATGGCTCCACACAATCAAGGTTATATTTATGCAACTACCTTAACAACAAAGATCTAATTGCTCTTGCTGTTTACTTTTTTAGGCACCACAAATATTCTTTTTATGGAAATCTGTGGATTGGACATTCACCCTTTTTAAAATATCAGTTGATATCCTTAGAGAGTCTCAGAAAAGTGGAAATATTGTCTACGTGCATACCATTTAACAATGTTAAAAGATAGTATGACACAAGCAGGGAGGCATTTTGTGCCCTTGATGGCCACTTTTCCACATATAACATAATTTCAGAAGTACATACCTCATTCTAGCATACTTCTTGGGGGGCTTGGCATGAATTAGGTAATAGTGAAATTTTTTCTAAAAAATAGAATTAAAAACAACATTTTGCTATGATTTAGCAAGCTACAAAGGCAGTCTATTAGGATCACCAACACAAAAATTTTGGATTAAATATTTTTTGCTTAGCTTGATACAGTCATTTTTTTAAGCTAGTCTTTAATATTGAACTATAGAAACTTTACAGATAGTAATATTCTGATAGCAAATCACAAATCCTATTTTTTCAGGTTTTTCTGACAAAAGTATTTCTGATGTATTATTCATGTGATTGTTCTTATCCTTGCCTAGGGTAATGCATGCTTGGATCATAATTGAAGTTGGATTCATTGAGGGTTTTGTTTATTTTGTTGGTTACATATTAAGTAGTACTTCAAATGATGTTTGAGCTCAAATCTATATAGTGCTTAGTGTTAATACACAAAACAGGAATCCTTGATTTCATATATTTTTACATTTCAATTGCCTAACCCAGATTATTTTGAATCAGATAAAGAGCTCAATTAGCAATTTATATAACCAAGAGTAATTTTGCTTACTTAAATATTAAAAGGGACGTAAAAGCATTTCATATTTGCTCCTTAAAAAATGTATTTCATTGTTCAGCTATTTTATTTTATGTACTCCTTTTTCCCAGCTTTATTGGGATATAATTGACATATAACATTGTATAAGCTGAAGATGGAAGATTACCACAATGAGGTTGGTTAACCCACTTATCACCATTCAAAGTTCCTTTATCTTTTTTATGATG
The DNA here is from genome assembly GCF_017311325.1 of Ursus maritimus. NCBI lineage: Eukaryota > Metazoa > Chordata > Mammalia > Carnivora > Ursidae > Ursus > Ursus maritimus. The sequence continues at coordinate 36,371,409 of NW_024426996.1, read as the reverse complement.
AAAATATTTCAGATTTACTCTCTTCACAACTTTAAAGTATATGATACAGCATTGTTAACTGTGGTCACCATGCTGAATGTTAGATCTCCAAAATGTACTCATTTTATAACCCTTTGACCAAGGTTGCCCCACTGCCCCCATCCTCCAGCCCCTGGTAAATACCATTCTATCCTGTTTCTCTTAGTTTGGCTTTTTCATAAATTGCACAAATAAGTGAGATCATACAGTATTTGTCTTTCTCTGTCTGACATTTCACTTAGCATGCAATTGTTTGACTATGTTTGTTTATACAATATGCTGTAGTACAAATCAAAAATCGATGTGGTAGCAACTAAAATTGATCACTTTTATATGGACACTTTTTTTCAGGTCAGAAGCAAGAACAAGTTATGTTACCAATGGATACAGGACAGTTGATCTATTATTCTGCATATGGGACTTAGATGACTATCGCATCCAAATCGTATTTGTGAAAATTAATATATTAGTTGACTTACAGAATCACTGACAACTCACAGAATGTTGACTGAGAGCAAGGATTATCATATACTCAATTTCTTGCTTTCCAATTTAATTCAGAGACTGTAGGTGATATATGACACCAAATAAGAAGGTGTCATGTAATTGTGCTTGAATCTACACATGATAAAGTTTTATATTTATGAAAGATTTTCCTGAATTACATTACTGATTACAAAATTTAAATATAATTTAAAAAAAGATTTCTCAAGTTTTTGTAATCCTTGTGTCTATGTCAGGGGCAAACCTGGAATAATATGAGACAGGAGATGGTAAGGGATGGTGTTGGTCAGTGTCATGCTCACGATGCCTGGTGGCATCTCCCACAAATCAAAATTTCAAGATTACATGTCATTCTTGATACACTGAGACCTTATGGTAGTCAAAGTTCCATGAAATTTAAAAGAAGTCATCCATGTAATGACACTATCCTAGTGTTATTAATATTATACATTTTAGGATGAAATTTTCCACTCAAGCATTGTGAACTGGAGTCCACCTGCTACCACGGTGACCTCTAACAGACATGTCTGGTGCAAAGTGTGTATAAGCTTCTAAGATTGTTAACTTTTTTATTTTCCCCAGAGGACAGGATAAGACTGAATTCTGCTAATCCTTGCTAAGAAGCCTTTCTCAATTGCTATTCTCCTAAGAGGTTGATGCTTTCAGGTGGATGATAAAATGGGGCAAAAAAATATGAATTCCTTGGAGCTGCACTATTAAAAGCAGTTTGCTCCATGTTTGTATATATTCTGGCTTTGATTAGAAGTCTGCAAAATCTTGCCCTCAGTGATCAATACAGTGACTCTTAGTTATAATTTGTCTGGAACAGCTTGTGGAATTCTATGTGTTGTCTAGGTATAATCATGAATAGTCTCACTTTCAGTTTTATAGACTGTACTGGATGGTAGGTTATATAATCAAACTACTTAGAAGACCATCTTGAATTCTTTTTTCTCCCTATTCCAAAGCTGAAACTATAAAGGCTTCAGTTCCCTGCCTAAGGGAACTTCTATTTCATGCTCTTTTATGAGTACTCTGGAAATTTAAGGCAGAGCTTAAAGTTTTAGGAACTTCTCATTTTAGGAGAAATCCAGTTTTAACATCTCAATTACAAGATATAGTAGAAAAGGGCTTGGCCCCTAGAGTGAGAGGAAACCTAGGTTTACATTTCAGCTTTTATACTTAGTAGGTGCTTTGCTTTATAAAATGTTTTAACTTTCTATCCAACTGTATAATTCATTATTTATAACTTTCATCTTCTCATTCCTCTGTAGTTTTCAAGAGGGCAGGAGGTTTTGAAATTTTTTTGTTTTGGCACTTTGTGTCTTGGTTCTGGGAACAATGTTTTCCTATACTAGGTGCTCAATAAATATTTGTTAAATGAAGAGAGTTAGGAATGACTTTGGGTCATCAGTTTTCATAGTGATGAGAAGTAAACGTAAACACACGTACATTTTTGGAATTTAATAGGCTCTAAATAACTGTAAGCCTTCCTTCTTCCTCCTAAAGCACTTGCTAGTAGTGTTCAGTATTTTTCAGTTAAAATTATTTCTTCCTTTTTATTATATCATTCACTCATTATTTAACCAAAGTTATTTAAAGTTATTTAAAAATGTTTAATTTAAGGCCATTAAAATATGGAAACAATAGTTCACTCTATGCTTCAAAGAAGAACAGATGTCATTAAGTCCTTATGACATTTCCAAACAGATGTTCAAAATAATCCAGATGATGTGTTGTATTAAAATATTGCCTCCTAAGCAAACTTTTCAGTCTTGCACTTAACTTATATCTAAAAAACAAGTCAGAAATTCAGATTACCGTACAACTTTTGCTCCCTACAACATTAGCAAGGGCAGTCATAAAAAGTAGCTTAAGTACTATAATTTATAAAGTGATTTTTAATTTCCAAGGCCATGAAAACATGAATACATTTGGATTTTTCATTATACTCATCTCTTGTGTTGCCTACATCTCCCAACTGGTCTACTGAACACCACCCTAAAGCAGGGGACCATTTTACCTAGTATTTCAATCTTTATCACCTGTGTTAAAGAATCACACATTTCACAAGGCAGCTTGTGAAAAATTCTCATTGCAACATTGTTTATATTGCCTAAATACTGGAAACATATTGGGTATTAATCACTAGGTACCTGATAAAATAAAATGAAACACCAAATATCCATCTAATAGAATAGGATAGTTGTGTATGCATTTATATGGAAACATCTCCAATCTATATTATTAAAGGAAAGCCACGATGCTTATACATTCCAGTCTTTCACAAAAATTTGATATTGTAGAAATACATTAACAATATCCCTATGGGTTACTACTAGCATTTTTTTTTCTCATTTTAGGGAATAGAAGAAAAAAATTGGTGTGGGGAGGACTAACTCAAGATCACAGAGGTAAAAGTTGAATAGCAGCCAGTTATTCCAAATGATGTATATTCGGTCATCATAATGTACTTTCTTAAGTATGTTTCTGCATCCCGGTCTGTCCCATAAACTTAACTCTATGTTTAGGTGCTGACACCACATTGCCATAGTTATTATACAAAGAATTTTATACATGATTCACTTGGCATTTAACGTTCCACATAAATCTTAGAATAAGAAATCAATTGAAATTTTAATGGACTTGCTGTAAATGTATAGATTAGTGTTAAGAATATTACCTCTATACTTTTGAGTCCTTCTGTATTGGACCATGGTCTGGTTCTATTTATCCAGGTCTTTCCTATTATTGACGCTCTTTTTTTTTTTTTTCTTTTGTCTTGATAGGGATCTTGCACATTTACAGTAAGGTTGATGTCTTATTATTTTATATTTATGATTTTATTTTATTAAAACACCCACTGTTATAGAAAATTCATTTGTTTTTAATTTTATTGCTATTTTTATTTATTTGAGTGCACATGCAGTAATTATAAAGGTCTTCCTGTGGTCATTGATCACTTCCAGATCTTTTTTACTATAAATTCTTTAGCTGCAAATTTTCCTACCATGAACGTTTTCAGAGCCCAAACTCCCAAGGTTGAAAGACACTGATTATCTTCTCATTATTGTATACTTTTCTTTAAAGGAGCTGTTTTTTTGTTTGTTTGTTTTGCTTTATTTTTTTCTAACTTTCCTTGATGTGTAATTGATAAATAAAAGTACATTTTAAGAGGTACAACTTGAAATAATCAAGCTAATTAACATATATATCACCTCATGTTGTTAATCATTTTATTTCTTTTGTGTGTGTGTGTGTGTGTGTGTGTGTGTGTGTGATGAGAACACTTAAAATCCCTTGGCAAATCCCAAGTATACAATACGGTATTGTTCATTATACTCACATTGCTGTAACTTAGGATCTCAAGAACTTATTTATCTTGTATAACTTGAACTTTGTACTCCTTCATCAACATCTCCCAATGTCCCTCTCCCCATAGCCCCTGGCAACCACCATTCTAGTCTCTTATTTCTGTGAGTTTGATGATTTCAGATTCCACATATAAGTGAGATCATGCAGTACTTATCTTTCTATGTCTGGCTTATTTCGCCTAGCATATTGTCCTCCAGGTTCATCTATGTTGTCACAAATGAACAGAATTTTCTTCTTTTTTAAGTTTCTATAGGGGCCTAGGGCAGGCCACCCCAAGATGGGCCACTTTGGCATAAAGATTATTCTGAGCTGAAGGCAATCAAGACCCTCCAATATCAAGAGAAACTCTTGCCCCTTCCTTAACTACATGGAAAAATCTAAATTGGGGGTCTTTCCCAGAATAAGGGTCATTAGCAGAGATAACTTTTATCTGAGTGACCCATCTATATGGCAAAGCAAACATCTAATTACTAAACATCTGCTCTTCTAATTGCCCTATGAGTTGCATTCTTTCCTCTGAAGTCCCAGACCCCTGCCCCCTTCTCCTTAGTTGAGGATGACATATATACTTCATTTTGCCTGTTTTTGGAATTTCTCTGTCTGTGTGGATTCTTCACATATCTGCTACTACATTTTATTTTCTCCTATTAATCTGTCTCATGTCAATTTGATTCTTAGTTCAGCTTGAAGGATCCTTGAAGGGGACAGAAATTGTTGCTCTTCAATTGCTCAATAATATTACATTGTTTATGTAACACACTTTTTATATCCATTCATCTGTTGATGAACATTAGGTGGTTTCCATATCTTGGCTATTATGGATAACGCTGCCATGAACATGGGGGTGAAAATCTCTTTTTGAGATTCTGATTTTGTTTCCTTTGGATACATACCCAGGAGTGGGACTAATAGATCGTAAGGTAGTTTTTTTTTCCATAATGGCTTTACCAATTAAAATTCCATCCAATAGTGTATATGGGTTCCCTTTTCTCCACATCTTCACCAATATTTATTATCTTTTGATGAAAGGAAGAAAGAAAGAAAGAAGAAAGAAAGAAAGAAAGAAAGAAAGAAAGAAAGAAAGAAAGAGAAAGAAAGATCTCATTTGTCTTTTTGATAGTGATATTCTAATAGGTGTTAGATAATATCTCATTGTAATTTTCATTTGCATTTCCCTGATGATTAATGATATTGGACACTTTTTCATATATCTATTGGCCATTTGTGTGTGTTTATTTTGAGAAATGTCTGTTCAGGTTCTTTGCCCATTTTTTAAAATGAGATTATTTGTTGTTTTGCTTTTGAGTCGTGTGAGATCCTTATATATTTTGGATATCAATTCCTCATCAGATACATGGTTTGCAAATATTTTATCCCATTTTGTAGGTTGCCTTTTCACCATGTGGACTATATCCTTTGCTGTGAAGATTTTCTTTCTTTCTTTCTTTCTTTCTTTCTTTCTTTCTTTCTTTTCCTTTTTTCTTTTTTTTTCCTTTTTTTTGTGGAATATGCATGTATGCCTCAGAAAAATGTGTATTTGTCTGCTATCAAATGGATAGTTCTGTTTATGTCTCTTAGGTTCATTTGGTCTATATTGTTCAGTTGGCTGTTTCTTTATTGATTTTCCATTTGATTCACATTTTCTCTCTCTGCCTACAATTTTCTCTCTTACTTATTTCCTCCCTTATTGTCCCCTAAACTCCTCTTGGCTAAAGACTACTGATCTTTCAAGATGCAGACCCTGCTATATTTACATAAGGAAGCTTTTCTAGTCTCTCCTAGGTAGTTCTTCTTTTCATAACTTTTAACAACTGCATGCGTTTCTCATAAAACTACTAAACATAATATTGTGCCATTTGCTCACTTATCTTTCTTAAAAAGATATTGCCTTATTCTTATGGTGTCTCTGTTGCTTACTATAGTGTCAGACAAATTTTAGGTGCTGAGTGAATGTAACTTAATCTAATTAAGAGGAAAACATTCATGAACTGGTAAATTTTTCTCGGTTTTGACCCTATGGAAATAATGATATAGTAGGGACTAAATCAACTTTTTTTTGGTTCTATTCAGTACTTCCACCACCCAAAAAAGAAATCTAATTGAAATATATTCAAGGTTATGAGATATTCTCTGAAGTGTTGTAATTTATGGCATCATGGCAGAGCAGTTAAAATGTTACATGGAATTATGATCAAATATGGAACATGATTTTTAATAGACAGATATTTAAGGTTCATTCAAAGTCTCAGTGTGAGTCCACAAAGCAGCTCATGCCCATCTGTTGTCTTCTTACTCTATTCAATCGCTATCAATGGATGCCAAAGAGGAGTTACTACTTCTATATGAATCTTTGCACAAAGGCTTTAGATAATTAAAAATGATAGAATTGGGACAGACTGCTAAACATAAACAGAAGGATAAAAAGACATCTGGCATAATTAACAGTGAATAAACCAGGTTTAACTAGCCTGAGTATAAAGCACATTAGAAAATCATGGAAAACTGAAAAACTTCTGTTGAGAGATAATTCTACTGATATATAACTTAAAATATTTCTCTTCAATTGAATTTTTATTAATTGGGACATTTCCATAAAGTGGGATATTTGGTTTTTAGATTTCATCTGCTCCTGCTGTTTATTTCTCAGTTGAAGGCATAATCTTTTGTTTGTGGTATTGAAATTGGCTTATGTGGAGATGATTATGATGTACATTCAGACAATTGTGACTTCAGGTGAGAAATAAGCAGCAGGAACAGATGAACTCTTAGCAATAGAGAAACTATTTTCATGCAAATATCTCCACAGTGACAGAAAGATGAGAAAAAGAATTACAGAACACAGAGGGCTTACAAAAATATTATTTCATGATATTGAATGATATTCTGTGTGTGTGTGTGTGTGTGTGTGTGTGTGTGTGTGTGTAGAAGAATCAATCAGGAGGCTTTTAGAAACATATTCATATGTTGCTATAAATACCATTAAACTAGTTCTCCAAGAGAAACTATATTCACTAGTTTCTATTACTAAATCAAATATGGCATCAGCAGGCATGCCTGTTGTGCTAGTTTCTGAAAACCAAAACTAGATGCAGTTCTACAGTTTAAGCATTTAAAATCCAGGAAGCAAATTCTTCCAATAAAATAAGAACTTGATATACAGTTTGATGAGATGTGTTTCTGTTTAGATGTTTTGTATAATAATCTGTTTTTTAAAAAAGAAAAAGAAAGAGAAATGGAAGGCATAGTCATGTAGACTAAATGTAGATGCATACACTATCCAAATTACAACAAATTGAGATAATCAACAGTCTATGCAGTCTAACCTTAATAGCATCCTCAGATCTACTTTAATGCTTGCCATTTGTCAATTCTTAGGTAGAGATATAATATGGAAGTCAGATTACAGTAATACCCACCACATGCTGTTTCCTATGACTTATGGATAAAGAATCAAGAAGATAAGAGATTATGCTGTAGAAGAAAAGAACATAAAACTACCCTTTTCACTCCTGTAATACTTAATTTATAAATTGGATTTTCATAGGTATATGTCATTGACCTATATAATAATTTGAAGCTACAATTTATCAGTAAAAAAATGGAATAACATCCCTTGCTCTTGGCCATACCCAATTTCTTTCAATTAAATCTGAAGATGGGATTCAGGTATTAATTACAGATAAAATGGCACACTGATGAAGCATAGTTAAGAGCTAGAATCTAGAGAGAGAATGCCAAGAGTCAAATCCAGTCTCTGATATTGGATGAAGAAAGCTGCATTGCCAGACCTATCAAATATACTGACACATAGTAGTAGGGAAATGGGAAATCACCTTTCCTTCCTTGTCTCTCTCACACTTACTCTCTTTGTGTGTATCATTCTGACTCTTCTTTATAGATAAACTCATTTCCTTGATATAGATTCTATATACTTCTGACTTTTATCCCAGTTGACTACAAAATATTCTCATATCATCAGGGTCATAGATGTTTCTGGGTTCCTTCTGTAGCTTGTTTGAAAGCTATTGAGTACCTACAGTTGGTAAGACACTAGATCAGACTCTACACATTTGGTGGTGAACAGTCGAGGCATAGTGCCTGTTTTCACAATCCTTATAGGTCAGTGGGGGAGACAGAGAGTTAAACAACAAGCAAACACACATGTAACCATTCTAAAAACTGTTGAATGCTATTGAGGAAAAATGAAGAGATAATAATAAAGAATAATGGAAATATGTCTTATTTGTAAGGAAATATCTCTCTGTGAAAGTGGTATTTTAGCTGATGAAGAAGTCAGATGTGAAGTTTTGCAGAAGAGCATTTCATGAAAAGGAAATAAGCAGAATAAAAAAAAAAAAATCCTAGATTGATGGAACCCTGGGTGGCTTAGTCAGTTAAGCATCTGAATCCAGGGTTATGAGATTGAGCCCCATGTAAGGCTCCACCCTGAGCTTGGAGTATGTTTGAGATTCTCTCCCTCTCCCTTTGCCCTTCCCCTGCTTGCTCTCCCTCTCTCTCTAAAATAAACAAAAAAACAAACAAATAAATAAATAAATAAATAAATAAATCTTTTAAAAATATTTTCAATTGAACTTAACTCTTTTTATCCCCCTTTGTTTCTTTACATTTATAAAATGAGATTAATATTTTTGAATACTTGTAGTAGTCAAGCAAAATGTGGAAAAATATGACATTAAAATTTATGCAGGATTCAGATTAAATAAAACATCATAATCTATGCTCTGCATGGTGCAGCTGAAAGCCAAGTAAATGGATTAGGAGAAGAATGAGGCAATAGGATTTTAGCTAGCTTTAGGTGAAGGGAAGAAATAGTGCGAAGGTGTTCTTCTGGGAGGTGTCATTTAAGCTGGATTCAATGTTAACCGGTGATTTCTTTGAGAAATCACATTATCTTAGTTAGGCACAGTATTGCCTTATTGTTATCATAACCTTGATGTCACTGCTATAACTTTAAGGAATAATGTAGTGACTCACAGCAAAAATAATCACGGTCCTGGTAATACTTAGAAATCACTAAACAGACCCAAACAGTCATGTAGCCCATGTTCCATAGCTACAGTTTCTCTCACCCCTCTTCAGGAAAAACCCTCATCTCCATTAACCTTGCTAGATATAACAATGAGGTCCTTTGTTAAATCTACTCTGCATTCTAGCTAGAAAAAAAAAAAGAGGATTATACATAAAAGAGCATAAACCCAGAGAAGAAACATTCCTCACATTTATAGGTCCATTTTTTTCTGCAAAAATTGAATATCAATTTATAAACTCTGTTTTATTTCTGCACAGCTTAAAAGTCATATGAATTCACATAAATAGAATTGAATAGGTATTTTAGTAGCTAGGAAATAAACTAAGTGGCTCTGATAAAGAGATGCTAAAATATAGAGCCTAAAAAAGAAGTCCTTTTTTTCCCTCTCATATCAAAACTCAGAGGGAACTATTCAAGGCTGAGAGTCAGCTCTGTTCTATGAGGTTATCCAGGGACTCAGTTTCCTTCTAGCTTGCTTCACCATCTACTAGGGTGTTACCCTCATCCATAGAGTCAGAACAGGCTCACTACAGCTGTACCCACATATAGTCTATTAGAGGAGGGGAAGAGGAAACACCCAACCACCCTATAAGCAAGACTCAGAAGTTGCACACCATAGTTGCGTTCACATAGTAATGGCAAAATCAATTAGATGGTCACAAGAAGCTGGAGGAGGTTGGTAAATGTAGCTTTAGTTGGGCAGTCATGAGCCCACCTAAAAGGCTGGTAAGACAGTATGGTACAAGTCACTAAAAGGAAGATGGAATGAATCAATATTAAGAAAAATTAGTCTCTGATACAAGGAGTATTTTTAAACCACATGATCACTATCATAGTTTGTCTCATAATTGACATTCAAAATATTACCTATTCTTCAATTATGACAGATATAATCTTGATGTTTAATATAGATGCTATGCCTCTAGGTGAACAATTCTTGACATTTTTTTGAATCTACATTTATCAACTTCTCAAGGAAACCTTTTTTGGAGAATTTTATTCTTCTCTGATGGTTCCTCCATACAACACAAAACCAGATAAGCACAGTTTGTACTTCTACTCATTTACTATTTTTTATTCCACAAATATTTAATAGGCAATGAATGCATAGCAAATTCCAAATGTACACTAGTGTTCAAAATGCACATGATGTCTCTGCTCGGGAAGCCTGTAGACCGTGGGGAAAATAAGCATTCAAAACATTCAAATACGTGAAAACTTTTAAGTATCATAAGTGACACGAGGGAGGTAAATAGTGCTATGGAATGCATAATAGGAAGGTTTTGTCCAGTCAAGGAGTTGTGGGGAGGATTTTCTCAAGAACTGATGATTACAGGGAGATCTGCTGGACAGAGTCAGGGCTACCTAAGGGAAGGAGGAGGGTGGTAGATGACAGTGTCCCTGGTAAAGGGAACAGAAGACTCCAGGGCCCTCCTGTGGGAGTGTGCTCAACACTGGCTGGGGAGAATTAGTGGAAGATGAGTGAGAATAAAGCGCAGAAGGCAAAGAGGTGACTGAGCTCAAGAACCAGGTAAGAAGGAGATTAGCTGGAGCTTTGAGATCTTGTTAAGAGTTTTGTTGTTTATCATCAGAGCAGTGAATTGCAATTGAGGAGAACAAGCGGGGAGAGAAGTAATCAGATTTCCACATCAGAATGATCCTTCCAACAACAGTGCAGACAATGGTCTCTTGAGGATAAAATGGTGTGGGGGTTTGTTCTTTTCCAGTAGCCCAGGTAAGCATTAACTATGAATTAATTGGATATGTCATTCTCTAAGTATGATTACATCTCTGGACATTTTGTGTCCATTTTGGAAGAAAAAGAATAGCTATACATTTTATAACCAACCATTCTAAAAACAACCTAAGCCAGTAGAGGTTGTAGTATGGTATTTCTTACATTTGCATACATTCACAAATGTCTACAAGCTTAGACATTAGACATTTAAAATAATTTTCTAATGTCTCCATGAAGTAAGGCATATAATAGATTTGAATTGGAAGATAAGTATTTAACTAAGAAAAGATATTTTTCTTTAATCAATGATATTATTTAAATGGGAAACAAAGGATTTTCAAATGGAAATTATGTATGAACATTTGCATGTATAGATGAATATGAGAATTAAAAGAAATTAGAATACATTATTAATCTGACTGTATGCAAGAGGCCTCAGCTATGACTAAACTTTTAAGTATGGATAAAATAAAACAAAAGAGAAACATTAAAGAACTTAAAGTTGTTTCATCTAAAAGCCACCTACCACATCTCATAAATTCAAACATATTTAGGTTTTACATAAAAAAGATGTGATGTGTAAAAGCCCCAATGAAGAAATGATAGTTCTTATGTTTACTTGTATTTATCTGACATAACTCTTTAACTACATTTTTTGTTGTTTTTGTTTTCTACATCAATTGTTATAAAGTGGATCAGAAAGGGAAAATTTATCTGGATATATTTAAATTAATCATTAAACATTTAAGTATTGTCCTTTAGCAGAAATTCTCACAAATGAAAGTTTTATGTTAACTGCTTAATCAAACATAGGCATGTTCAGGGGAGCAGAATTTAAGGAGTGGCTTAGGTAGACAGGTAGGCCCAGTGGAGAATTTGTTATGTCAAAATGTTTTAGAATGAATATGGGAGAGTCAGAGTGAGTGTTATTTTGCTAGTTGGCCACTGTCTTCTTCCCACAGGACCCATCCCCCCCACCCTACTTAATGTGCACATTTCGTGATTTCTTGTTTTTTATTCTAATAAAACCAGTTTCTCTGAATGCAGTTGAAATTAATTAGGCCTTATCTAAAATTTTTAAAATGCTAATAAAAGTAAATGAGGAAAGAACAGTAGATTTAGCACTCTGGCTTCAATATTAATGAACATTTGATCTATTTATTGCAATCAAAATATAACTTTGGAACTGATTATAATCACTTTGACTTGGGTAGTCTTGGTAGCAAATAACACTCATTAAGTATCAAGAGACAAACCAAACCGGCTATCACATTGAAGTTCTAATTTAACTTAGAATAATAAATAACACCATGTAAAAAGAGACCAAAAAAAGGAATATCTGTTATGTTATGCATTCAAATCAATAGTATTTCTATTCCTCCATATTCAGAGTATTGTGCTTGTCAGCAAGTTAAAATGGGAAAGCTTGAGACTTTCTGGAGAGACAGACGTGGCTCTGAAACCATGCTCTGTGTGATGTTTAATTTTATGCGTCGGCTTTATTAGGCCATGTTACTCAAGTATTTGGTCAAACACTAAATGTTGCTGTGAAGGTATTTTTTGGATGAGATGAACATTTAAATCAGTAGCATTTGAGGGAAGCAGATTACTCTCTATAATGTGCATGGGCCCTGCTTTAAGAGAAAACAGAATTGAAGTCACCCAAGGAAAAGACAACTCTACTTCCAGATTACCTTCAGGCTCCAGTTGCAATGTCAACTGTCCCCTGAGTCTCCAGCCTACTGGCTTCCAATTTTGAACTTTCCAGCCTCTATAGTCATGTGAGCTAATTCTTTAAAATCTTCCTCTCTCTCTCTCTCTCCCCTCCCTTATCACCCCACCTCTTCTCCCCCCCCATATGTGTGTGTGTGTATGGACCACATGTTGTCATGTGGTCCATGATGGGTGTTCTACAATGTGTGATGATGATGATGATGATGATGATGATGGTATATAATTAGAATGAAGTGGCTTAAATAACTGTGCATGGTTCTTTTTTTTTTAATTTTATTTATTTATTTATTTATTTATTTATTTATTTTTTTGAGAGAGAGAACACATGAGTAGGGAGTGGGAGAGGGGCAGCAGGAGAGGGAGAGAGATAATCTTAAGTAGGCTCCATGATCAGCGCAGAGCCTGATGTGGGGCTCAATCTCATGACCCTGACATCATGACCTGAGCCAAAATCAAGAATTGGATGCTTAACTGACTGAGCCACCCAGGCGCTCCTGTGCATAGTTATTCTTATTTGAAAATTCTGCTACTGATGTCATTCAATCTGTTCACATATATGTGTAATCAAGGAGGTTTACATTCCTTCTAAAAATTCTTGATCAATATAACTTAAGAGATTATTTTGTTTTGTTTTGAGAAGCAAGAAAGATGTATCAGCTATAAGTGTCTTTTGTTGTTCTCGTGCTGTGAGGAACAAGTCTCTCAACTGCACATCCTCAGTGATGGAGATACTGTTAGGTCTAGGGGCTTTGCCATGACTCAGGGTGGAAATGGAGAATGATTTTAGGAAAGCCATTCTACTAAAAGTGAAGGACTATTTTCATTATTTATTCATCATTTAATGGACATTTAGGTGATTTCTATATCCAATGGAATATTATTCAGCATTAAAAAAAGAAGGAAATCCTGCCATATAGAACATCAATAAACCTGGAGGATCTTACGCTAAGTGAAATAAGCCCATCAGAGAAGGAAAAATACTGCATGAGTCCTTTTATATGAGGGATGTAAAATAATCAAACTCTTAGGAACAGAGAGAATAGTGATTTCCAGGGACTGGGGGCAAGGGGAAATGGAGAGTTGTTAGTCTATAGGTATAGAGTTTCAGTTACGTGAGATAAATAAGTTCTACATATTTGCTGTACAAATAGTGCCTATAATTAATAATTCAGTATTATTCACTTAAAATTTGATTAAAAATGTTAATTGTTCTTACAACAAAAACAAACAAAAAGGGGCAAGAGGAAACTTTTGGAGGTGGTAGATAATGTTTATTACCTTGATTGTGGTGACAGTTTCACTGGTGTAGGCATATCTCCAAACTCATCAACTTGTATACATTAAATATGTCCATTTTTTTGGTGTATCAATTATACCTCAATAAAACTGTTTAAGAAATGAAGGAGCAAACTGCCTTCTTGAGGAAGAAACCCACAGGCCACCACGCAGTAAATCATAACGGAAGTAAAAAAGCTCAACAGGGAGACCACAGCCAATCAACCTTACCACAGTGAAAAAGCAAATGTTATGGCAGCCCAAGCAAACTAACACAGTCTGCCACTTACTAGTAGCTTGACCTGAAAAAGTCACTCACTTCTGCCCTACTCATCCAACTCATTATGTCATCTACAAAGGGAGATCATACCAATCTTACAAAGCTGTTGTAGCTATAAATATTAATAATACCTATAAATATAAGGGCTCTGTCTGTATTCTTCGCCTCCATATTCTAAGAAAATAGAAGGATGCTTGGAACTGTAAGTCTCAACAAGATATATTACTAATTAATGAATATCGGAGGTCTAGTATACTAAATTCCTCATGGTAGGCGACAGGCTTGTGGTGGCTGCTAGCTCTATTCAGTGTCATTAAAGGTGAGGAGAGTAAAAACAATTTTTGTAGAAGATAGGTTACCCTGGGAACAATTCCAGATGGTACACATTATAAGATAACAAAACCAATAGTTCACACACTAAAGTGTGGTGCAGGAAAAAAGAGATGGATGGGATTTAGAATGGATGGAAAAGGCATTATGCAAAAGGTGAGGCTTCTTTAGGTCTTTAAGGATGAACATCATTTGAAGAGAAGCAGCTCTTTAATGCCACATTTTTATTGTTAACAGTAAGGGAAGCATCATAAATGCATTCTCTCTGAATGGGAAAACTAAAATAATTTTTAAAGACCCTTTAATTAAGCTCACCTCAAGCGCCTTCATTGACTTCTCATTCTTGAACACCAGTGTCACCAATGAAATTGCTTTATAGGAAAATGACTGCTACCAGCAGCAAGAGTAAAAAATTCAAATTGGCTAAAACCTCATTCTCATCCACTTGTAGTTATGAAAGACTGAAAGAGTTTTACTAAATGTGTCAGATTCACAGTAATTTTGCTGATTGCCTGGCAGGCTGTCACGCTTTAAATACTAGGAGGTATTTACTTTCGTGATAGGGTGCGACTGTTTTGAACTATATGAACACTGACGAGGTTGTCTGGGATATCTGTGTTTTCCTTCTTTCAAATTAGCTGAGTTTCATTCCCTCAAATTCCTTTAAAACTTGAAGTTTTGAAGCGCCATCATTCTTACTAGTATGTCTTTACAAGGAATGTAGAAAAGGATCATATGATTTATTTCCACAAATATGAAAGAAGATCTAAACCAAAATTTATTAGTATGCAAGTGATTACACTCAGTTTTCTAAGAACCTTGTTTTAATCTATTAATGCCTTCATAAGATCCTTTAGCTTCTCTCAGAACAAGGTAGTTGAAAGTATTGAGATAAATCCTAAAATGAATTTCTAGTCATAGTTTTTTCAGGACAAGATTTTATCAATCTCTTTCTGATTTGCATTTTCAAATAGTTTTGGTAGTAGTGAGGACAAATATGGAATATTACATGATCATTTGCAAATATTCTCTGTCTTTTCTGAGGTAGTATTATTCTTCTCCTCCTGATTGTTAATTCTGGTCTTGATTTAACACATGAAATGTCATAGAAAATTGTTAAGTATCAGTACTCTTTTCCTCTACTTTATCACTTAGCGATTTTCCAGAACAGAAGTCCTTCTATCAGCCTAATTGCTGAAAGCAGTCAATGCAAAAGAGATCCACAGGTCCACATGATAGTTATATAACACACAGAAGAAATGAACTTTCCTTGTGAATCGCTGAGATTTGAGGATCTTTTATCCCTGCAATATCTTGTATATTATTATGACACATTAACCCAGACTCTTCATCATGGATTTATTCATTTGCATCACAAATACTTTGAATACAACACCATATCAGGCACTGTACTAGATACTGAGGTTCTAATGGTAAACGAAAGCAGATTATTTTCCTGCAACTGTGGAACTCAGTCTGGAATGACCATGCATCACGATGATGTCTTGCCTCTGCTCTCTCTCCCTCTCTCTTTTTAAAAATATATCCAATATCTGACCATCACAGCCTCAGCATACATTTCTCTGTCAAATTGTAGAAGTGGCAGCATCTGACCACTAAGGATAAAAGGAATTTGAAAAATGGAAGAGCAGAAAAAAGATAAGCCCGGAAAGAAGGTGATATTTTAGTCTGAAAAGAAGTCCTCAGATGTTATTATATGTATCTCTGTGAGGGTTGATCAAAGCAGATGACGTTGGAGCCCTGTTTATCTTCTCTTTGTCTTCCTCTCTACAGGAAGCTTCAAATTGTCCTTTGAGTTATTTTATTTTAGGCTGTACCTGAGGCTCAGCATTGAACTTCCTTATTCCTAAGTTTAGAATTAATAATATTTTCTAACTGCCAATAACTCTAAAACAAATCCCTATAAATACAGAGTTTAAATCATGCAACAAATTACTGTCCTGGGAATCTCTAAAGTATTATAACAGTAAATCTCATTGTAACTGCAGATACCTTGCTCCTAGCTTGACTCATAAATTTATATAGATGATTTGCTATCTTATATATAACCAATATCTACTATATGTATGTAATATCTACAGAGCTTCTCAACTTATGGTAGAGTTACCTCCTAATAAACCCATCCTAACCTGAAAATATCACAAGTCCAAATGCATTTAATACACCTCACCTACCAAACACCATAATTTAGCCTAGCCTACCTTACATGTACGAAGAACACTTTACATTAGCCTACAGTTGGACAGAATCAACCAACACAAGCTTATTTTATAATAAAGTGTTGACTATCTGATGTAATGTATTGACTACTGTCCTGAAACTGAAAAAGAGAATGGTTGCGTGGGTACAGAATGGTCATCAGCGTGTGAGTCCTTTACCCTTATGATCGCCTGGGTGACTGGGAGCTGCAGTGCTGCCCCTGCCCAGCATCACAACGGAGTATCATACCACATATTGTTAGCCCAGGAAATGATCAAAATTCAAAATTCCAAGTATAGTTTCTACCATATGAGTATCACTTTCCCACAATCGTAAATTACAAGGTGAAACTTTTATAAGTGGGGGACAGTCTGTATATATCATAGAGATATATATTTTCTTATATATTATACACCTATCTATATCCCTGTCTATAGATCATCTATCTATCTATTTGTTTTGATCTAAGTTTCCCAACAGATTTATTTCTAATTTTGTTTTTCTTAAGATTTTTAAAATCTTCACAAATGCATATGTCTGAAAGAGATAAAGTGTGGACTAGATTTTTTTCTGTATTTTTCCAGTATCATGAAGAAGTAAAGATTGGCCCTGCTGAGAATCAGATCATTAGAACGTAAACACAGTTTCTCACAAGACATAGTCAAAGCCATCATGTAGCTGCAAACATGACTAATCCCTCTTTCTGGGCAATGATTACTTTTTTACCAACTCCATCTTTTGCTCTGACTTAGTCCTCCTTCCTCCTGGAAAAAATTATTAAATCATCAAATCAACACATTTCTCTACTTTTTGACACTATCCAATCCAGAATAGGTCCCTACTTCTCTAAATTCTCCACAAACTTACTGAATAGTCCCCAAACCCTAGAAGAAATCCTCCCAACTCCTCTTTCCTGAAATGTCCCCCAATTTCCCCTGGTGTGTGTTTTCCCTTGCTGTAGAGAGCTAAATAAAAACTGACTTTGCTCAAGTGCAAGAGTGTCCCTTTTGATCTTTGGTGGATTTCAACAATAATGATATAGGGCTCAAAGGAACTCTTTTACTTAATGGCTACACACAACACAACACAACACACACACACACAGATGTTGCCCTAAAATGTCAATAAGTCTGTATACCACAGGGAAAAATATTTGTGTATTTTATGTGAAAAGGAAAACTGCACATTTTTTCTGAAAATGAACATTTTAGTCCCATTCAGATTTTAAATGAATGGAAAATGTTCCTTTGTATATGTTTCAAAACCTCTGAGGAGAATCCATTCTCTTTTGGCTGCCTTTCAGGATTGGTCATGTCAGGTGCTAAGCCATTTTAAATAATGCCGGGAATCCAAGTCAGTGGGTACAGAGAGTCCTGAGATGATCAATCATATTGCATTTACTACTAAAACCGATATTTCCATTTTTTATTCTTTCTTGTTATTTCAACCCCATGCTTCCCTGGCAGAAACAATGAACTGAATGGGACAGATTCTGAGAATTTTACTCGCAGCAAATATATGTCAAACATTATTCACCCAAAGTATATATTCCCATGGAAAATAAATTGAATTTATACATTTTCCCCAAGAAGAATGAAAATTTGTGAGTTAGTTTAGTTTCCTGGTCAGAATTCTGTGAATGCTTTCTGCTATAGTCACAACTTGAGATTTGTTACTTTAAAGATATAAAGGAAGACTATAAAAAAGATGCATAACCTCAAATTACATTAACTGTACATTAAGGGAGATGCACAAATCCCAAGAAATAATGAAATGTCAGGGTTAGAATCATCCCTTTTCAGGCTTAGTGTTCAATCTCCTATGATCTTGCATAAAACGCTATTGCTGTTCACCTTGCTATTAGGAAGTACAATTGATTGGCTTGCAATATTTATTAGTGCATTAGTCATGTACATTAGCACCAAACTGGAAACAAATAATGCTTTACTTCTCTAAGTCTGTGGCAAGCCAATGCAAGTACAAATGTAGGTACTGATATAAATACAAGCGTGACTCACGCTCCTGAAATATCCTTCCTTTACCCAGATTTACCAGAAAAATTTAGAGATAAACATACTCCAACCATTTCAATCTTTGGTGAGTTAGAACAGTTCACATTAGTCAGGTTCATTTTTGTTCTTTCGGCTTGGTGTCCTTTTGACAAATTGTCAATAAGAGGTCACAAAGTAAATCAAAACTGAAAGGAACAGCTTATCTGATATTAATACATACGATAGATTAAATCCTGAGGCTATCATTTTGCCAAATACTTATTTCAGCTCAGGTGTCATCCCAAATTCTGCATAAGACTTGGCTGTTGGTCTTAAAAAAGAGAGAGAAATTAATCTTCAATCAAGTATAAGTAAGTCTGAAGGTCTGATGTTATTCAAAACAACTGTCTCTACCGTCACAACCGCCACCACTGCTACCATGTCTGTATCTACACTAATTTCAAGCCAATGTTGTATCAAGCTCTGTATCCTCTGATAAATAACTCAGTGGGACTGCCACTGTGCCATTTCATAGAGCCCTTGATTGGCCTAGCAACTTCTGCTTCCTGTCTCTTCTTGTCTCCTGGAAACCAGTCATTATGTAGGATTTGCATATCCCTAAGTCCTCTATACTGTGAAAAGCTCACCCCATGACCACCTATTTCAATTTCTGTCTCTGGTTACTGGCATATGGATTTTTTTTCTGTCATAAAAACTAAAACTGGCTCTTTCCAAAGGACTTTGGATTTCCTGATTCCTTGATTCTCATCATTCTGAGTTTTCTCCTATAGAAATCTAGTCCTTTGCAACCACACCCTATCTCCTGACCCTTCAGCAATTCCCCAAGTAGGGTAGCTTCAGGGCTGGCCACTCCTCTGCTTTACTGGGGAGACTGGAGCAACAACAAAGAAGAATTGACAGTGTTAATGTGTGGTGCTAGTAAAAGTAGTTTTATAAATATTGTGGTGGGTTTATGTATTTTGTACTAGAATCCTGTCATTTTAATTTTCTCTTTATTTTGACTTAGCACAATGGTCAAATCACAATATTTTTCAAGTAGTCCTAAACTTCAATTTTACTATTTGAGAATTTGTGATAATCCAAACTAAGCTGTCCAAGCCAATAAACTGTCACTGTTTAGTGAGTGCTTAGTGTATGCTAGATCCTGAAACAGCTTCTGAACTTCACAAAGCCCTTGCAAGATAGGCATCATTATCCCATGTGATATATTATATTTCTTAAAAATCGCTAGAACCATACCTCCCTTGCAACATGACTTTGCCATTCCTTATCAAGTTGTCCTAACTATTCTCCACTTTTCAGTGTGGTCAGGCTCTGTATCCTCTGATAAATAACTCAGTGGGACCGGCACTGTGCCATTTCATATAGCCCTTGACTGACCTAGCAACGTCTACTTCCTGTCTCTTCTTGTCTCCTGGAAACCAGTCACTACGTAGGATTTGCATCATCCCTAAGTCCTCCATACTGTGAAAAGCTCAAGAAACTTAGAAAGATCATGAAAGATGAGATACTACACAGGGCAAGAAAGTCCATGGAGCATTAAGATGGCAGGATAGTCATGAAGAAACCACTAAAACCCAGTCAAATGCCAGAGCACAGGCACTAGATACTATAAATCAGAGACAAAGTCTCCTTGTGCCAGGCCCAAATTCCTCTTCCATGGAATTGTGAACTTATGAAAGTGGTTGTTGTTTTTATCTGTAAGCTCAGGATGGTTCCTTAGGCAGGGATAAATAGCCAAACCCCAAAGTTTTGAAGAACACACAAAGGCTCAGGGAAGGTAAGAAATTTGCCCAAGTCCACACTAATATGAGGTGGCTAAGCCAGGATTTGAACCACATTCTCTTCACTATGTATCCCATAGTCTTAACCACTACATAATGCAGAACTTCAATATATATCTAGAAATGTTTTTCTAAAGAGACTCAAACTGCAAGTAGTACTATAGGGAACATGGTACTTAAGAGAATAATCTCAGTTTTTGGGCTACAAGATATGTGTGTGTATAACCAAGCAGATGCTCCTAATTACAAATTTATTTTATCTATTTGTTGAAACAAGCTGACATAGTCTCTACTTAGAGACACTTCAATTTAAAATATGTATTTTAAACCAATAGAACTGCATAATTTTCTTTCTTTAAAAAATATATTTATCTGGATTTTCACTATTTTATGCTAAATTTCCAAAGTTTTCAGTAATATTTCAGAACAAGTCAAATAAAAGAAAGGTAACCTTTTCTGACTGAGGTCTAGGTAAATTGACAAGAAGAAAAAATTCTGCGAACTGAAGAACCTCAAACTCCAGGCTTTTCCTATCACATATGTGTGCTTGCTTCACACATGTCTTCCAGGTTTGAAATCTAGACCCATGTTCACATTTCACCAACCCAAGACAACAACTACAGCAAAACTTTCTCTCTCTCTCTTTAAAGGTTTTATTTATTTATTTATTTATTTATTTATTTATTTGAGAGAGAGAGAAAGAGAGAGAGCATAAGCAGGAGGAGAGGTAGGCAGAAGAAGAGGGAGAAGCAGGCTCCCCGCTGAGCAGGGAGTCCAACGTGGGGCTCGATCCCAGGACCCTGCTCCATCGCAGGACCCTGGAATCATGACCTGAGCCAAAGGCAGATGCTTAACCAACTGAGCAACCCAGGTGCCCCTATAGCAAAACTCTCTTGACCAAGTTTTCATGAATCTTGATTGAGGATTTAAGGAACACAAGGCAAATTTACTTTGCACTCAGAATTCTTGTTCCTCAAAGTTTCTTCATGTATCCTGAGACTTCTCTGAATTTTAGGTCATATAGAGCATAGTTTTACAAAAACTCTGTTTTTAATCTTTTTTTTTCTTTTCCTTTTTTTGTCTTTCGTTTCATGAGCATACCAAAATAGTGACCCCTCAATTCTATTTCATTTTATTTTTTGTTTGTTTTTAGAAAATATGGAATACTTCATGAATTTGGGTGCCATCCTTACGCAGGGGTCATGCTAATAATCTTCTTTGTAGCCTTCCATTTTTAGTATACGTGCTGTCCAAGTGGGCACTCAATTTATTTCTTTTAATGAAAAGCATTGTGGTTTCAATTTGTTTGTTTTCCTTTACAGTTTGAGATCCTGCCTCTACCTACTCCCAGAGGCCATGGTCTTCGACCCTAACTAATGTCATAAAAACATTTTCCTTAATAAGAAAACTCTCCTTCACAAGAACTTTGGTGCTAGCTGTGCATACAATAATGCACTCACCGTTTGTTTCTTGATTCTGACCACTCTAACTCTGAAACCTTTGGGCAAGTTACTTAACTCAGAGTTAGCTTTCATGAAATAAATATTGAATAACAGCAACCTCAAAATGTTCCTGGGAAAATGAAGTGGAATAAGGAAGATTAAGCCTAATAGAATGAACGAACTTCATCAACAGTCATTTCCTTCCTGCTGATCTCCTGCAACCTTTCCTCATGCCTTTCTCCCAGCTATTAAAATCAATCGAGAGTGTTTCTTCCTCTTTAAAATAAATGTTACTCAGTACCAACAAAGCTTCCTGTTATTTAAAAATAACTTTTTCTTATCATCTTATTGCCTATTAGCTTCCACACCAGTCTGTGGATATGCCTGATTTCATATATAATGTAACCTATTCTCTAGGTATAAAAACATGAAAGTAAGGAGATTTCATTCATTCTATTTCTATCTTGTACTCCTAAACTCTTGAAAAAGAATCATACCCTCAAAGAACAATTTTAAGTTTCTCTGTTAAATTGACCATGTACAGCAATCATGCTATAGTGTTTGTGAAGCCTGTGAGATTTTATTTTTTTCACAAACAAAAATTATACTTTACAAAGGTACAAGAAAATGTCTTTGAAATAGTTAAAGTTAAAATAAAGCTACCTTATCAGGCACAAGATATTTCTTGGTTTGATTTTGGGTTTTAGAAAAATTTGTACAGATTATTATAATTAACACAATTATAATTATAATCAAAATAATTATTATGTTTGTTCTCTATAAATTTCAATGAAGTGATGGAATTTTTTAATCTTTATGCTTTGATTAAATGTATTTAGCTTTTTTTGTTCTCCCTACATGTATATTATTTTGAACTATTCAAAGTAATCCACAAGTTAAAAAGTCATGTGAATTAAAGATGCATATAGCAAGAAATCAGAAAAAGAAAACATGAAAGATATATTGTCAATAACATTCCACCCCTATTGTATTCCATGTGTTTGGAATTACAAAAGGTGTTTAGATACCTGTCAAATTATCCTGAAATATCTGCCAGGCTGAGGACAAGACCCCTTCTCATTGGTGTTCCACACCATTGCCGTCAGAGGAGGGAGATCGTCAGTACACGAGATGGGGAAATGATAAAAGAACACATGTGGACAATGTTCCTCACTTCTCTGGAAAAAAAAAAAAAAAGAGAGAGAGAAAAAAAGTAATAGTGTGGCCTAGAGTTACGAAAAGGATGAAAAGTGGGCGGAAATTTTCTTTAAACATTTAGCATTGTGAATGCCTGCCGTACAGTTTATTTACCTTTAACCTTTAAGATATTAAACTAATAAAAAGGACATACTCCAACTTCAGACACAATTTTGCATCTCCGGATAGGACTTTGGGTCTTACCAATCAGAGAAAGTGAAATGATAGGTAAATACAAAACTGCAACAGATGTACCTTTTTTTTTTTTTTTTAAATTTATTGTTGTTAATGCTAACACTCACTTGCTCCCATGTTTGATTTGGCTTCCATTTGCCTCAGGTGACTCTGTACTTGCCTCACACTCTAGGGGCATATGTGATTCAGAAATGCTAATCAAAATGCTTAATTTCCCAGCCTGTATTTAATTTAGAGATGTGACCATGACCTAATTTGTTCCAATGAAATAGACTCTCTAAAGCTACTGGACTAACTTTTATTTATTTACATGTTTGCTCCTTTAGTATTGCTGAGAGGAATAATGTTCTCAAAGGAGAGTTACTTGTGAAAAAAAGGGAGCATGGCTTTGCTTCCAAAAGTAACGGATCAATGTTATGATTTTGTTTCTCTAGTTTTCTTCAGAGTCCATATTTCATCTCTTTCTGCCACAAATTCTCAAGGGCAATTGAATGAGCAAACCCTTAAGGGCTAATAGGAAGGGTTACTTGCACTGTGGCATGCAACATACAGGATTTCCTTGCATGGCTCACTCAAAACTGGCAAGTGAATTATGAAGTTACCAGA
Source organism: Ursus maritimus (assembly GCF_017311325.1). Lineage (NCBI taxonomy): Eukaryota > Metazoa > Chordata > Mammalia > Carnivora > Ursidae > Ursus > Ursus maritimus. The sequence goes on along the minus strand of NW_024426996.1, from coordinate 36,347,649 downwards.
GATGACATCTTAGTGAAAGTAGATAGAAGATATATACAGTTTCCTTTAATTTTAAGAGAATATGAAAAAATGGCCCTAGAATACTAACATAGGATTTTATTAATGCAGCAGGTTTTTGTAATTTCAAATAATTTATCTTTAACCCTCTTTGTATGTGTGTGACTACCCAGACATTCAGAGTACCTGTCCATTTCTATGCTCCAGTTCTTATTTGCTCAGTATTATGAAAGCAGTGTAACAGTGTAATACTCTTTGAAATAGTTATATAGTCAAAGTCTACGTGAATAAATTTTGGACAATGCAAGACATACTTCAGATGAAAGCAAACTCCTTCTGAATTTGATTGTTATCAGAGAAATAAAAGAAAAAATCAATTTTTTAGAAGAATAGAGGCATATCAGGTGCTAAGAACTAGATCATTTTGCTTTGGAATAACTGAACACTAGCTGCCAGGGACTGGAATAATTTGCTTAGTAGAAAATACCAATTCTGACGCTATTGTTACGTCTGATAATTATTCTTCAATACCTTCAGTCTTGTACTGACGCTACTGGAGAATTAAACGGAAAATGCTGTAGGAATCGTTATCACTACATCTCTCACATTTTTGATGCTAGTTTAATTTTTGGAGTTTTCAAAGAAGCTATATTGTATTTTGTTTTGAGAAAAAAATTTTACACAGGATGAAATGCACAGCTCTTACGCGTGCAACTGATGAGTTTTTGTAAATGTATATATCCAAGCAATCATCACTTAAAGTAAGATATAAAACTTTTCCACCTCCCAGCAATTTCCATCATTTCCTTCCACTTATATCCTTGAGCAACTCCCTAGCATTCTACTTCATGTCATAGAAAAACTTCTCGAGATCTGGGAATCCAAGGTCATTTTTTTAATGCCAGAGTGTTGTGACTCTTACCCCGATTCTCCAGATCTCCTTCATCTTCTCCTCCAATCCGACCTATACCATCATCACTTAGGAAAACTCTATTCTGATTTATCATCTGAAATTAGTGTTGCCTGCACTTAAAGAGGCAAATAATGTGACAGTGTATAGCTTTCAGGAAATACGTTGTTTTATAGAACAGATGTGCATTCTTCTAGTCTTTGCTCTGGAACCTGTGGCTATTTAGATATACGAGCTGGGTGCCTGTGCAATCTATTGATCAGAATAAGCTTCACAGTTGTCAAGTGATAAATGAAATTTGACCCTAGTTTACCTCAGGGTAAGGCCAAAATGCTCGTAAAGAAAGCTGTTGGTAATATTTCTGTCTCTGAATATACTATTTGAAATAAATATGGCAGTTCACTCAGGTTGAGTACAATAAAAAAGGAGTAGATATTATGTGGATAATATTTCTAAAAGAAGATATGATCATCATACAGAAACACTGGTACCTATTCATCACCTTCCTTCTACTAAATTATTCAGACATTTATTAACTTTGGTGCTGAGATTAAAGCATATATTTCAGTTAATTCAAGATTTGAGGAACAAGGAGTTAAGATGGCGGAGGAGTAGGGGACCCCTTTTTCAGCCGGTCCCCCGAGTCGAGCTGGATAGGTACCAGACCAGCCTAAATAACCACGGAATCAGCCTGAGACGCAGGATGATGCATCTGGATCTCTACAAATGAACATCTCCAGCGCTGAGTATTGAGGTACCAAGAGGGGAGCTGTAAACCGTGCACGGATATCGGAAGATAAACGGAAGGGGAGGGAGCCGGTTTGGCGCGCCGGAAGCGCAGCCACCTGCACGGGGAGCGGGCGGACCACAGAGGGTACCCGCGAGAGAGCGGACTGAGACCGGTGAGCCGTGAACGCCCGCGCCACCAGGCATCTCCCGAACACGGAATCCCGGTGCGCTCACGGGATCCAGACTGAGACCGAACTCCCGGAGCGCGGCGGGCGGCTGGCGGCTGGCGGGCCACCTGCACGGGAGCGGGCGGACTCGCTGTCGGCACCCGCGAAACAGCAGACTGAGACCCTGAACCGGGTGCGCGCGCCACCAGGCTTCTCACGAAACTCCGGAATCGAGGTGTGCTCACCGGGCATAGACTGAGACCGGGAGACCTCGGAGCCGGCGGCCGGTGGCTGGCGGCATTAGAAACACAAAGGACAGAGACGCCGCAGGCCGGGTGGCTGGCGGCATTAGAAACACAAAGGACAGAGACGCGCCGGCCCTGGAAGTGAGGGCAGGTCGCCGAGCTGTGCGCACATCCCGACGCCGCAGGGGTTGAGCAGCACCAACAGTAACAGAGTTAAAGGCCAGAACATCGTGGAGAACGGGCCGCAATCCTCTGTTCTCGACAATGCAGCCTCTGCTGCTCTGACCTCAGAAGAGGCAGGCATAGCCGCGCCGCCGGAGGCCGCCAGAGAACAAAAGCCTGGAAATACCGGCTCAGAGAGTGCCCATCCCCATCCCCTCGCAGGGGTCACGGAGACTCCAACCAAACAGGGTGGCCTGAGTATCGCGCGGCAGGCCCCTCCCCAGAAGGCAGGCTGAAAATCAAGAAGCCCACAACCCGGGCGCCTGGGTGGCGCAGTCACTGAGCCGCCTGTCTTCGGCTTAGGGCGTGATCCCAGCGTTTCGGAAAGGAGTTCCTCATCGGGCTCCTCCGCTGGGAGCCTGCTTCTTCCCTCTCTCACTCCTGCTTCTGTTTCTGTTCTGCTGACTGTCTGTCTCCCTCTCTCAGATAAGTAAATAAATAAAATCTTTAAAGAAGAAGCCCACATCTCTAAGATCCCTATAAAACAAGACGGCCTGGGACTCCAGTCAATAATTTTGGGCTCTGAACCCCGCAACCTCTCTTCATCAGAATGACAAGAAGGAGAAGCCCCCCAGCAAAGAAAAGACAGTGAGTCAGTGGCCTCTGCCACAGAAGTAACGGATATGGATGTAACCAAATTATCAGAAATGGAATTCAGAGTAACAATGGTCAAGATAATGAGTAGACTTGAAAAAGTATTCAGGAAAATATTACTGAGATATAGAATCCCTAAGGGCGGAAATGAGAGCCAATTTGACAGAAATTAAAAATTCTATGAGCCAAATGCAGGCAAAACTAGAGGCTCTGACGGCCAGGGTCACGGAAGCGGAGGAAAGGGTTAGTGAATTGGAGGATGGGTTAATAGAGGAAAAATAAAATAGAAGATGGTCTTAAAAAAATCCACGCCACCGAATGTTGGCTACGGAGATTACTGACTCAACGAAACGATCCAATGTTAGAATCATCGGCATCCCCCGAGGGGGTGGAGAAAAACAGAGGTCTAGAAGAGATATTTGAACAAATTGTAGCTGAAAACTTCCTAATCTAGCAAGGGAAACAAAAATTCGCGGTCCAAGAGGCAGAGAGGACCCCTCCCAAGCTCAACCATGACAGACCTACACCACGTCACGTCATAGTGCAATTCGCAAATATGAGATCCAAGGAAACAGTATTGAAAGCGCAGGGCAAAGAAATTTCTCACGTACCAAGGCAAAGGCATCAGAATTACGTCAGACCTGTCTACACAGACCTGGAATGAGAGAAAGGGTTGGGGGGGAGCATTTTAAAGCTCTTTTCAGAGAAAAACATGCAGCCAAGGATCCTTTATCCAGCAAGGCTGTCATTCAGAATTGATGGAGAAATAAAGACATTTCAGAATCGACAGTCACTAGCCAATTTCGTAACCATGAAACAGCCCTACAGGAGGTATTACGGGGTTCTATAAAAGTAAAAAGGCCCCAAGAGTGGATACAAAACAGAAAGTCACAGCCAATACAACAAAGACTTTACTGACAACATGGCAGAATTAAAAGCATATCTCTCAGTACTCAGCCTGAACATTAATGGTTTAAATTCTGGTTTCAAACGCCACAGGGTTGCAGATTGATAAAAAGAAATGACCCATCCATTTGCTGTCTACAAGAGACTCATTTCAACCCAAAGATGCATTCAGACTGAGAGTAAGGATGGAGTACCATCTTTCACGCAAATGGACCTCAAACGAAAGCTGGGGTAGCAATTCTCATATCAGATAATTGATTTTTAAACTACAGACTATAGTTAGAGATGCAGAAGGGCACTATATTATTCTTAAAGGAAGTATTCAACAAGTGGATATGACAATTATAAATATATATGCCAACAGGGGGAGCAGCAAGATACACAAGCCAACTCTTAACCAGAATAAAGAGACATATAAATAAAATACACTAATAGTAGGGGACCTCAACACTCCACTCTCAGAAATAGACAGAACACCCTGGGAAAAACTAAGCAAAGAATCAAAGGCTTTGAATGCCATACGACTTCCAGTTGGACCTCTTAGATATATATAGAACACTACACCCCAGAACCAAAGAATACTCATTCTATTCTAATGCCCATGGAACATTTTCAAGAATAGACCATGTTCTGGGACACAAAACAGGTCTCAGCCGATACCAAAAGATTGAAATTATCCCTGCATATTCTCAGACCACAACGCTCTGAAATTGGAACTCAACCACAAGGAAAAAATTTGGAAGAAACTCAAACACTTGGAGACTAAGAACCATCCTGCTCAGGAATGACTCGATAAACCAGGAAATCAAAATCAAATTAAACAATTTATGGAGACAATGAGAATGAAAATACAACAGTCCAAAACCTATGGGATACTGCAAAGGCAGTCCTAAGGGGGAAATACATAGCCATCCAAGCCTCACTCAAAAGAATAGAAAAATCTAAAATGCAGTTTTTATATTCTCACCTCAAGAAGCTGGAACAGCAACAGAGGGACAGGCCTAATCCACGCACAAGGAAGCAGTTGACCAAAATTAAAGCTGAAATCAATCAAGCAGAAACCAGAAGTACAGTAGAGCAGATCAACAGGACTAGAAGCTTTGAGAGAATCAATAAAATTGACAGACCACTGGCAAGACTTATCCAAAAGAAAAGAGAAAGGACCCAGATTATTAAAATTATGAATGAAAAAGGAGAGGTCATGACGAACACCATTGAAATTGGAAGGATTATTAGAAATTTTTATCAACAGCTATATGCCAATAAACTCAAGCAATCTGAAGAGATGGAATCCTTCCTGGAAACCATAAACTACCAAGATTGAAAAAGGAAGAAATTGATTTCTTAAACAGGCCAATTAATTATGAAGAAATTGAGTCAGTGATAAACAACCTTCCAAATAACAAAACTCCAGGCCCGGACGGTTTTCCTGGGGAATTCTACCAAACATTCAAAGAAGAAATAATACCTATTCTCCTAAAGCTATTTCAAAAAATAGAAACAGAAGGAAAGCTACCAAACTCATTCTATGAGGCCAATATTACCTTGATCCCCAAACCAGGCAAAGACCCCTCAAAAAGGAGAATTACAGACCGATTTCCCTAATGAATATGGACGCCAAAATCCTCAACAAGATACTTGCTAATAGAATCCAACAGTTCATTAAAAGGATTATCCACCACGATCAAGTCAGATTCATACCTGGGATGCAAGCGTGGTTCAATATTCGCAAATCAATCAGCGTGATACATCATATCAACAAGAAAAGACTCAAGAACCATATGATTCTCTCAATCAATGCCGAAAAAGCATTTGACAAAATACAGCATCCTTTCCTGATTAAAACCCTTCAGAGTGTAGGAATAGAAGGTACATTTCTCAATCTCATAAAAGCCATCTATGAAAAGCCTACTGCAAATATTATTCTCAATGGGGAAAAGCTGGAAGCCTTTTCCTTAAGATCAGGAACACGACAAGGATGCCCACTCTCGCCACTATTATTCAACATAGTACTAGAAGTCCTTGCAACAGCAATCAGACAACAAAAAGGGATCAAAGGTATTCAAATCGGCAAAGAAGAAGTCAAAATGTCTCTCTTCGCAGACGACATGATACTCTATATGGAAAACCCAAAAGAATCCACTCCCAAACTATTAGAAGTTATAGAGCAATTCAGTAACGTGGCGGGATACAAAATCAATGCTCAGAAATCAGTTGCATTTCTGTACACGCAATAACAGAACGAAGAAAGAGAAATCAGGGAATCCATCCCATTTACAATAGCACCAAAACCATAGCTACCTTGGAATTAACTTAACCAGAGACGTAAAGGACCTTTATTCTAGAAACTATAAATCACTCTTAAAAGACACTGAGGAAGACATAAAAAGATGGAAAGATATTCCATGCTCATGGATCGGAAGAATTAACATAGTTAAAATGTCCATGCTACCCAGAGCAATCTACACTTTCAATGCTATCCCGATCAAAATACCGAGAACGTTTTTCAAAGAACTGGAACAAATAGTCCTTAAATTTGTATGGAACCAGAAAAGACCCGAATCTCCAAGGAACTGTTGAAAAGGAAAAACAAAGCTGGTGCATCACAATGCCGGATTTCGAGCTGTACTACAAAGCTGTGATCACAAAGACAGCATGGTACTGGCACAAAAACAGACACATGACCAATGGAACAGAATAGAGAGCCCAGAAATGGACCCTCAGCTCTTTGGGCAACTAATATTTGATAAAGCAGGAAAACATCCGTGGGAAAAAGACAGTCTCTTCAATAAATGGTGCTGGGAAAATTGGACAGCTACATGCAAAAGAATGAAACTTGACCACTATCTCACACCATACACAAAAATAAACTCCAAATGGATGAAAGACCTCGATGTGAGACAGGAATCCATCAAAATTCTAGAGGAGAACATAGGCAGCAACCTCTACGACATCGGCCAAAGCAACCTTTTTCATGACACATCCCCAAAGGCAAGAGAAACAAAAGATAAAATGAATTTATGGGACTTCATCAAGATTAAAAGTTTCTGCACATCCAAGGAAACAGTCAGAAAAACTAAGAGGCAGCCCACGGAATGGGAGAATATATTTGCAAATGACACTACAGATAAAGGACTGGTATCCAAGATCTACAAAGAACTTCTCAAACTCAATACATGAGAAACAAATAAACAAATCACAAAATGGGCAGAAGATATGAACAGACACTTTTCCAATGAAGACATACAAATGGCTAACAGACACATGAAAAAATGTTCAAAATCATTAGCCATCAAGGAAATTCAAATCAAAACCACACTGAGATACCACCTACGCCAGTTAGAAGGAAAAAATAGACAAGGCAAGAAACAACAATTGTTGGAGAGGATGTGGAGAAAGGGGATCCCTCCACATTGTTGGTGGGAATGCAAGTTGGTACAGCCACTCTGGAAAACAGTGTGGAGGTCCCTTAAAAAGTTAAAAATTGAGCTACCCTATGATCCAGCCATTGCACTACTGGGTGTTTACCCCAAAGATACAGACGTAGTGAAGAGAAGGCAATGTCCACAATAGCTAAATCGTGGAAGGAGCCGAGATGCCCTGCAACAGATGACTGGATTAAGAAGTTGTGGTCCAGGGGCGCCTGGGTAGCGCAGTCGTTAAAGCGTCTGCCTTCGGCTCAGGGCGTGATCCTGGTGATCCGGGATCGAGTCCCACATCAGGCTCTTCCGCTATGAGCCTGCTTCTTCCTCTCCCACTCCCCCTGCTGTGTTCCCTCTCTCGCTGGCTGTCTCTCTGTCACATAAATAAATAAAATCTTTAAAAAAAAAAAAAAAAAGAAGTTGTGGTCCATATATACAATGGAATATTACTCAGCAATCAGAAAGAATGAGTTCTCAACATTTGCTACAACATGGACGGCACTGGAGGAGATAATGCTTAGTGAAATAAGTCAAGCAGAGAAAGACAACTATCATATGATTTCTCTCATCTATGGAACATAAGAACTAGAATGATCAGTAGGGGAAGAAAGGGATAAAGAAAGGGGGGGTAATCAGAAGGGGGAATGAAACATGAGAGACTATGGACTATGAGAAACAAACTGAGGGCTACAGAGGGAAGGGGGGTGGGGGAATGGGATAGACCGGTGATGGGTAGTAAGGAGGGCACATATTGCATGGTGCACTGGGTGTTATACACAACTAATGAATCATCGAGCCTTACATCGAAAACCGGGGATGTACTGTATGGTGACTAACATAATATAATAAAAAATCATTATTAATAAAAAAAAAAAAGATTTGAGGAACAAAACTTTGCAAGGAGGACCCATTTGGAGGAAATCTGAGTATAGTGTTGAAATAACAATACAAATAAAAATTGATACAAAATGAATATACAGGGAATGTTATTTATTCAATTCAATGTCGAGGTTATTTATTCAAGAAATATGTATTAAGTTTCTACTTATACACGTGGTTATTTGTTTAATGCTAATCTTGCATGTGGTGACACATAAAAATGTTATTGACACCTTAATTAGGCTACAATATGCAATGTAGATAGAGACTGATGATCTGGAATACTTCTTCTATCTCCTGTATGGAGGGCATAACCACACCAAACATTCCATCTATTTCTTACACATTTTCCCGATCCCATGCAGTTAGGGCCAAATTACCACCCTAGTCAACGGGCTGTGGGCAGGAGTGACTTGTTTTGCTTTTAACCAAAGCTTGTAAGTCAGTGAGTGACGCTCCAGTTTGTTCCTCTCTGAATGATGCAACCCATTTCCTAGGATACATACGATCTGCAATATATATGCTCTATGATACATGACATACGCACAGTATGTGCCCATTCAACTCCTCTGCATGCTCAGCTGTGCTTGTCTCGCTTACACTTGTTATCAAGAACACTTCACAGAATAAAATTCCTATGTGAAAATCTCTGTCATAGAGTATGTGTCCTAGGGACCTGGACTAGAACAAGTCATTTCTGTGCACTGCGCACTCCTCCGACTTTATCAGACGCCGCTCTCCCTGGAGTTACAGTACCCAGTGACATCAATCTTTGAAAGGTTTCAATCTCTGGGGCTTGCCACATGTTTTCTGGTTTTGTGCCTGTGTTTTTTGCCCTAAATGCTTTCTCTTCTCTTCACATAGCTGAAGCATTTTCAACTTTCGGGATTCCCAGCGCTCTGCCCAAATGGCCTTGCTGACCATCTTGCACTTGCTAACAGTCCTAGCGGGCAGGATGCCCCTCTCTCCTGTTTACCCCATATCTCTAACACTACTTACTTCTGCTTTCTTATTTGGATTACATGTTTGCAATAAGTGAATTAATAATATACCTATTAAATAGCTTTTTTAATAAAACAATCTATATTGTTCAACAGAGGCAATTTAAGAGTGGAAATTCATAAAAATGTGATATTTTTTGGAAGAGTCATGTCATAATTAACAGACTGGTAATTTATTCAAACACTATTTTAAGAAAAAATTCTTTTTCTTTTTGACATGGATTTATCGTTAATTTTTTAGATGTCATAACGGCATTTGGGTTTTTGTTTCTGTTTCAAATGAGGTTTTATTTTTTACTCTTTATAATGTAATGAAACAACATATATGCATTAAAATAAAACATATGCATTTATTAATCAAACATTAAAAATAATATAGGGGGGTGTAATAATTATGGTGCATAGCCACTAAATTTCTTAATTGTGTCTATCCCAAATACTATGTCACCAATACCATACTGTTTCTCTGAAGGGCACATTTTCAAGATATTCATATTTTTTTTCATATAATTCCCTGCAATCTTACTTAAAGTTGAATTGTATGGTTACTAAATGTGATATTATGCGCACTGTTAACTAAGTGTTCTCTGCTGATGGTAATAGTTTTAACTGATAAATACTCTACTGATGCTGAGCTACTTGGTAAGCTCAGAGCATATTCTGTGAAATCAAAGATATTCTTAATTATAATATTTTTATATTTAAATGTGTAAATATTTCAATCTAATTATTTATTCTAATAAACATTTACTCTTGGCCTCCATTCAAATTACCTTTCTTCAAAAAGTGTTCTTATAAGAAAAATTTCATAAATCCATTTTCTCTATGACTATTTATATTTTGTTCAATGTAGATGCAGCAAAAAATAAGTCTTCTCATTTTTATTCAACTCCATCACAGAATACAAATTTATTCATTTAGAAATATGGACTCCTTTAAAATATATATTTTTTTTACTAGAAGTTGGGACATTCCAAATTGCAACTTGGTAATTTCAAGTTAAATCCCGTATACCCTTTGAGCTCTCTATTACATTTGTTAGCTCCCTTGCTTTTTACAGAGATACATTACAATGTCTGCCTGTTTGCAAGACTGTCAATAATTACATTTCCTTAAAAGCTTTGGAAGCTGAATTGTTCTTGAGTTGCATTTGCTGAAAACTTTGATTAAAGATTTCCAAATGTTTTTGTAAAAAATACAAGCAATATTCAGAGGATTCATTTACAAAAATTCAATACCACTGTTGAACACTTAGGTTGATTTATAAAGTAACTCTTCAAGTTGCAAAGAATGTCTTTTATGAAGTAATTCAGTCATTGTGTCTCCTTAATCTTCTCCAATCTGCAATTGTTCCCAGTCATTCCTTGTCTTTTATGATCCTTGAATTTTTGAAGATGATCAATAAATTATTTGTGAAATGTTGCTAAATTTGTATTTGTCTGATATTTTCTGATTTGGTTCAAGTTCTGCATTTTTGACAATACAACAGAAGTGATGGTATGTCCTTTTCAGTGCATGATATCAGGTGGTCCAAGATCTTGACATGTCTGTTACAAGTGATGTTAACCCTGATAGCTTTCCAAAGTTGTCCGCCAGGTTTCTCCACTATGAAGTCGCTATTGATTCCTTTTTTAAAAAAGATTGTATTTATTTATTTGTCAGAGAGAGAGAGAGAGATCACAAGCAGGAGGAGCTGCAGGCAGAAGGAGAAGCAGGCTCCCCGTGAGCAAGGATCCCTGAAGCGGGGCTCCATCCCAGGACTCTGGGATCATGACCTAAGGGGAAGGCAGATGCTTAACCAACTGAGCCACCCAGCCATTTCCTCTATTATTCCCTTTATAATTAAAAATACCTTGGTAAAGAGGTGTTTAGACCATGCAGATACCCAGTTTTCAAACTTTGGTCACTGATTTACCATTCATCTATGGAGTGTGCCTGCAGTAATTATTATTATTTTTTAAAGATCTTATTCATTTATTTGAGAGAGAGAGAGAGAGAGCATGAGTCAGGGGACAGAGGGAGAGGGAGAAGCAGACTCCCCACTGAGCAGGGAGCCCAATGCAGGGCTGCATCCCAGACCTGGAGATCATGACGTGAGCCAAAGGCAGACCCTTAATTGACTGAGCTACCCAGATGCCCCAGCCTGCAATAATTATTAATCTAATGGTTGCTTAATAGTGATTTTATATTTGCTTCATTCCTTCAAAATTTGACTTCTTTTATAATGGAGAACTGTCCCTTCTCTCCCACATTTATTTATTATTCAATTATTATTTCATGTAAGTATGAAACTCATGGATATTTGTTTTATTCTATTGGTTGTAATTCAATACTACAGTTTATTTTGTTTCTTAAATTATTGCAGCTTGGCCTTTGGTAGTTTCTTCAGGTTGGCTCCTTTGTCCTTTTGAAATGATCTCACTCTTTTTGGAACACTGCTGTGTTTCTAGCACTTCAAAATATTTTTGCCTTACTCTGTATTTTTACTGTAGCAGCTCTGGAATCAAGTACTTCTGTAAGCAGCTCTGGTTCTTTTCACTGGGGAATGGTATTTAGAAACCATGATCTAGACCCTAGTTGTGTTCACTGCTACTAGGGTATCATTGGTTTGAGGACCTTTGAGTGGATTAAGCATAGAAATTGTGTGTGTGTGTGTGTGTGTGTGTGTGTGTATAGCATGTGTGTGTGTGTGTATATATATATATATATATAATTATGTATATGTACATACAAACAAAACTGCATACACATGCATCCATACTAATCTATCAATATGTATAATATTTATGATATAGTACATGATATAATATATACCTATACCTAATATTTGTATATATTATTTAATATATTTGTGTCATACTGATACTTCTGATCTTATTTAGTATTATAGGAATTATTCTAGTCTCCTCCTTTTCGTTACTTATAATATAAATAATGAAATATATTATAAGTAATACTTATATTTGTTGTTTCTTTCTCCAACAGTGACAAACATAGTTCTCTTTATCTACAATACCCTATGTATTTACTCATCCTTATATGCACATAAAGTAGTTTCAGAATTGTTGCTGTATACCCTGCAGAAAGCCAATTTGCTAACTAGAGTATATAATATACCTTAATGAATTGTATTACATGTAAATATTTAGGGAGATTATGAATTTTTAAACACATCTGCTACCAAGAATTTCTAATAAGATATTATGTACCAGAACTTCAGAAGAAAGAGTATAGAGCAAGCTGGTATAAAAGTAGACAGCTTGATGAATTTCTAGGTTCAAACACAACTGTAAGGTATTATTTTAGAAGATGCCTAGTACATGTTCGATCACTTTCCTAAGAATACACACAGGTCATCACTTGCCTGAGCTATCAGGTTGGAAGCTGTCATTAATGTTCAATTTACCATGAGTGAAAAAAAAAAAAAACCACCAAAAACAACAACAACCAAAAAAAAAACAACCATAGCACAGGAAATGGATACCATTCAGTTTATACTTATTTGTTAAAGATCATATTTCAATTCATTTGTTTTGAGAAAAGTAATAGTACTAAATTGCAATATTCCTGAATGATAGTAACAAAAAATAACTGGCAAATCACTATTGCTTCTGTGGCTCACCCTCCTAAGAGTAATCATGGTGAAATATTTTGGTATTATAAATGGGAGAGTAAGACACGATACTACCAACAGGAAGAGTGAATCATTCCTCAAGCAGTTCAGTGTCTTACAAATACCTCCATTATAATTTTTAAAATCATTGCTATTCATGACATGGACATGCGACTGGAGAAAGAAATTAACATTTAATTCAATTGTATAATAGAATACTATAGATATATTACATGCTCAGAATAATGAAGCTCAGAATAATGAACAATGTCAACTTATCTTTCATCCTTCAAGTTTACCTTGTCTTCCACAAAGCGTTCTAAAGTTTGTTTTTAACAATCTACTTTCCATTTCAATTCAAATTTTCACAAGACAGAATCAGACACTAAAACATCTTTGGAATTACATCTTCATTGGTGTGTTTTCTCATATGAGAAATAAATCCCATAATGTTGCTAATATGAAATATTGGAAAATCAAAACATATTTTCTGTTCTATGTGATGAGATTATGTTTTAAAATATAAGGATTGACATGCTATACATACTATGAATTACAGTGTTAAAAGGCATCTGTCACACTTATCTTGATGAGCACCGAGAAACATATGGAGTTGTTGAATTGCTCTATTGTACACCTGAAACTAATACAACACTCTGTGTTAACTGCCTTGGCATTTTAAAAAAAGAGGCATCTTTCAATCTCTTTATATGTATATATTTTTAATATCAAAGAAAATTATGTCTAAATACATATTTGGGAATAGTGACAATAGAGGGCACATTTGCTTTACTGTTTCTTAAAACCAGCTAAGAAATCAGAAATCTGGGTGGCTCAATTGGTTAAGTGTCTGCCTACAGGTCAGGTCATGATCCTGGGGTCCTGGGACCGAGCCCTGCATCAGGCTCCCTGCTCAGTGGGGAGACTGCTTCTCCCTCTCCTACTCCCCCTGCTTGTGCTCTCTTTCTGTCAAATAAATAAATAAAATCTTAAAAAAAAAAAAAAAGGAAAGGAAAGTAACTTTTAGGCCATTTTCTATTTCGGAATTTTATTTCAATAATAAAATAGTCCTAGGATTTCATCTGTAGTGGTTTGTGAGGCCCATCGAATTTACAAATATTGTGAAGAAAATCCACATTTTGTACACCTGCCCCCTGAAGCTGAAGAAGCTCTGTCTAGAAGGCTGCTTTGATGTTAGCAATTCACACTACATTCGTATGTGCAAGAGCAGCTACACAAGTTAGTCAACAGGAGAGACAACTAATTTATCCCTGTCTACAGTTGGAATGCTAGGATAATGCTAATTTAGATAATTTGGGTTCAAAATAGAGCCCAAAAATAGATAAGCAATTCTCCCAATTGCTGACATATATAGTGATAACATCACCAATCCACAAGCCAGTTAATGAGAATAACGAAAAGGGCTAGATATATATTTTTAAACAATTTAATAGCTATCGAATTACACAGTGTCTCATGAAAAATGAGCTATGTTTTAAAAATATTACCTTTTTATATTTACATGAGATTGATATCTAGAGTGAATATATCAGATTGATAGACAGAGAGGTATGTAGAAAATAACATGTTATCACTTCTCTTTATGTCTCCCAGATTCAAAAACATTAATAATGAATTTCCATTTTTGTGACTGTAAAAAACTGGTTTAAAAAAAGAATAATTTCTCTTGGGAAAAAATTATCTTTGAAAAATGTGTCTTCATTCAACTTTACGCTGAGAGCAGAGATAAACAATTTTTACAATATCTCACTTATTCTCACAAGAACTCCTTGAAATAGATAGTCATCCTCATGCTACAGATGAAGAAATTAGTATAAGTGAAATTAAGTAATTTCTGTAGGGTCCCACAGCTATCAGATCGTGGAAATGGAACTACAACTAAGTGGTCTGTCAGTTCCCAGAGCCAGAGTTTTTATACATCATGCTGAGTGTATGAGACATCCTACCCAGCACCCCTGTCCTCACACCCTCCTGCTCAAATATCCATTTTCATACACGTTAGGTTTAGTTTAAAATATCGTAAATGATTATATTGTATTTTTCAGAAAATAAATTAGGATATGAAAACAAGTGATTGAAAGCCGGGGAGAAGTTAAAATTCTTTGATTAAATAGTATCACTCAAACATAAGGTATCCTGGAAGTTCCTATTTCTTGCATATCTAGGACAAGCCTTGGACAATACCATGCTTTTGAAAACAACATCTATTTCTGGAGGCAGTGCTGCTCTGTCGAGTGGTACTGATGTGGAGGAGGGAACCCTGTGCCATGGAATGAGGGTAGGGGCATCTGGTAACCTACTAAATATAAATTATAGATGATAAAACTATGTGAACATCTGAAATAGATGAATAGCCTAAAAATATTACATTGCACTAAATATAATTCACAATACCACAAACCCCAAACTATGAGGAAGTTGATAGTAGATAAACCATGCATGAAATGCCATTTAAAATTTATTTAAGTAAATGTATTAAAATAAATCTGTAGGCTTTTAATATTATATTTTGGTGAATATAGCTACTTGTATTATCCTTGAGAGTAACAGATTTAGATACTGTCATAATTCTGGAGACTTTAAAGATATAGCATCTAAAAATGGTATATAATCTTTTCTCTGAGTGAAGGATAAACATTATTTAGTCTTCAATTTAAAGTAATAGTGTAACTTAAAATAGTCTCATACTTCTATTCCTCTCGCATATTTTTGTGTCTATTGGTTTTTAATCCCCCACAAAAGTATTTGTTGGCACAGAATTACAAAATGAGTTGTGAAAATAATACTAATGAGGTTATATAAACTTTTGTTTTAAGGGCAACAGAGTAGTCATGTAGCAGATTGTTTCTGATCTATGATTGCTGGTGCATAAGCTTCTTCTTGAAATCTGTTTGCTGTCATGATTCGTAAAGAGAACTCTTAAATGGCTATTTAACGGAGGTTTTTTTCCTTGCTCTCTTCTTCTCTTTTTAATATATAGGTCTAATGAGGTGCAAAGGATATTGCATATTGTCGAGCTTACCTAAAGCATACAATCTTCATCTCTCCTTCATGCCACAGTGAATTAAGTAGATAAACATGTCGTGAGAAATTAAGATGGATGATAAGCTTGCTGGCACCATCTTGAAGGCACAAGACATCATCACCCTCTCCACAGGTATTTGGCTAAAATAGTCTATCCTCACATTGTCAAGTAAGCACCTTGAAGAAATATCACACACATTGTTGAAAGCAAAGAGAAAGTCAAAGATAATATGACTCATAGTTTACATATTGCATACATAATATGGTCTTGATATGAACTTGAAAAGACTGAATAAAATATGCATAATACTTAACAGTCATTTACAGGCATGAGTTCAACTAATATATAATGAAATAGATAAGAATTTTTTCTTTATTTTTTAGATAAGTTTACAGAAAAAAAAAGATAAATTAATTACACAAAGCAATTACTTTCAATTAAAGATCTCAGTCTAAGTGTATTTGGCTGCCTCTGTTTATATGAGACAAAGAATAGTCATTCAAAATATAAATATAAAATAAAGATGAGAAAATATAGGTTATTATCTTTTACATGAAATCTAAACTATTTAGCAAGGAGGAGCTGTCTAGTCTGACAACTTTTTTTTTTTTTTTTTTACAACAAAGCCAGTTATACTTATTATGGGAAACTGAATGTTAGAATGGTTCTCATGTCATTTCAAGGACTAGCTCCAGCTCAGACATTGTATTAGAAGGTACAAAAAAACCACAATTAAAATAAAGAAAGGTCTGTTAACCTCTGCCGGAGATATATTCCACCACTTTTCCTTTCTTGATGGATGTTTACACAATTGAAAGTTTTATTCATCATTTTCACCTGTCCTCACATCACTACAAATTTAGACTTAAGAAGTATTTAGTATACATGTGGTAGTCAAGAAGTGTTGAGTTTAGTTGAAATGAACTAAACTAGAACACACATAGATATCACAAAAACATATGTATATTTGTGTGTATATGCAATATTATGTTATATATACACATATATGCTTATAGGTATATTCTCATAGAATATCTCTTATCTCACACATATACACATATAAACATAAAGCGAACTACCCCAAATTGCTTGCTTTTTCATTCTCTAATATCCTGGTAATTCTTATACTCTTTTTAACCTAAGAAGTGCATTTCACTTACTATCTCATACTACTATCATTAACATTGTCAAATGTTTGTACCTTAAGTCTTCAACCAAATGGTGGATTTCAAAGGGTATAGATTGTGCCATGAGCCCTCTATTCATAACCTATTGTGCCATAACACTATATGCATAACTTTGCACATAGAGGAAAATAAATATTGTTGAGGAGGTGATATTGTTTATAAAGAATAAAACTGCTTACACTATCTGCTTATCATCATCCTTTCCCCTTTTCCCCTCTACATGATATCATGAAGATAGGCAACATAGAATGAATACCCACAAAATAACTTTTAGTCATGAAAGTTGCTGTAAGGAATGGAGTCTCCTGACTGATCTTGCTTTGTATAGGTTGTGTCATAGAATCTGAGATATATTCAAACCCTTTGATTTGAAATTTACCTTTGAAACTCCTATTATGTTAACCTTAGAAGTGTGGTTGGCTTTCTTTGGATTTCATATGAAAATTCTTCACCCTGGCTGAGTTTTGCAAATATGGACATAATTTTCTGAAGAAAAATGCTGCACTCACGCCCTATAAAAACAAACAACAATACTGGTCCAAACCTGTTGCTTAGCAATGACACGTTCTGAGTCTAGAGCAGCTTGCATTATTTTAGCTTATAATATTTACAATGCCTTATAAGGTTTTACATGGTACAAAGAAATGTTTATGACTATCAGTTATAGAGTTTTATAATTAATACTGATATGATCTTTTCCTCCACAACCCTATGTAGGACTAGGAAGTGAAAACATTTGAATCCATAATATATTTTCAATTGAAGAAACACATATTGCTATGGTGTTTAAAGAGAACATTCGTTTGTTTGTTTCTAGGTTTGCTATATCTTACAATTATTTTTCACAGATTTACAGATGTTTTATAATGTTCCTAAAAATTCTACATTTCAGAACCAATTAATTTTATAGGTCAGTGAGTGTAGTGTGAAGGGTAAGTTATGGAATTTGTAGTCAGAAGACATGGGTTCAAGTCATTTATAACTTTTATTAACTGTATGACGTATTTTTGTGAGTATGAGTGATTTTGATTGTTAAACTGAAAGAATAATTAAAGATAATACTAGTAGTAGTAATAGTAAGTATTAGGAAGTAAGTAAGATTAATATTTATATAACATCTGTTGTACTTAGGTTGTAAACTTAAGCATTCAGGTAAGTAGAGATGTATATATATGTGACAGATACACAGATACAGCTTGTAAAAAGACTTTAGACACAGCACACTTTTAAATATTAGTAGATATAGCTTATGTAGAAAAATAATAAGTACATTTAATTGACCCATTTTCTGCCAGGTACTGTTCAAATGCTTCAGTGGCAATAATTAATTTAATGATTCTTATTATACTTTCCATTTTACAAATGATAGAAAGTTTGAATAACTTGTTCAAAGTCACAAATCTTAGAACGCATACTAAATCTGACTCTAGAGCTCATGCTTTTATTTTTTATTTATTTATTTATTTTTAAAGATTTTATTTATTTATTCGACAGGATAGAGACAGCCAGCCAGAGAGGGAACACAAGCATGGGGAGCGGGAGAGGAAGAAGCAGGCTCATAGCCGAGGAGCCTGATGTGGGGCTCGATCCCATAACGCCAGGATCACGCCCTGAGCCGAAGGCAGACGCTTAACCGCTGTGCCACCCAGGCGCCCCAAGAGCTCATGCTTTTAATACCTATTATGATGGGGGCGCCTGGGTGGCTCACTCATTAAGCGCCTGCCTTCAGCTCAGGGCATGATCCTGGCATTCTGGGATCGAGCCCCACGTCAGGCTCCTCTGCTGGGAGCCTGCTTCTTCCTCTCCCACTCTCCCTGCTTGTGTTCCCTCTCTCGCTGGCTGTCTCTCTCTGTCAAATGAATAAATAAAATCTTAAAAAAAAATTAATACCTATTATGACACCTTAAGATGAGATCATCAATGATGCAGGAATTATTCAGAAACATTTAAAACTGCCACAACACTGATACCATGGTTCAGTGGAACCAGTCATGCAGCAGTCCCCCTCAGCTTAGGGGATGCATCCCAAGACTCAGTGGATGCCTAAAACTGCAGATACCAAAGAGTATCAAACTCTATATATACTACATTTTTTTATGTACATACATACCTAAGATTAAGTTTAATTTATAAACCAGGCACAGTAAAGGATGGACAACAATAATATTTTAATAGAACAATTATAATACTATTCTATAAAAGAAGTAAAAGTTAGTGAATGTGGTCTGTCTCTCCGAATACCTTATTGTAAGGTACTTACTCTTCTTCTTGTGATGACGTGATATGACAAGATGCCTACATGACGAGATAAAGTGAGGTGAGTAGTGTAGGTACTATGATGCAGCGTTAGGCTTCTATTGACTTTCTGACAATTTGTCAGAAGGGTGATCATCTGCTCCCAGACTGCAGTTGACCATGGGTAACTGAAACTCTGGTAGGCAAAACCATGGATAAAGAAGGATCACCGTATAAGGTTTGTTATCCCACCAAAAGTGAGTATGTAAAATGAGAAAAATTAAATTATGAAAAATGAAATATGAAAAATAATTTATTTCATAGATGCTGACTATCTTGATGTTAAGAATGCAATTGCTAACCATGTCTAACAATTAGCCAAGTGTTTTATGTCACTTTTCAATATTTTTTTAAATTAGAGAACAAGAATTTTGTGATTATAACAAAAATTAGAAACATTTAAATAACTTTCGATTCTTCCCTTAAGATAGTAATGCTGTATGTAACACGATTGGATAGAAATGCTTTTGGTAATCTATGATTATTTCTTGAGTATTAATTCCTAGAAGAATATTTAGGTTAAATATTCCTTGACATATATTCTCATATTTCCAAAAAGAAAAGAGGGAGCTTGAGAATGTTTGGGTCAGAACCTATTAGTCAACACAGAGTACATACAATCATTTGTATGAAACTTTGTTATTTTGATAATTGAATGATAAAACGAAGTTATTATTACTTTGTTAGATATTTCTTTTTTTCTTGTAAAGAATAATTGATGTGCAATATTGTATTAGTTTCAGGTGTACAACATAATTATTCAATATTTTTATACATTATGAAATGGTCACCATAGCAAGCCTAGTTACCATCTGTTACCATACGGAGTTACAATAATATTGACTATATTCCCCACGCTATACATTTCAACCCCATGTCTTATTTGTTTTATAGCTGGAAGATTGTACCTCTTGATCTCCTTCACCTATTTCATCTATTCTGCCCCCTTCTGGTTTGGCAAACATGCGTTTGTTCTTTGTATCTATGAGTCCGTGTCTGTTTTGTTTTGTTTGTTTTTTACATTCCATATATAAGTAAAATCAGTTGGTATTTGTTTTTCTCTGTCTGATTTATGTCACTTAACATGATATCCTCTAGGTCCACTATGTTTTTGCAAATGGAAAGTTTCATTCTTTTTTAATGGCTGAGAAATATTTCATTGTATGTATATCCTACATCCTTTTTTTTAATAAAGATTTTATTTATTTGAGAGAGAGAGAGAGAGAGCATAAGGAGGGAGGGGCAAAGAGACAAGCAGACTCCCTGCTGAGCAGGGACACCCCCCCCCCCCCCCGACGCAGGGCTCCATCCAGATCCAAAGGCAGATGCTTAATGGACTGAGCCACCCAGGGGCCCCCATTGTATGATATATTACATCTTTATCCATTAATCTATTAATGGACATTTAAGTTGCTTTCATATTTCAGCTATTGTAAATCATGCTGTGACGAACATAGGGGTACATATACATTTTCAAATTAGTGTTTTTGTTTTCTTTGGGTAAATATCTGGAAATAGAATTCCTGGATTGTATGGTAATTCTATTTTAATTTTTTGAGGATTTCGCATACTGTTTTCCATAGTGGCTGCAGCAATTTATATGCCCACCAATAGTGCTACACATCCTCACCAATACTTGTTATCTTTTGGTTTTTGGATGATAACTATTCTAACAGTTGTGAGGTGGTAGTTATTGTGGTTTTGATTTGCATTTCCTGATGTTTAGTGATTTTGAGCATCTTTTCATGTGCCTGTGGGCCACCTGTATGTCTTTGTTGGAAAAAAAATATTCAGGAATACGGATGCATTCATATTAACTGCTAGCTAACAAATGAGTGCTGTGTAATATTTTAAGGATACACTGACATGAGATTGTGTACAAAAAGCTTATACTAATGGAATACATATAGGAATGACAACAACACTTAAATGTGCCATGTTTAACTTCTGCTCTGGCAAAACAAATAAAAACTGCAAGTTTAAGACAGCCTAAAACAATAAACAAAAAATAAAAAAATAATTGGTCTTCTAGTAAATTTTAGTAAGTGATAAAATATACACACTGATGCATATTTATTTGTATATTATTTTTATTATTTGTATATTAATCGTATTATATATGTAGATAGATAAATACTCAGAATATTAAAGTATCTTCTATAGAAGTCTTTAAAAGATTTCCGTAAATCTCTACCATATGTACAGATTATCGTTAGTCTGAGATGGTTCTAGTACTCTATGCAGTTTCATGGCATTTATTTTTGGTTTATATACCTCTAAGGAGCTCAATGTAATTTTACTGCGCTCATTCTCATGCCATATTTTTATCATAAAGTCTGAAGACAATTCTGAGAAAACATGACAGTTGTTTCAAACCATGAATAGTGAATTTTTGCCCAAAGAACAAATAAAATAAGCTCAAAAATCAGAGTTACTTGGTAGTATCTGAATATCTTTTTAAGTACTACCTAAAAAATGGACACTATCACTACACCCATGGTCCCAAGTATTAAATTTACATTTCATTATGTACCTCATGTTTATACTCTCCAAGAAAGTCATTATATTTCTGAAAACAATGCTATGATTCATCAGCTTATATTTATAAGATAAAAAAAGATGTTAAATTAGCAAGGCTAACATTATTTTAAATTTGTTGCTTTTACGTTGTTTCTACAATAAAACAAATATATGGCCATTTATAAAGTAGGAAAAAGCATACTATGCTTGTAATTTTAACAAAGACAATCATTAAAAGACCATAAGGTAAAGAATATTTTAAATTAGTAACACTGAATCTAAATGGCAAAAATCTTAATCTCTCAAGTTGAAAAATTTAGGAAAAAAATTATGACTTTTTTGTATTTATCACAGCTGAAAATAAAAAAACCCTGCTGAATTATCTAAATAAATCCCAAGGATTGCAGTGAAGCACATTTTAAAATTTTATATATGTAATTTGGTAAATTAAATTACAATAAAAAGGTCAAACATGTGTCAACTTCTATTTTGAGATGTGTGTGTATATATAATGGAAAAATTAAAATTATTATAGCTAATTCATATTAAACTTTTCATGTTCAAAATGATGTTCAAAAAACATTTTATGGATTATGACATTGAATTCTCACAATAAATTATGAAGTAGTAACATTTCTCTTCCCTGTTTTACTAGGTCACTACTGAATGGTAGACTTGGGATTTCAACAGAGGCAATCTGACCCCAGGACCCGCACTCTTAACCATTAATACACACAGAGAGATTCACCTAATTTCAGTATAACAGCCTCAGGAGGGAGTACAGATGTAAAGCTATTAGGTCCTACTTCGACTTTATGTGAGAAAATGGGGCTGAAGTTACTGGGGGCCAGCCCATATGGTGTGTGCCAAGTCTGGGGTACGGAAAGCATTATGAAATGAGATCTCTCATCTTGGGGCTGTGGGCCATTGCATACCAAACTATTAGCACTATCCCTACCATACTAAAATGCACAGTCTGTCCAAATCCTATTCATTCCATGATTTTTAAATTGGTCTTTCCATGAAATGTAGACCTCTCACTCCATTTCTTACTTTCTTGGTCTCATTTTCTTTGCAGAATCAGAAAAATCTCCCCCCCAACAGGTTCTCATGTGCCTTTTCATTTCTGCTTTAAAATAAATTCTTTATTTTTACTAATACAAAAAACACCTGTTAATATTCTGTCTTGCCCACCTACTAAGAAATATTGTATTGACATTAACATTAACTTATATTGCCTCATGTGTTCCACATTCATCCCATTCCCTGGCCTCTCTCGAGATTAGATGAAGTAACAAGCATCCCAGATCCTGTTATCAACTGTCTTATAAAAAGGCAGTAGTTTCTACTTTGAGTAATAAAAGAATATGTTGATGTTGATCTTAACAGCATCAGATTTCTTATTTTTTGCCAGATTTTTGGCAATGCAAATACCTGTGGCAGTGTTATGTGTTTTCATAATCATTAGTAAGGCTGGACATGTATTTAATTATTTATTGTCCACACATGTTACCTACTCGGCAAAATGTCTTTCATGCTGTTTACCCATTTTTGTTGTATTAGATTCACTCTCTATGTAATTCTGCAGCATATTGTGAAACACATCCTGATTAGATTAAACAACTTAAGGAAAGCCTGGTATAATGTCATAGGAAAAAGCTCACATGAGATCACACTGTCTAGGTTTAGATTCCAGCTCTGTCTAGATCTGCTTATTTGAGTTGGATAAGTTATTAGTCTATCAGTATATTCTTTTCTCTCCTATAAAGTTGGGATAATTATAATCTATAACTTATAGGGTTGTTACAAATATTAAAGAAGATACTTCATGATATGCTTAGCGTATAACTGACACATTTTAAGCAATCAATACATGTTGGTTATTATTATTAACATGTAGAGTGAGTTACCATGTAATCATTGTCAAAGATCTTACTGGACAGTTAGGTAGGTGTATAGTATTTATGTCAATTGAAGCACGTGAATCTTCATTTATTGTACTATTCTTCCTCAATTGCCACACAAAGATAGGATAACTTATCAATACTAAGATGGCTAACCCAACAGTTGTGTTGCACCATTGTGGTAAGATGTAACTGATAAAATGCCAAAACTTTGATTGTGAGGTGAAAGCTAAGTCCTGCTTAGATCACATACCAGGTTTAAATGTAGAAGAACTTGAGAATTAGCCCTAGAAAATTTGTAATTCAAAGATTAGGAGGCATGTTCTCCATAGAATGTCATCATGATGTGATAAGGTGACAAAGCAGTAGAATTAGGGAAATGCTGTTAACTCTGTGGTGATCATTTCTCTGAGGGTGTGATTGGTTTTAGGTGACTTGCTTTGAACTTCTAAAAAGTCTTTATTTTCAGCTATGTTTATATTATCACTCAAAGAAGGCTTCAATTTTAGAAATTAAGAATGGGAATGAGGTACATCTAAATAGAGTAAGGAAGACGATGGCTTCAAATACTCAGCTCTTGGAAACTAAAGCCATTCCCCAAATATGTATCTATGATGATATGCATATCAAATGAACAGATAAAACAAGTATTGAATGTAAGTGGATATTAACTGGACTCACCTAATCTATACAATCAATAAAACACATAGAACCCAATATGTATAGGCAACAACCTCTACGACATCAGCCACAGCAACCTTTTTCATGACACATCTCCAAGGGCAAGAGAAACAAAAGATAAAATGAACTTGTGGGACTTCATCAAGATAAAAAGCTTCTGCACAGCCAAGGAAACAGTCAAAAAAAACCTAAAAGGCAGCCCACGGAATGGGAGAATATATTTGCAAATGCTACTACAGATAAAAGACTGGTATCCAAGATCTACAATGAACTTCTCAAACTCAATACACGAGAAACAAATAAACAAATCATAAAATGGGCAGAAGATATGAACAGACACTTTTCCAATGAAGACATACAAATGGCTAACAGACCCATGAAAAAATGTTCAACATCATTAGCCATCAGGGAAATTCAAATCAAAACCACACTAAGATACCACCTTACGCCAGTTAGAATGGCAAAAATTGACAAGGAAGGAAACAACAATTGTTGGAGAGGATGTGGAGAAAGGGGATCCCTCCTACATTGTTGGTGGGAATGCAAGTTGGTACAGCCACTCTGGAAAACAGTGTGGAGGTCCCTTAAAAAGTCAAAAATTGAGCTACCCTATGATCCAGCCATTGCACTACTGGGTATTTACCCCAAAGATACAGACATAGTGAAGAGAAGGGCCATATGCACCCCAATGTTCATAGCAGCTCTGTCCATAATAGCTAAATCGTGGAAGGGACCGAGATGCCCTTCAACAGGTGACTGAATTAAGAAGTTGTGGTCCATATATACAATGGAATATTACTCAGCTGTCAGAAAGAACGCTTTCTCAACATTTGCTGCAACATGGACGGCACTGGGGAAGATAATGCTAAGTGAAATAAGTCAAGCAGAGAAAGACAATTATCATATGGTTTCTCTCATCTATGGAACATAAGAACTAGGAAGATCGGTAGGGGAAGAAAGGGATAAAGAAAGGGGGGGTTATCAGAAGGGGGAATGAAGCATGAGAGACTATGGACTCTGAGAAACAAACTGAGGGCTTCAGAGGGGAGGGGGGTGGGGGAATGGGATAGGCTGGTGATGGGTAGTAAGGAGGGCACGTATTGCATGGTGCACTGGGTGTTATACGCAACTAATGAATCATCGAACTTTACATCAAAAACCAGGGATGTACTGTATGGTGACTGACATAATATAATAAAAAATATTAAAAAAAAAACAATATGTAGAGGCAGTCAAAATGAAGTCTCTGCATATTTTTTTGGGTATTTTTAGCACTACCCCATTTTCCCATTTGACAAACAACTAACATTTGAAAATATAAAGACTATAGTGTGTATTATCAGGAGCATCTAGGACAAGGGGGATATACAATAATTGGAGACAAATCAGTTTCACAGGTATTTCTTCTCCACACTTTTTAAAAGGGGGATCTAGGCTAATGGAAGATCTTTCTTCCTTATATATGGTTTTCAAGGTCACCATTCTAACTATAAGTGGCAGTGAGTGCAGAAAAACAGAAAAGAAGTTTTTATGTGTCAAATCTACAATTGATGCTTATTACATTCTTTCTCATTCCATTACCTCAGAGTCTGTCATGTGGCGAAACAGTAAAGGAGAGATAAGAAGCATCTTAGAAAAAGAGACCATGGGTTATGTTGAGCAGCTGACAATTAGCTATTTATGTGGCATATTTTGAGAGATATTGAGTGTGATTTCTTTCCAAAATATCCTCTCCTATTATTATCAGAAACCACTATTTATCTTTTAAGTATTAAAGATTTAGGGAACTACAAGGACATCTTATTTAAATTTCTGAAGAGACTGTCACTACAAACTAATATTATTTATCACATGCTTTCATAATAGAAAGTTACAAAAGTTGAAGACAGTGATGGCCAAGAAAATTTATCTACTTCAAAATTTGTGTAGGGACCTGAATAGTAAACTAAGTGTAGTAATTGTAAAATATCCATTACTTAAATGAAATCTCCCAAGCAGCTTTAAATTCCAACATTCAGTAGCCTCGTTTGAGAAATTACATGTCTTTATAGAAGTGTAACATTTCATGTTGTTTAAAGGACTTAAAATTGTAAAATCTAAAAATGTATGCTGGCCTTTACTGTGCATGAACTAGTTACAATTTTGTGTAACTGTTATCTAGAGTTCACAGATGAGTATTTGACATGCAAAAAACTACAATTATTTTTTGAAATTCATAGATTATAGATAGAAAATCCCCAAATCCCAAAACAACCAAATAACTTTAGTTTAAATTAGTGTACTAAGATCAGGCTATGTTTTCATAATAAACACAAGCATATTCATTCACTTCTACCGTATGTATAAAGTAGGGAAATCAAAGCTCTACAGCTGTTTAATTAGTCAATAAATTTTGGTGATGAGAATGTACTATGTCAAAGTTATTATAAGAATTGCAACTAATATACTACATTTCAAAGGCTAGTGTAAATTAAATATCACTTTTTAAAAGTAACTTTTCTCTGATATTGGCAAACACAGGTACCATTTTATCACCATTCCATTTACTGTGTCTTATAATATTTCTTTCATGCTACTTCACAGATGATAATATATTTCATTTTTCCTCTTGGAATTATAAAGACTAAATAGTTCCTTATTTACAATGAAGAATAAGCATAGAGCACTCACTTCAATTCTAATCAGTTGTTAAATTTTTAGATTCGACCTCATGTTAGGCCTTAAGAAGAACATAGTGAGTAAAAGAAACAATTTTTCTCAAGAATCATGTCAGAAGATGAGAAGAAAAACGTATACAGTAAATAGCTGGATATGGCATAATGCTGTATTTATTATGGCCGTGTGTTCTCAAACAAAAATTTGGACATGTGGTCAGACAACAGAGTAGATTATTTGTAATATTGCTGTTCTATCAGGATGCATAATTGTAGAAGCTATAATAAGAGGGAAATTCTATTTGCTTGCTCTGTGAACAGACTGGATTGGGAAAAGAAATGTAATTTGAACAGGTTTTAAAGAATGGGAAGAAGTTTGTCAGAGAGACGAAGAGCCTTATGGGAATGGGGTAAGGGAATTAAAAAACAAGTCGATGTGAAGAATACAGCTTAAACAATGTCAGTATAGTAAATGTTAGCAAAGCGGTTAAGGTAAGAGACGCTGGAAGCAGCCTCCGAGGTGCAAACTCTCATTCAAAGACTTTCTTGCTGTGTGCTTTGTGTGAGTTACTTAACTCCTCCATAATATAGTTGACTAATGGACAGAAATTAGAAAAATAATAGTTACTACCTCAAGGAGTTGTTGAGATGATGAGTACTGGTTAAAAAAAAAAATTAAGTGCTTTGAATAGTGTTTACAACATAATAAATGCCACCATCTGATTATTATAAAAGCATGACAAACACATTTAGTAAATAGCAAGCATTTGCATCAGATGGATAGGGAGTAAAGAAGTAATGAGATATGAAAGAAGGTAGAATTTAACCCAGACCGTGAAGTATGTTTCATTCTTTACTAGGGGACTTTGATATTATATTAAGTTATATTAAACAAAATTTATATACATATTTTTAAAATGGGAAGTGATATGATGTTTAGTAAAATAACTCAGGTGGTACTATGTTGTAGCATTTATCTGAGATAGAAAAAAAATGTTGCTAACAATGAAATCAGTTTGTCTTTTGACTAGTTTAGGTAACTGTTCACAGGGAACTTGACGGGGCAAACCTGTAGATTAATGGAAGATCTCTGAGAAAGTGTTTCAGAGTTTGGTTATTGTTTCAGTATGGGAAGGGGCAGTGGGGGGCAGGGGAGCTGGTGGTGAATGAAAACTCAAGGATGAATCTCAAGTTACTGTCTGAATTGGTAGGTGCTTTGTGATGCTGTTAAGGGATAGGGATAGGGATTGGAGCAAGAAGAGAGATTACTCCATCATTTATTTTTTATTTTTTTTAAAGATTTTATTTATTTATTTGAGAGTGAAAGAGCATGAGCAGGGGTAGGGGCAGAGGGAGAGGAAGAGGGACAAGCAGACTCTCTGCTGAGCCCACTCGGGGCTTGATCCCAGGACCCTGAGAGCCTAACCTGAGCCGAAGCCAGAAGCCCAAGACTGAGCCACCCAGGTGCTCCTACTCAATCGTTTTTAAGCATGTCCCATTTTAGTGTTGGCCAGACACAAGGATGATTTCCATAAGCCTTTGGAAATACAAATATAAAGTCCAGAATTTTTTTTTTTATAAGTCACCATCAGTGTGAAGCTGGTAGTTAAATCAGTGAACAACGGGAGATGGCTATCAGAAAGTATATATGGGATAGGAAGAAAAGACCGTTTTAATGAAAAGATTGTTAGAGTTGAAAGTGTTCTAGTTTCCATTTTGCTATTTGTGTTTTATAATTTTAAGCAAATTACTATTACCTGTCTGAGCTGCAGTTTACTTATTTGAAATGGTTTTATGGGTTCTTCCTCACGGGGTTATTGTAGGAATCAAATGAGGTAAGAAAAACATGAAAAGCACAATGCAAAATTTAAACTTCCTAACAAACCCTACTTGTTAAAAGCAGTGAGTGATAAGTATAATTCATTAGATAACTAATGTTGGTAGGCATGGAACAAAGAATTGTTTCTTTTGGTACACCATCTTTTTACTTTACTCTTAGTATGTCCATGAGTAGCCAGGGGTGCTATTTTTTTTCTAATAAGCTAAAAAGTCAATTTTATGCATAAATTATCAGAATTTAACTACGAATAAATAGTGTAGCATTTAAATACGTATCCCATGGTTTGAATTGTGCCTCTTCAAAAAAGTTATGTTGAAGTCCGTATCTTTGGAATATGATCTTATTTGTAAATAGGGTGGTTGCAGTAGTCATTAATTAAGATGAGGTCATATTGGAGCAGAGACCTCCTGTATGAAGTGAACATTGGAATCGAGTGGGTCTCTACTCCAATATGAATTGAGTCCTTTTAAGTTGGCTGTGTGAAGGCGGAGAAACAGAGGGAGAACGCCATACAAAGATGGAAGAATGGAATGCTTCCAGAAGCTAGAAAGAGCAAGGAATGATTCTTGCACACATTTCAGTGGGTGTGTGGCCCTGCTGACATCTTGATTTTGGACTTTTAGCTTCCAGATCTGTGAGGCAAATTTCTGTTGTTTTAATCTACACAGTTTGTGTGTGTGTGTGTGTGTGTGTGTGTGTGTGTAATGGTAGTTCTGGGACACCAATACAATTCATACGGCACTTTCCAGAATATAGAAAGCTTTCATATTTGATTACTGTAGGAATTAAAATAGTGCTACTCACAAAGAGGAATTAAGTCATGCAAAATCACACAATAAATGGGAAACCAGAAGTTCAAGTCGTGTTTTATAATTCTGATCCTAGTCCTCTTTGAACTAATCACATGAAATAATACCACAAATAGGCGTTATCAGCTTGTCTGAGAACCTAGCCACAGTTCATATAGGCAATTTTCTTCTGAATTTCAGACTATGGTTTTACAATGAGGCTTTTCATAAAACGAGTGTGGTGATTCTGGATTACCCACATCCTGGTTCTTTATTCTAGGTCCACGGAACAGAAAAAATAACAACAACACAAACAAAATCAGTTCATAAGTAAATAGGCTAATGCTTATCTTTCCTCTCTATTTATTAGCAAACGCAAAAAATAAAATAAAAAATAAAAAAAGGAACCATTTTGAAATAGTGCTTAATACCACGTGTTCTAGCTTCTGTTGGTGCATAAAATAGGAACGGGCACACAGGAAGTTCTCAGTGAATGAATGCCCTCTCCTGTCACCCCTGCACCTTACTGAAACCGGCTTAGAAAAAAACTAACAAAAATGAACTCCCTCTAAATGCTTTCGAAATTGAGTAAATGCAATTCAGAAGAAAAAGTGCAAACACAAGAATAAATATGTGGCATGTCTATGTGGGTTTTTTTTGGGAAAGGCACATTTAAAAATGGAATATGATACCTCTTCTGCTATATATCAGTGGGTTCTAGTTATATGGATGAAAAGAAAATAAAATGAGTACTACAAGAGGAAATAGAAACACTTTTATGTGGGAGTTTATGTTCTGTGTTTTGTGTCTATAGCTGTTGTCGTATCTCTTAATAAACCAAGTCAGTTTGTATCCACATTTTACATAAAATGTAATAGACATAAAAAGCAATAGACATATGTTAGAGAGGATGCCTACTTTTCAAAGCTGCTACTGTGAATACACAAAAGACAAATAATGCCAGAACCTTCTCTGGGATCATGGAGGTATTAAACCCAGCATAACCATTGTGGTTGGTGCTTACCAACTGGGAACACTTTTATATACAAATTTCTAATATATATGCAATATTTGGGATTGAAGCATCCATGACTACTCAACCGAATCCAGCACTTGATTTCAAGTTGATCTAATATCTCCAATTAAGCATATGCAGAAGGGGGTAAATCAAAATGACACTTGAAGAAAAGTTTCAGTTGCCCTTCTTCTCTTCCTCAGTAAGTTTTACTCCATGACCTCAGTATTACAGAAAATAACTGAGCAGAACATTGATTGCAAGACATTGTCACGATGTTTCCTATGAGCAGTGGCTAGGCAGGAAATTTTCATTTCATACACCATTTGAGCCTAGCTGCAGTGATTTCACAAAAGTCAGCAGGCTTTGAAAAGTTAATGATAAAGGAAGGCATTTGTTTTTGTTATTTTGAGAAAGTACTTCAGTGTTTAAAACTAGAACCTATGGAGGTTGGTTAGCCATGGGAAGTGCAAAATTTATTTTCTTTTATTTGGCAGTGCTTTTTCTACATCACATTTAGAAGAAAAAGTATTACTAAAATAATAATATCACAATAGATATTGCATGGAGAGTGATATCAACCAATGAAAATATGAAATATGACAAAATATGAAAATATTTAATATACAATAATACATAAGATACTTACATTTAACATATATTAAATATGACCTACTTACAGTTATTTAATATTATAGCCATTTATTCTCTTCATGGAAGTACATGAAATTTGCTGTCAAGTTTATTTATCCATCTACTCATTCATCCTAAAGATGTTTACTAATACCTTTTTTCAACAATAGGAACTATTTGAATAATAAAAAAAAACCCACAAATATAACTGTGAAGTAAATTTACTTTAGATAATGGGTAATGTCTTTGGTGACTGTTTCTATATCACCTTGAAGAAAAGTTTTTGTTGTTTTTAATAAGGCCATGCCGGGAATGGCCAACAATCCCTGTACCAACGGATGAAAGATGACTCCAAACTTTGCTGTGACAGAGAGGAGAAGGCAAGGGGGTCAACAGTCAGAGATGAAGACCCTTTGCTCTTCTTCGCTCCCACTTTTATTGGTCCTTCAGGATAATCATGAATCCTTATCGCAGTTTCTCGAGCACATGACATGTGACAAGGGGTCTTACTGAAACTGGGAGGATCTGTTTACAGGAATTTACGATATGTTAATCTGCGTGTTCCACGAGTTCTGCTGCACGTACCCCAAGGGACAATGCAGACATCTCTTAGATCACAGGGCGGCTGTTTGGGCTAAGAAAGCTTCGGGAAGGCAACTCCCCAAGCCATTCCAATTGCAGAGTGGCCACGCAGGCCTCGGCATTCCGAAGCCCCATGCCCGACTCCAAAACCTTCCCCGCCCCCAGCGGCCTCCGGTGTTACATTTTAGCAAGTCAGGTATTATGGCTGATTTCATGCTCTACATTAACTCCAGCAAGACCATAGAAATTTGAAGGTAAAAACCCAGCTTACTTACACTAACTTTGTGACACTAAAACTGACGATTGTGTATTGCCAATTTTATCTCCTAAACGGATCTCCTTAAACTGAGCTGTGCCACTGCCTTGGTCAGACCACAGTCACTTTCTTCTTGACTCTTGCTACAGCCTCCTGACTAATGTTTCTGTTTCCATTTCCTCTTTTCTTCTGTCCTTCCCCCACTCTAATGTTTTTAGAGCCATTATCCTTTAAAGAAAAGTGAAGTACTCTTTTCTAACTGAGGATTTGTGTTAACATGGAGTTCCCTGCAGAGTGACTATGCACCTCTTTACTTGTTCTAAGTTTTCATAGCCAAGCCATTCACCTTTGTTTTTCCATCGCTCCCACTCTTTATACCCTACATTACACTCACCAAATCCTTTAGGTTCTTCAAGCAAATTGATAAAGATCCTCACCACTCTATTTCTTTATCCCATTCCTATACACATGCTTTCTTTCCTCTTTAGAATTATACCCTTTTCTCTGCAAAGCTTCTAATCATTATTTAAGACCCTCAAATGCAAAGTCCTCTGAAATAGTCTCAAATTCCCCAATACAAATGCATTCCCATTTTTGCTACTAATAAAGGCTTGCATCTATTTCTAATGTTTCCCTGATCAAACCAGGCTATATTTTTACTTTGTGTCAGTTTTTCCCATTAGTGGTCCTGCCCTGTTTTACTTTGTATCTACATAATAGCAACCGTGAAGGAACCCATAAATGCAATGCCTTTTTTTATCTTTCTAAACAACTTCCTTCCACGTTTAATGAAATACCCAAATCCATTTTTATTTTATCATTCCTGTATTTTTTCTATCAGCAAAACAGTTATGTGAGTAACTGAATATTGTTGCACATATATTTTTCATGATTAATCTTTTTTCTCAATGTCAATTCAATTGTATGTAACCACACGCATTTGATATAAGACAGCACTGATGTTTGCATATATGTAACTGTATTCATAATACATGCATGTTACTAAATTGATTTTCCCATTAAGTAGATTGAATAATTTGACAATGGTAGTCCCTTTTCTCCCCTTTCATCTGAAAGATCATTACAATGTTGATACTTACAGATTGTCTCCTCTAATAGGGGGAAAAGCATAAACAGAAACATAAATAGAGAATTTTGATACTCCAAGAATACTAAAGAAGATCATTGTATATAATAATGCTTTTAAAATAGGACAGGCAGCAAAGAATAGTCCAACTTTTTATCTTCTTAGCAAGATTTGCTTCCAAATTTTTTTATCGTAAAATTATAAACTGAGTTTTTTCTATTACATACATGTTTAAACTATAAAATACAAAAGAGAAATGGCCTTTCCAATCAGAAGTTAACATCCTTTAGATATCGTTCAAAACGTATATTAGAGTTATTTGCAATTCCTATTTAAAAATCATTCAGCAATTCCTAATTCTTTATAATATCAGATTTTTCTTTGAATGCAAAGATGAGCAAAACAAACTCTCATTGATAGCGTACTATGTGTTAGGCCTGATGAAAGGTGTGGAACATAGAGCCTAATGAATATTGATGTATAGCTTTTATCCTCATGGAGGGCGGAGTTGAATGAGGGCAACAGGTATTGGTAAAAACAAACACACACAATCACATAAATGTTAATTTCAAAAATGTTATGAAAAAAATTGGTGTGTGTTTGGGAAGATGGTGTTAATTCTAAATTAAGCATGATAAATCTAATTGGACTTGGTAAGTAAGAGAATGCCAGACCAAAAGATGAGTAGCAAGTTAGTAGCTCAAAGAAAACCTGAGGCCGACGTAATGAATTTTCTAGGAATTTTCAGATTTTAGGAAGATCAAGCCCAAAATGCATCTTAGTGAATTTGACCATTTAAAATCTGTTTTATTATATATTTTCTAGATTATCTCCTTCTGGAACTCCTATAATTCAAATATTGAACCTGTTTAAATGATTCTCTATGTCTCTTCTACCCCCCCCATAAAGTCTCCTCTTTCCTCTCTTCTCCTCTTTTCTTTCCCTCTCTCTCATTATTTCTTTAATTTTCTTTTTTCTTTTCTTTACTTTCTTCTTTTTTTCTTTTTTTACTTTATCTCCCCAATTTTCATATGGGTTATTTTATTTAACAACTATATTTATAACTTGTCAAAACACTTGTAAAAACCCAATTCTTTAAGTCATATTCTTTTTATGTTTATGGATATAGTGTCTTCAAATTTCTTTGAATATAATAGGTTGGACTCCTAAAAAACTTGAACTAGTAATTTTTTAGAATCAAGGCAGAGTCTCTTCTCTTTCAATACATGTCTTTTCTCCTTTTTGAGTGTCTTTTCACTTCTACTTTTTTCCCCCTGTAGTTGTTTCTCTCCATTTGTCCAATATCATATATGGTTCAAGACTGCATCCTTGACATGACAGCCTCCGCCTTAAAGTGTAGGTCACTTTACAGGTCAAGCATTCATGGATAACTAATACCTGAGGAAGAAAATCAGATCTGCTTGAGGAAATGTTTCTACCCAGCTGCTGTAGAGAATTAGTGTCACATTGCACACTCAGCAAGATGTGTGGAAGAAGAATCTTGGAACGGAGATCGTTAGTGGATGGATTTTGAAGAGTTCGTAAAAAAGAGGCCCTGGTTAGGGCTGCCTAGGCGGTGCAGTCGATTAAGCCTCCAACTTTGATTTCAGCTCGAGTCATGATCTCAGGGTCCCAAGATCTGGCTCCCAGTCTGGCTCTGCGCTGAGCAGGGAGTCTGCTTAAGACTCTCTCTCACCCACCCCCTTGCCTGGCTCACTTGTGTACATGTTCTCTCTCTCAAATAAATAAGCAAGTCTTTTAAAAAGTTTTTTTTGTCCCCTTGCCTGGCTCACTTGTGTACATGTTCTCTCTCTCAAATAAATAAGTCTTTTAAAAAGCTTTTTTTGTTTTGTTTTGTTTTGTTCTGTTTTGTTTGTTTACTTGTTTAAAGCGGCACTGGCTACATAGAAACATGAAGAGCTTGGCTTACGCTGGAGGAGTTCCTCTTAATACAGCATGAGCATATATCATAGCAGAAATTGTTTCAGAGACTGCGGTCATGACAAACTTTTGTGTTGGCACTGGCAACTTTTCTAAAAGGGCCAGATAGTAAATATTCTAAATTTTGCAGACCATAAATTGTCTCTTGCAACTACTCTTCTTTTGTACTAAGAAAGCAGCCACCCATTTTCTAAGTTATTGAATGGGGATGGCTCTGTTTCAATAAAACTTTTTTTGCAAAGTCAAGCGGTTGGCCTACTGGCCATAATTTGCTGAGCTGTAGAACTAGGAAATAAGAATATTTATTTGGCGGGATTTGTTACAATTGTATCTCTGTGTGCACTTTAAAAGAGAAGGATATTTCATGTAGTTTATACAAACACAGTTTGGCAGAAGATAACTAAAATTTAAGTTTATATATATAGCCAAGTTAATCTTCTCTGAAATAGGCAATTTTAACACTAGTTTCTGATTTTTTATCACTTTTCAGACTGCTTTAGTTGTAATAGAAATAACTTTTTTTTCCTTGTTCATTTAGTTGCAAATGTATTCAAAGTTTTTTAAAGCTATTTTTCAAAAGGCTAATTATGTGTTGAAGCACATCTAAAATTGTGATAAGTGCTTAGGTGGGAAGTGTTCCTATCTGAGGAAAAGAGAAGTACTAATGGAGCGAAAGTTGAGAATTTTGAAGTGGGAAAGACAGAAGCCATGTTGGAAGAAATATCGCCTTCAAGTAATTAACATATGCCAAGAGCTACAAAAATTAAACCGTTAACTTATATATATGTAAAAGCTGATATTACCACCTCTCCTTCCCCAACTCCTACACACTAAGTTGGTTGATGGGAGATGTGGGGTTGGGCGCTTGAAATCAAAGAGTTCTTCTGGACAAAGTCTTCATCAGCATAAATCTATTAATG
Source organism: Ursus maritimus (assembly GCF_017311325.1). Classification (NCBI taxonomy): domain Eukaryota; kingdom Metazoa; phylum Chordata; class Mammalia; order Carnivora; family Ursidae; genus Ursus; species Ursus maritimus. The sequence goes on along the minus strand of NW_024426996.1, from coordinate 36,311,615 downwards.
CACATGGTTCATGGGAAATCTAATAATCATACTGAGAAAGAGTATAGGGGGGTGCTTAAGAAGGAATAAGAGAAATGCGTAAAAATATTTCTTGTGGAAAATTCAGTTAGTAATCCTTTTTCTAATCACACAGATATCTGTGGAATGATGTTGACGTATACGATGAGGATAATTGATGATGAACTAAATACTTCCTGGGCCCAAAGAGTTACTGAGATACAGATGTGTTCATCTCAAAAAGATTGACCATTATTATGGTCAATAGAGAATAATGGTCAATAGAGAAATTATTTATTTTTCAATGTTACAGAATAACCTAGTTTCCAAAAATTTTGTTAAATCTGAGACTTTATGTGTCTGTAAGAAGCAAGTGTTCATTATCATAATGCTCTATTACGTCCAAGTGATACAACTCCATCAAATTAACTACAATAGTATAGGGTTTTCTGAAGTTGATTTTTGTTTTTGTTTTTAATCAGTGGTGATTATTTAATAGAGTCTGTCATGAAGCACATAATTACTGATAACAATCATAATGATTGATCACAGTGCGACAAATTTATACATTGATACAGGTCAAAATTTAAGGCGGTAGAAAATAGAATTCATTTGACAATAATATCCATATGGAGACAACATTAAGGCTGTAAATGTTTAGTTGCTAAAAGTCCTGGAAAAAATTAATTTGTTCTTAGGCACTGTCCACATCCTTTTTAGCTGCAGATCATTCTTAATCCAAACTGAACTTTCAATTGCCCCATGTCCTTAAAATTCTACTTTTCTACTTTTAAGGGCATGAATAATCTTGAAAAATAAATGACTTGCTTCTCCTTTGTTTCTTACTTAACATTTTATATGAGAGAAAGATAGTGATATAGGTGCAACTGGAGTCAACTGGGGGTCAGATATGTGTATTGCAAGTTCAATGATTATATAATAGACTTGGATCTCTTAATATGTGGATGAAAATTTGTTTAACTGAGAGAAAAGTATTGTGTTTTTACTATTTTCTCATTTAATTACATTTTACAATGTATTTCGTTTGGTTCCTTACAAATAATATTTTCCTGGAAAATAAATAATTGTCTTTTCATTTATAGAGAATTAGTTTCTTTCGTATTTCATATTTTCTGCAAAATGAGTACAGCAATATGCTACAAGTTTAAAGAAATAATTTGCTTTTACAGTGTCTGGCCTCAGATTTCTCATGCAAAATCACAGTGGCTTCACTTCTCACTCATAAAAATAATAAAATTGCCAGTGTACAAACAATTATATGCATTGTGCTTAATATTTGGGCTAACTTATGTTTGGTTTATTGCATCCATATGCAAGTGTCATAAAAAGTGCCATTTCACACTAGTATCTCAAGAAGTTGGTCCCATTTCTAAATTTTGGCAGGCTTTTAATGAGTATTAATAAATAACAAACAAGGGCACTTTCGGAAGTGCATGAATTCGTGAAATGATAGCTGGTCTTTTAAAGAGTAAAATTATGTTAATGTTTACAGCACAGTTAAAGTGGAGAGGATTTAAATATATAATCAGAAGATCAAAATTTTTATACTGACAGACACAGTACAATATTGTTGATGAAGATGAAAATAAAAAGACTATTTCAAGTGTTCAATATGCAGGGCATGCGTGATGACTCATTAGGCAGAGAAAATTATTACTGCCCATTAAAGAATTAGCTTTTACACAAATGGAAAAGTTGATTAGTGCACCTCAGAGTGGCTGCTTTCTAAAATTATAAAATTAATGAATGTATGAAATATTTAATTTCACACATAAATATCTATGAAGAGAAATTAATTGTTTCATACAATAAAATTTATTTATTTTACATGCAGGATCAATTATTAAATTTGAAATTGTAATATATCTTTTGATAGTATTTGTTCATGCCAATTTTGCAGCAAAGATTATAATATTCCTATGGATTTTTCAGAAGTTATTTAAGTGGAAAAATCTCATAATACATATGAACATATTGCTATTAAACTAATAATTTTTGTACCTGTTAATTATGTGCTTAAAAATATTTTTGAGGTCCACATGGTCAAAGGACTTAGTATCCCAAATTTATGTTGTGGATCTATGTAAGGAGAAAGATAATGAGATATGCTGATTAGATTTAACTGCATTGTATTAGACGATTGTTGAAATTATAGAATATCTTATTAAATAAATTCAGTAAACCACGTGTATTTTATCCATTGTATACCATAGCATGCAATAGAAGACATTTATCAAAATGCTATCTTCTAAATTAATGAATACATCTGAGCTCAGCATGTAATATTTTCTTATATTTAAAGCAAATTCCAAGGTCAAGATTTTGTGTCAGGGCATAGCATCTATTCTACTGCAATTTCCATAACTGCAAAGATGACCTTGACATGTCGGAAACATCATCAGTTATTGAAGAACAAATCTGTGTTTTTACAAATTAAAGCCACTTCAGTTTGTTTTGTAAAACACGAATAAAAATGCTTATCTCATAGAGGGGATATGAAGCATCTTAAGGAAATGGCTTGAGGAGTCACTTAAGTATATATAGAGAGATAAATATATACGATGTACATAACTATAGATCTATTTCTAGATATATAGTATATATCTATATATAAACTATAGTGTATATATATATATAGAGAGAGAGATATAGAGCATATATAAAGAGTTATCTACTTAGTAGATATATAGCAGATACATATATGCAGTATATACACTACTATATATTCTACTATATATAAAGTATATATATATACACTATATATAGTAGTTCATATGTGTGTATAATAATAGTGATGATTATTATTATTTTCTTACCGTATTAATGTCAAAAGTTCTACCTGGTTCAGTGGTTCCTATGTCCCAATGAAATCATCTTGAGGTAATTAGATCTTTCTTAAGTGTCATTCTCATTAGAAGAGCCTGTACACCCTAGCTAATTAAGCTTCAAACCCTTCTGCAAAATGATGACTGAATGAATTGTACTTAGTCTGATCCTACTATTGTGTTACCTTATGATTGTAACCAATTTCTACATACTCATTAATTATGAATAGTTACAGCATAAAACGATGGAATCTATGGAAGTACTATAGATTATGACCATTTTTTTATCCACTGCATAAAATAAAACAAACAAAAGAAAAACTCTAAGAACTTTCCTTATAAGCTTAAGAAAGTAATAAATCATGAAAGAATTCTCTTAATTGGAGCATGGGAATATAGAAAAGACCGAAACTCAATATTCTGGCCAGAAAATTTGCATTAGCATTCTTTTTTGTTTCTTTATGAATAAAGCAAAACTTAATGGGTCAGTGTTCTCACTAATATGTGGTAACAGGAAGAGGGGGATGAGATGATCATTAGAAAGTGGGAGACATTCTCTACACAAAATATTAGATATAGAAGGTACATAATGGGATGTGTTAAACCTACTTATACTCAATGAAAATAAGGGAGACTAACTTCCTTTCAATAAAAATGTTGGAAACCTGACTCTTTTTGGAAATTCTCTGTATGTTGTTGTCTTTCTTAAAGTATAATTCTAAAAGATAAAGATCAGAGGAGACAAAGGGATGAGATTTTATTAGCTTTCCAGGGCAGCATTACTGAATTACTGTTGCCATTACACACAAAGGAGAATAAAAGGAAGAGTTACTCTTTAGTTGACTTCTTTTTCCAAACATAACACAGTGAAAAAATAAGAACACTACCCTGAAATTGTTTTTCTTCCTAAAGAAAAACTTAATAAGCACAATATTAGAATTATTTTATTGTGACATACTCTTCATCCAAACAAAACAATATTTAAGATTATCTTTTCAGTTGCAGTCTTTATAGAGAGATATTTATTTTTTGTTAATACATATATACATATATGTAGGTATATAATATATATGTAATATCTTAGCCTTAGAATGCTCTTGTTTGATGTGAATATAAAAATAGAATTAACCTTCTGGGGTGCCTGGGTGGCATAGTCAGTCAAACATTTGACTCTTGGTTTCGGCTCAGGTCACGATCTCAGTGTTGTGAGATTGAGCCCTGTGTGGGGCTCCAGGCTGAGAGCAGTGTCTGCTTGAATTTCTCTCTCCCTCTCCCCCTGCCCTTCCCAGCTCCGTCTCTCTCTCTCTCTCTTTCTAAAATAAATAAATAAATCTTATTTAAAAAATAGAATTAACCTTCCTTAGAAAGGTGATTGTCTAAGACTGTGATAAATGTTCAAAACTAATGATAGCATAAAATTGGAGGATATTGACTATTCATCTATTTTGTAAACACTATTTTTTCATCATTTGCCAGAAGTTACTTAAACAAAAATGTAAGAAGAAAAATCTAAACACAGCAATCCATTTTTGAACAGGTATTTCAGACACAAATATTATCAAAGTTTATTCTTTTCTATGGCAAACATGCTATTTAAAAAAAAATGGCTGGTGATTAAACTTTGGATGATGTATTCACAGACCACATATGCTTTCTGAGAGTGGGTGGATTTGCACTGATTTCTGAGAAGGAATTGACATTCTTTTCTCTGAGTTTTAAGTAAGGAATCTGAATAATGCTAGACATTTTCAAAAGAATGTAAATGAAACAAAACTGGCTGTGGGTTAAGATGCTCAAAGCCAAAATAGAAAATGAATTGACTCAGTGATGAAAATCTATATTTATTTTCATCTAACATAAGTTTTATCATAGGTAAAATTCAAGAAAGCAAATAACAGAGAAATATCTATATGTAAAATACATATAGAAAATTATGCCCAAATCATTAAGGTTATTGAGACCAACTTGAAGTTACTATGTTTCAGAGTACAAGGAAAATGGTATACCATTTCACTGTGATTTCTTGCCTCTAACTCATTTTAACCTTTTATTTCCTCATTTTTTGTTTATATGATTACTATAGGACTGAGTTTCTATGCCATTCTGTGTTAAAATTTACCAAAAAAAAAAAAGAAAGAAAGAAAGAAAGAAAAGAAAGGAAGTGAAGGAGGGAAGGAGGAGGAGGAGGAAGAGAACAGAGAGAGAGAAGGGAAAAATGGACAAGTAATCTTTCTTCATCTCAATATTTTATGCCAATCTTGGGGCTCCTGGGTAGTGCAGTAGGTTAAGCATCTGACTCTTGGTTTCAGCTCAGGTCTTGATCTCAAGGTCCTGGGATCAAGCCCCACATTGGGCTCCACGCTCAGCAGGGAGTCTGCTTGAGATTCTGTCTCCCTCTCCCTCTGCCCCTCCCCCTGCTCACTCTCTCTCTCTCTCTCAAATAAATAAATAAATAAATCTTTAAAAAATATATTTTATGCCAGTTTTATTTTACTGAATAATAATTCTTTCTTTTTTCTTCCTTGTTTACTAGCTACATGAGGAAATATTACCTACTGGGTAAATGCTTCAAAGTAAATGTCCTAAGATGAACCAGTTAAATGTAAGGGCACCAGGGGAGCATATGGGAAGCTGCATCAGTCTCCTTTTAAGTACCCCTCAAAAGAGCATTGACATATTCAACTTGAGGTGCAGAAACAAATTTTAAATAACTCCAAAGAATTATTAGGTTTACATTATAAATTTCTGGGTTTTTTTTTTAAGATTTATTTATTTATTTGAGAGAGAGAGCGAGAAAGCACGGGTGGGCACATGCGCAGGAGGGAGGGGCAGAGAGAGAAGGAGAGACAGTCCTAAGCAGACTCTGTGCTGAGCAGGGAGGTCCATGAGGGGCTCGGTTGATCTCTCCACCCAGAAATCACAACCCTGAGATCACGACTCCAGCTGAAACCAAGAGTCTGACACTCAACCAACTGCACCACACAGACACCCCTATGAATTTGTTTTAATACAATGGTCACCAGCTGTGCTTCCCCCCCCACACACACTGTTCACATATCACACTCACCACATTATCTAATTAAGTGGGGGTAAGGTTTTCTTCCACTGCTAACATTTCACAAAACTTTCTAATGATAGGGTAAAATAACATTTTCCACTTATTTTAAACTTTTTAATGATCATTCCCCCAGCACACCCCCCACCAGTGCTTAGCAAAGCAGCTGTTTTTCTCTGAGACTGAGGCTTATGCCAAGTTTAAAATGTTAATGTTGTTGAGCCATGTGCTCAAGCATTAAGTATCTCCAATTTCCAAACTGAAAGATCTTGGCAGCTCTCACTCACTTAAATAAACTCAGAAAGAGACTTATAATACTAGAGGGAAGAAAGGAATCCAGCCACTTCTCTTCCTCAACTTTGTGACCTCCCTAAATGGCCAACAATACTAAGGATCCTTTCAATAATCTAAAATTAGTAGAGTATTGATTGCAGTAGTTGGCCTAGAAGGTTGGGTTTTAAATTAACAAAATTCGAGCTGAAAAAGAATAGCATAATAAGAGTGTGTGATACCGAGGTGAAATAAGTGAGATTATATAAACAAATAATGGTTTTAAATAAGTTCAGTGTTCTTAATTTTGAAAATTTTGTGTAAGCCAAAAGATAGTCTTTCAAATATCTAAAGATTAAAGATTATTATAATTTTCACACTTCCCATTTCCAGGGAGAAAAAAAATTCCCTACCAGCCTCCATGAAAGTTATCTTGCATTGTTGTGTCTTCAAGTTTTTTTTTTTTAATCATATTTTAAAATTTATGTTTTGGCATGCATTCCTATGAATTGTAATACATATAGAAATTCATGTAACCAACTAGAACAATAAGAATACAAAACAGTTCCATCATCCCAAAAAACCTTCCTGTGTTATCCCTTTAAAATCACATGTCCTTCATCCATAGACTGCGGCAAAGACTGACAGGTGTGTAATTTACAGAATGTTATATAAATATGCAAATGTCATAAAATATATAACCTTTTAAGACAGACTTCTTTCACTCAGTATAATGTCTTACAGATCAATTCAAGTTGTTGTACATATCAATAATTTATTCTTTTTTACTGAATAGTATTCCATTTGATGGAGGTGGCAGGGATTGTTTATGTATCACCCGTTGAAGGATATGTGGGTTCTTTCCAGTTTTTGGTGATTGTGAATAGAATTACTGTGAAGATTTAAGGACAGGTTTCTGCATGAACACACATTTTAAACAATCTAGGACAAATACCAGGAATAGAATTACATCACACGGTTAAGAGAAAACAAATGAAACCAAAACAAAACTTAGTGGATAATCCCAAGAGCAGATGGAAATGATGGAGGAAAAAATCAGAAAAGCAACTGAGAAAAATTGGGAATAAAGTTACTTATATCAAGGGGTTCTGATGAAGAATTAAAAGAAAACATTTCAGATGCTGTAACAGCAGACACATGGCAATATATTTAAAAAGGTGAGTTCGTACTGACACACGACAGATGCAAGATATCAATGTTAACAAAAGCTATTACATCAAAAACTAATGATATGTTATATAGTGGCTAACTGAACATAATAAAAAATCAATAATTTCTCTAATTCTCACTGGCTTAAAAATATCAAAATGTTTCTAAAGGAATTTAAGAAATATTGCTATGATACATTAAATGCTCACTTATGTATATTTTAAATTCATTTTTATTTAATTTCAGACAAATGGGGATTCTGGTGATCATTTTTCTTAGAATCTTTAAGGCAGTTTAGATACAAAATTTAAGAGACTATAGTCCATAAATTTGATATTTACTAATGTGAATTTTGGCAAAGAAACAATGTAACATTAGATCTGTATCCTGGAAGACAGTATAGTCATCGTTTATTATTTAATAATAAACTTTATTATTAAACTCAAGTTTTTGCCACTATGGTTTAGTGTTCTAACATCCTTATATATATTTCACTCTTTAGTGAAGGCAGGAAGTATTGCCCTAGTACGTTTTCTAATGATGTAGTAGCATATGTAACGTGTCTGAAAAACTTATGTGAACGCGTGCTCATTTCATAAATGGAGAGACTTTTATGATAATCCTGCATGTTAAGTAAATTTCACCAGCATTTTGAGCAGTGGTGAGAAACTTGGCCACAGCCAAGGGAAACAATAGCACTGAATCTGTAGGGTTGGAAACAGGAGCCAGACCTGGCTTCCTGCGCATCAGCATCGTTTGAGAAGGCTTTCTCCCATTTGCATGATAAATTTATGGACTCTGGCTCTACCAGCTTGATTGAACACATTGCATTTTGCTAAGAACAGCATGTCAACTAGCACAGTCAGCATCCATATACATCTGGGAAAACTGCAACTGTTAGAATTGTGCCATGGGAGTGAAGACAAGAAAAGCTTTGTCAGCTGTCAGTTAGACGTTTTCCTTCACTATCTATTTTATAGGTGATGAATGAAAAGTGTTGCTAATATTCAATGCGGTATTTCATATATTACTCTTTAGACTCCGATTGCTCTACAGGTAAAGAGAGAGGTCAAGTAAAGGCAAAGGAATAGGAAAAAGAGTTGCTTGTAGTTCTTTTACTTGAACAGACAAGAAACAAAATATATATATATATAAGCATTAAAAAAAGTTTGTGTGAGAAAGCAGCTGGAGGTTGGTTGGCAGAAAGCAAGGCTTATGGCAATGATTTACTTCAAAAAAGATCATTAGTCCCGCTGTCACCCACAAAAAAACAGGCAGAGTATTCCTTAACAATGAGATTTTTTTCCATTTTCTGAAATAATTGCATGATCTCAACCCAGTTCTGAGGGTTTCAGGAGTTTGTCCACAAGGAATTCTGTTTGAGAGTTAATTTTACTCTATTATCTGTGTAATTTAGACAAGAATTTTTGTTTAAAAGATTAAAAATATTAATCTGACCCATCAATTTAATTTTCCATGATATAAACTGCATTGAAACTAGATTTTTAAAACCTGAGATAGATAGTCACAATAACTGGAAAAAAGGATATACACTTTGTTGGAATTAAAAAAAAAAAAAACTAAATGAAAAGAAAATTGAGCAGGTATTTTCTTTTTCTATTCCCGAAGGGGGTTATTTATCTTGTTTGTGATAGACAAGGAAATGATCTGACCCCGCACTCGGATGAGTGATTTGGGACAGCTATTTAGCAGTTTGGTATGGCCACCGAGACACCACTGCTTTTGTTTCTGTGCATTTTGATGCAACCTGCAAAGGAAATCACTACACTTTAAGTCCTTAGTACCAATGACTGTTCATACTGCCTTAGAATGAAATGGAGCATGAGGGTGGGACAGGGCTCAGGAAGGTATAGAGACTAAGACATGTGGTAGGGCTAAGAGAAGACACAGTGCTTGGTGCTGGTATGAAGTTTCAAGTTTCAGGTGAGGTTCCACATTGTAGTTGGGTCAGAAATGCCTGATTCATCCACTGTTATCAAACAAAATATCTTTAATCCATGACATTTCTCTTTTACTAGTCATCACAGATTTCTTCGCTCTGTAGAACTCTTGATACTGTGGAATGACCACCATTAACAAGTGTACATGTTTCCCCAGTGTGCTCATGAATGCTTTTGGAAAGGAATTCATTCACTAGTCATTAGACCAGCTTGTTTATGTCGGTATTCTCCTACATTAAGGTGTCATTGAAACCCGTTGAAACATCTCCCACTGAAGATCCATAAAAGAAAACAGTTGTAAACTTAGAGGGAAGGCACTATGCCAAGTTGTCAAAGTCAACTTTAGAGCACAGTTCTGTTGAGATCATGGTTAGAAAAAGGAAAAGAAAATTGCTAGAAAGCCAAGTCAATAAATATATTAATAGAGTAAAATAAAAAATCAGTATTTGGAGGAAAACTCAAACTTGACATAGTACTGAAGACAAAGCAGAAAGAAAAGAAAGCATGTTTTGGACCAGGTGTCCAGATGTCAAACTGCATGACAATGGGACAGAGATCCTTTAGATTGGATCCAAAGACGAGTTTTGTGACACTTTCTTCCAGAGCATGCGTCCTTTACCGGCCTATTCTGCCATTCCTAAGGTTTTGCTTTACTACGAATTGAAGCAAAAAATTGCTGGTTTAGAGATTTGTGTGCCATTCATAGCTCCTTAGGGACAGTGTATCTGTATAATGTTAGAGTTCCTTTCCACTGTTTTCATGAAGTAAAAGCCCAGAAACCAAAATACATTTGCAAACTCTTAGAATAAATTGATCATGAAATATTCTGGGTGAATTGTTTACTTGAGGAAAAGAAATCACTGTAAATACTAAGGTTTCTAAATATTTTTAAAAAAAATTCTACCTCCTCCCCCCCCAACACTCTCTCTCTCCTCTTCCTCTTCTTTTTTTATCCCCCTTTTTGTTGAACTCACGATTCAAATATAGCCTTCCTTTAAGATATATGATCTCTGAGACTCTCCATATTTGGAGTGATTTGTAGTAAATTCTATTCCTGCCATAAAAGAAGTCCCTCTGCTTTTAAAGCCTTGTAAGAGCAGGTTGCAAAAGAAAAAAGAAGCCTTCTCTTGTTTAGGTAGAATAGGTCAACTAAGCCCACGTAAACACCGGCCCTATGGGCCAGGGTAGCAAATTACACAGGAGAATGAAGAGAAAGACTTCAGTTGTAAAAACTAAGAACATTTGCCTAGAAAAGCCTGTTGAGATATAAGCTAATCTTTAAAATGGGAGGTATCAAATATTGTTATCAGTAGGAGTACCATTATTATTATCCCTACTTGATAGCCCTTGACTACTGAGTCGCAGGAGGGATAGATTAGCATAAATTTACCCAGACAGTACGTGGCATAGCTAGGATTTAGACTCAGGTACCAAGTTTTTTAGAATTTAGTAGTTAGGACTTTTTTTTCCCCAACATGTGCCCTTCTTGCATTTAAAATGAAGTATTATGCCTTAAATATCTTTAATTCCACTCCAAAATTCTTTGGTTTAGTAGGAAACATGTAAGTATGAGGAACTGTTGACATAAGTGTTTTTAGAGTTGAAACTTTGCATTAATCATTATTCTTACTTAAAAGGAAACACAAAGAAAAAAAGAAACATGAAGAAAAAGTAAATTTTTAAATCAATATTCATTAAGTTTATTGCCTTTTATACTTATCCTTTATATTGTCATTTAAAAAGTTGAATTTATATCTTAATCTACTTATTAAAGAGGCAAATATCTTTCCTACTTTATTAAAATAAAGTTTTAGTATCTCCAAAGGTCATTCTTGGTCGCCTTGAGGCTGTTATGCTTATAATAGGAAATAACCTGTTAGTTATTCTTACTTAAAGATTCTTCACTTAAACATATAAGTCATGGGGCACCTGGGTGGCTCAGTCCGTTAAGCGTCTCTCTTTGGCTCAGGTCATGATCCCCAGCTTTTGGGATCAAGCCCTGCATGGGGCTCCCTGCTCAGCGGGGAGCCTGCTTCTCCCTCTCCTTCTCTCTCAGGCTCTCTCTCACTCTCTCTCTCAAATAAATAAATAAAATCTCTAAAAGAAATAAAAATGTAAGTCACAGCAATTTTTAAATGTCATTAGTTGATTGTCACTTTATAGATCCAGCTCTAATCAACTCAAAAGACTTAAAGATTCCCTTAGAATTAGAAGCATATCTAAACTTACCATTCTTCCTTATTAAAAATAAAGAAAATGAAAAGTTGACTCCAGAATCACAATCAGAAACTTGGTTTTCCTTGCTACTTTCACATAGCAGTGATAATCATGAGACTTAACATCAGCGTTAGAAAGCTAGAAAGTCCTGACGGGTCAACGAACGTCATGCTACTGATGTATTAGCTCAGGGCTTAAGAATCAGCCAGAATTTGTGTCTTTGAGAAAGACCTCCTCACTGAGTGATACGAATTCCAGTGATTTCTAAAGCCATTACAATTTAATAAGTACCATTATCTGTGCCTCACAGGACATCATCTAAGTAAAAGATCTTGTTCCTGCATGCAGGACTGGCTCTTCCTAAATAATGTGGCTGTTCAAGTACCCATATTTCCATTTATTAATGTGGTTTAATGTTAGTATATATTCCTGTATTAACCTCTTAAAATAGTTACATAATCGGCTTAGGTAAACTTAAAATTTCTAAAAACCAATGATAGCATTTAATACACATACCACTTAAGGTGCTTTGATGTTACAGCCGAGTTGGGTATATTACCTCTAATCCCCAAACAACCAGGTAAGGTGAGAAACCAGAGAAGCAGAGAAGTAAAGTAGTCAGGGACACCGACGTTTTAATATAACTTTCTGTGATTTTAAAGTCTGTACATGACATCCTATTGCTACTCATCAAAAGGAGATATAATTTGCTTATCTCTGATCCCAACTGAAGTTATTAGAATATAGATCAATTCCATAGAGCTGCTTTCCAGATTTCAAGGAAATGTGAGAATACTCAAGTGAAAAGAATGCACGCACACTCGCTTCTCAGATTTACTTTGGGTCTAGGAAATGCCAGTATTCTCAAACAAATTTGTACTCTCTTTGGAGAGTAGTTATACTCTCTTTTTGAAATAACAAACTATAAAAAGAGCTACTAAATGTTATATCAAATAAAGTTGTGCTAGTTCTAAATATGTCTCTGTGAAGAGGAATGGATTGCCCTAACTGTGTACTAAAAGCTAGAAGGATTATTGGCATATAAGTTGTTTTGGTGTTTCAATGTTGGTATGGTGGGATATTAAGCTGCATTCTAATAAAGCCGTACATTAATAAGATACCTAACTTTCAGTCCTACCTTTATCATAAGTATGTGGTTAGATAAGTCACTTAATTTCCTTGGACTTCAAGTTTATCATCTGTAAAATGAAATAATCAGATGATTTGAAGTCCACCATTATCTTGAAAATCTTGATTTTATTAGAATAATTACTGGGTATCTGGATTCATTTAGAAAATGTGTGTACCTTGAGACCAAAGCTGGTGAATCCTGGTTAGAAACCATTTTCACCATTTGCTATATACTTATTGTTGGGATTACATATTTAGTTATAGAAGTCTCTTAACAGATGAGATTCCCAAGTCAATCTGGTGGATGAGGATTACTGACTATCCTCAGGGAAGGAGATTACCAGGAACAAGTCCTCTGAATCCTGGAACCTACTATGAGCACAAGTTTCCAAGGATTATATGCACAGAGAACATATTGGATTCCTTTTACGACTAGCTAGAATTTGGCCAAAATAGCACAAGAACAGGGATGGCAAACTTAGATGTAGTCTGGGGTTAGGCAGATGATGAAAGGACCACATGCATAACATTCAGAAGCAGAAGCCCTACGGCTCTCCAGGAAATACATGATCCATTGAGGATATTAATGGAAAAGTTTAATGTTAAGATTACAACCTAGGCAGACCCTGAACTCACTTCCTCCCATGGACACACCGGGTCTACAGCTACACATGGAACAATTTACTCTTAAAGTCCTAAAGCCTGCTGAATGGCTACTACACATCTGTCAAAGGACGAGAAAACCACATCAAAGCAGATAGGAGAAGCTGGCACACAATCTTGCCACAAACCCCACCCCTGCTAAGGCACCCACAGAAGACTCCCAGCAGGGCTGTGCCTGGAGATTTACAAGACAGCAGCAATCTGAAAAACGCCCTCTTAAAGGATTCATGCTCTCCAACTCATGTACCCCGGGGCCCAACTCAGAGGCAGTGAATTGCACCCAAACTTAAAATGAAGTAGGCTCACCTGCTTATAATAAAACCTCAGCCTGAAGGGCAGGCATCTAATTCTACACACACACCTAAGAGCCTGTTGAAACACTCTCTGTGCACAGACGGCGGTGGGTGCCGTCTTCACATTTCCCCTTTGCTGTGCTCCAGAGCGTCAGTACCTCCTGGATGGAAGCCTTTACACACATCTGGTGCCCTGATTCTTGCAGCTGCCACCCAGGGGATGCCTCTTGATCGCCTGGCTCTGGAGATCAGGGAGCTTGTGTTCCTGTTCACATGGGACTATAATAATCAGTGTCACCCGGAAAGGAGCTCATTACCCTGTCTGGCACTCTGATTTTGTGACTGCTGCCAGGGGACACCTCTACATTGTTTGGCTGTGCTGGCCAATGAGGGTTACGCTTGTGGGTCCCAAAGGACACTAACCAATGGAAAAGAGTTCTTAAACAGCTACCATCCCCAGGGCACAACAAGAGGCCATAGGTTCAGGGGCTCAGCCTTTCTGTGAAAGAGGCCTATTAGCTAATCATCAAGACCGTGGCCTGTGGGGAGGTTTCTAATTAAAACTACATCTAGCGCTTGGCTGTAATCCTTTCTAGAGACCTCAGAGGGTGGGTACTATCTTCCTACTCACCCTTTGCCATGCTTCAGTGCCCCAGCGCCTCCAGGAGAATAGCTTTGCATGTATCTGCTGCCTGGTTTTTGGAGTCGATGCCAAAGTCACTCCAAGGGTATTGTGGACTATTGATGGTCATAATTTTTGACCCTTCTCACATCAATAAATTTGGTCTGTCTCCTCTTAAATTTTGAAAGTCTCTGTGATTGTTGTGACCAATGGTACAGGGTTGATGTTATGCTGTGTCCGTTTCTGGTTCTATGTCCTAAACAGGCATCTTTCATTTTCCGTCTCTTGGAACACTAGCTTTTAGGGCTCAGCCACCGTGCCATGAGGAGCACAGGAAGTTTTGTAGAGGCTCCTATTTGGAGAGGAACGGAGACTCCTGAATGACAGTCATGGCTCCGATACCAGGGGACAGCTTCCATAACCCTGTGTGTGAGCCATTTTGGAAGCTGAACTTCCAGCCCCAGTTGACCTTCTCCAGCCACCTGCTTGACATATAGATAAGCCTTCACACTGCCCAAAATGCAGTTTTATGAACAAGATAAATTATTTTTCTTTGAAGCCACATTTTAACAGGGCAGTCTACGATGGAGCAATAAATAATAGGAACAAAAATCTACTGAGGTAGAGAGAGCTCCTGTGTTTATTTTTATTCTGTCTTACTTCACCAGTATTCTAGAAGAAAGGGAGTGGGAGCACACAAAGAAAAAGAGAGAGATTCTAAAAAAAAGGTTATGCCTCAGGTTTGGGTTTTTTTTTTTTTTTTCCATGTTTATGTCTACACAAAAACACTCCATTGCTTGGTATCCCACCCCACTTTGTGTCCCAGGGAATTTCCTTGGATCCTGGAGAATGACCTTCATGAACATTAGCCTTTCTTCTAGGCTTAGATGGGAAAAGGGTAGCACTGGCTCCCTGGGTACTAGAGTAATGTGCTGAGCTTTAATGTCTCCCTGTCTTATTCCTCCTTCACCTGCTCTGTTAGCTGTCTGTGATCTTTCTCCCTATATAAATGATTCCATAAATGGGTCCTAGACTATTAGTTTCTTTACACTCTAAGAAGCTGTGTAGCATATAGGACGACCTTGAATTTTGGAGTCTTTCTAATCTGGGTTTGCCACTGTCTTTCTTTTTGGGGGGGTGGTTCATATTGTCTTGTGACATTTATTATCTCTATGACATTTGTCATTTAATTAACTGCTCCACAAATCAGTGTTTTTTAATCTGTTAAAAATGTCATCCACAATTTGCTTTGAGGATTAGATAAATGAAAATCAGTTATCAATTACAAAAATTTCTTTGCAAAATTAGGGTGAAAATTAAGTAAGAATTGATGTAAAGTTCCTAATGAGTATCAAAGATAAATGGTAGCTTCTATTACTTTTATTGTTGTGTTAGTAATAATACTTTCTACATGTAAATAATGGTTGAAATGGGACATTATGTTGGTATTTCCTGTTTTAGAATGGCTGGAAATATAAATTATTGAATCTGACAACAAACAATAGAATTTATATACAGGCAGAATGAAAGATTCATTTGGATTCTGCTATTCAGAAGGCTGAGTAACTGATATGAAATATTCATAAACCTTAATTTTAAAATGATGTTTTACAAGGAAACTTTGAGGATTACTTGAGAGGACATGCCAGTAGCAGACAAAGTGATCATATGCTATTTTGAATATCCAATACGTTGGCAAGAGATCTGGCTCCAAATCTGCATTCTAGAGTCTGCTTCCTAACACCACTCCGGATATAAGTGTGTTATATGGGCTTTCCGGAACAAACTGTGAAGTGAGGGGCTGCAGGCGGAAGATTTGTTCTGGAGTGCTTTTGAGATATGCATCAGTAAAAAACTGAGAAATTCATGATTCAGCAGAGGGAGAAGCTGACTAACAATAGGGTATCAATAGAAGTTTCAGGTAGTTCTATAAGGAGCTGTGGGTTTGGGATGGGCCTTCAACATTGTCCAAATTGAGGTAAGGGTGTTAGACTCTTAGATCCCCTCCCCCCATTGGAAAGCAATGGACCTCAGGCCGCATTCTAGCAAGGACATCATCTTCAGCTGCGCAGTTCCTGTGGTTTAGGGCAGTTCCCACTACAGTGGAAGAGCTGTGAATGGTCCCCATCTGGCTGTTCTTATAAGCTGGGAAACGGGGATCTTGAAGGCCTCGAAGAGGGAATCGGGACTGTTTCACAATATCCATTACACTACCCTGGGATCCAAAACACTTTTAAGGTATTTACTGGGGCTAGTAACTTTTTTTTCCCAAAACATGTTTACAGAAAGCATGAGATAAATACCTTTGATATGTTAGTAGAAAAACACTTAAAATCAAACTTAGAAAAAGTAATGTGTTTTTTATACAATTACACTGTATATGAAGTGGTCGGCAATGTAATGCAGATCTCTGAAAGATCTTTTATTCCTAAACGAGGGCCCCAGTGATGTACTACAGTGTAATTAACACTGAAATTCTGGGAACTACTTTATCATTTCCAGGCATTATAGTTCCAAAGCTGGGAAGTGAACATGAGATGATTGATTTCCCATGGATTACAACAGGCTGAAGTTCTCTTCATTATGCAAATTAATAAAATTCAAACTATACAAAATATATATTAGTCATTGATGATTAATTCTTCCATATCTGGGTTCTGAGAGTCTCGGCTACTTAAGCCACACAGATTTTTTTAAATCTTTTCAATTTAGAGAGATTCTGTATATCCATATTCTTCTATATTGGTAAAAATTGTATGGAAACACTAAAACTTTCATGGCTTATATACTTTCCTATAGTATATACTTATATGCTGAAAATAGTTCAGTACATGTGTATAATTTTTGATATTCAAAAGAAATAGAAGAGATTTTATTGTATGATTTTGTGGACAGCACAAAAACATTTAAGAGTACTGTTACATAAAACTAAAACTAGTTATTTCTCTGTATTTTGAAAACTAAAAAAAAAGTAATAGAAGATTCTACTTTGTAAAAAGTGCCTCTGAAACATTTACAATTAATACCTTTTGTGGCAGAGGAAAAGAAACATACTTCAGCAATATCAGCATATAGCTGCTCAAAGCGGCCAACGGCTAGGCAGTCCTTTGAAATGTCCTGCGTTCACACTCTACCTGGGGGCTTTGCATTTTCCTCTAAACTAAGTTTAATATAAAGCAAATCCCACCACAGCTGTCTTCAAACTCTCCAGTAAAATGACCCTGCACAAAGATGATCTTTGGCGTTAACCCCTGTCAAAATGACAGTTCCCTAAATTGACAAGTCAATTCCCAGGCAAAACAATAGAAAATATGGTTGGAGGTTAGGAGAAAAATAAAATTTAAGTGTTAAATGGTACCTATCCACTGAGTAACATCTTAATTGTTTTGTAGAACAAATCCATTTGCCAGAATAGTTATAATTTATGACCTTGAGCATAGGAGAATGTCCTCCTTCCCTAGATTTGCTTCAGTAAACTAGAACTAGACTTATTCCTGTGTGTTGTTAACATACATAATACAAACACAATCATCCTCTCTTTGTGCTTCTGGTGCTGTGGACTGAAACTTTCTTGAAGAGATATATCTATACTTATCTATACATTGATATCAATGTCTAAATGTTAGCAAACTTATGAGACAGTGATATCGATAATTATATCTCAAGTAGAACTAAGGTTTTGGGGTGTTTTTGAGGTGAGAAACTGAACTGTGCTAGACAGAGCTCAGACACTTATATACACATACCTATATAAGATTAAGATTGCCTGAATTGGATTATAAATGAGAACGGTAATAAGCGGGTTTAGCAAGCAGTATCCTGGGTTTTTATTTAATCCACTCTGTACACTCCTACCTGCCACATAGAGAATGATCTTAAAAATCTAGCTTAGGAAACAGAAATAAAAGATCAAAGCAATTCTTTGGATCATCCAACCTAAAATAAAACATCACTGTTTCAATCCTTTGGCATTTCAAGTGTAATGTAACCAGTGTTCTACACAATTACTGTTATTATTAATTTCCTCTTTAATATTCTTTTCTGAGAATATCAATACATATATTAGAGTTTTACTAAACTTTGTGTAAATTCTGGATATCACTTAGATGACTTAAAATAAATAACTGAATAGAAAAACTAATGTAATAACACAAGACTAAATTTTGGTTTTAGCATCTCAGAAGTAACTTATAAATTAGAAAAAAACATTCAAAATACTTATTTTCTTTTTTTAAGTTATTTTCTTATATAATCATCAAACAGGAAGTTTATTTCTGAAGAAAATATATAATTAATCTAGCATAATGAGCATGTTCTAAATATTTTGAAACAAAAATACTATGTTCCCATCTCTCACAATGTATAATCTTAATTATTTTTGTATGTTATCTTTATTATTGCAACATTGGTATTACAACACCTCTACTTTATTTCATTGTAACACTGGACTCCAATGGAATACTATATATATATATATATGTATATATACTTATAGATATATAAATATATATATGTATATGTATAAATATATATGTTGTATATATATATGTGTGTATGCATATATATATATATATATATATATATATACACTTTATCCATTCATTCATCAATCAATGGACCCTTTGCCTGTTTCCATAATTTGGCTATTGTAAAAAAAATGCTGCAATAAGGGGTTATATAACCTTTTAAATGAGTGTTTTTGTATTTTTTGGGTAAATACCCTGTATTGTGATTTCTAGATCATAAGGTAGTTCTATTTTTAATTTTTTGATGAACCTCCTACTGTTTTCCACAGAGGCTGTACCTGTTTGCATTCCCACCAACAGTGCACAAGTGTTCCCTTTCTTTATATCTTCAACAACACCTGTTGTTTCCTGTGTTGTTGGCTTTAGCCATTCTGACAGGTATGAAGTGATATCTCATTAGAGTTTTGATTTGCTTTTATCTGATGGTAAGTGATGATGAACACCTTTTCATGTGTCTGTTGGCCATCTGTATGTCTTCTTTGGAGAAATGTCTGTTCATGTCTTCTGTCCATTTTTAATTGGATTATTTTTTTCTTGGGTATCAAGTTTTATATGTTCTCTGTATATTTTGAATACTACTATTTTTTAAAATACTAATCCTTTATTGGATATGTCATTTGCAAATATCTTCTCCCACTCCATAGGTTACCTTTCAGTTTTGTTCGTTGTTTCCTTCACTGTGCAGAAGCTTTTTATTTTGATGCAGTCCCAATAGTTTATTTTTTGCTTTTGTTTCCCTTACCTTGGGAGACATATCTAGGAAAAATTTTCTACGGCCCAAGTCAAAGAGGTTACTGCCTATATTCTCTTCTAGGACTTTTATCGTTTCAGGTCTCACATTTAGGTCTTTCATCCATTTTGAATTTATTTTTGTGTGTGGTATAATAAAGTGGTTCAGTCACTTTCTTTTGCAGGTTCCTGTCCAGTAGAGGAAATATCTTACAGTAGGTAAAGATATGTGTTTCTCTTCCCTTTCCTCCAAACTTATGCTGACACTCAAGATAAAAGCATATCCAGTGTAATATTCATTCATGGATCACTTCTACATAAAGAGAGTCAAGCTAAATATGCAGTGTTTATTTAAAAGGAAAGCATTCTATCATATTTTGCTAATGCTATGTGGGTACTGAAAGCTAGCATTTCCTAGTCTACTCATTTTCCAAACTCACCTCTAACTTGTCTTTTTAAATCACCATTATCTCCTGCTTGTAGTTCTACAAAAACTTTTTACATATTTCTGTATCCAGGATTGACTCTTCCAATTATTTTCCACACTAAACATCCTGTGATAGTTCTATAAAGCATATGTTGGCATATCAAGTTCATATCCAGGTGACCTTCTATGAACCTTCGACTGGGTTTATATCTCCTGTCACAAAACACACATTATTTGATATATACTAAATCTTTTTTTTTTCTTGTTGCTAGGATGTAAATTTCATGAGAGCTAAAGTAATTTTCTCATTCATGGCTTTGCTCAGTTATCTACATATACATCTGTTATAAAATGGATATTCAATATATATTTCTGAAGAGAAAAAGAAATGATTCATCAGAGAGACTAAAGATTAAAATGATGCATATTTTTCTTAAATAAAGACAATATTCAACAATATACAGCTTCCGGTTTATAAAACAATTAAGGTCTGTAAATACATATTTACTATTGCATGATAAGCTCTTAGTTTTCTATCGGGCCAACATTACCAAAATTTTATTGCAATGAAAACAAGAAGAGTAACTTTTAAAAAATATTTATTTCATGTACCTGATTTTCCAATTGTCTCTCTATTCCCTTTGCCTTTCAAAATTGACTTATTCAATGTCCAGTTCGAGTCTAGATTCTTATTATCGTTCTCTTTTTTTTTAAGATTTAATTTATTTATTTGAGAGAGAGAGAGAGTGAGAGAAAGCATGAGAGGGGAGAGGGTCAGAGGGAGAGGCAGACTCCCTGCTGAGCTGGGAGCCTGATGCAGGACTCAATCCTGGGACTCCGGGATCATGACCTAAGCTGAAGGCAGTGGCTTAACAAACTGAGCCACCCAGGCACCCCTAGATTCTTATTATCTTTCTAATCAAGTCCTTAGAAGTATATTCTGTTACTTATGGTATTTATTTTCTGTGTCATACATTTGTATACTTTGTATTATACATAAATTTAAACTGTTACAATTTCTTCCTATGTACATCTATTTCTTTGATGTCCATGAAAAACGAATATTGACAGAAACTAAAGAACATATTCTATGCTTTTTATAAAATCACTAATTTCAGTACAGAGCAATGTGCATAGAAGATATTCACCAAATTCCAACTAAATGAGTATATTGCAAGGGAAACAAAAAATGGATGATCATAAAATTACATCTGGAAAGAGCACCATGCCCAGAAAATCATCTAATGACTGCACACAGAATTTTTGCTAGCATTATGATGAGGAAAACAAGTGTATTACAAAAACATAAAACACAGCAGATGGTTGGTTTATACTTCACATCACTCACTTGGTATCTTGGTGTGGAGAAATTATCTGATGATAAACTAATAGTACTTTTCACTTCTTTGATCTTTAACTGGTTTAATGATATGAATTACAGAAAAAGTATTGAGGTTCTTCTACATCATAAGAATATTTTGTTAAAAATACTTAGCTACATTAAAAGCTCAAGATATAAGCAGAATATGGAAAGCTTATTAGGAAAAAAAACAGTATAGAAATAAAATTGACCAAATGTTCAAAACCAACAATAAAATATCATTTTCAAATCCTTTTTAAAATCAGTATAGTTTAAAAGTATGAAAACTGACCCCGGAAGAAATCAATCCTAAAACACTAATACAAATGAGCTAATTCAATGAGAAGTTTAACAAAGAATTACCCCTAATGAAGTCTCTGTGCCCAAAATTTGTACTTCAGAAAGTAAGAGAAAGAACACATAATTGCCTTAATATATAAATTGATCCAAAACAAAAAGAAACATAGGAAAAGAAACTAGAAATTAGTTTTTATAAAGCTAACATCAACTTCAAAAAATGCATGTGCCTGGAGCACCTTGGTGGTTCAGTTGGTTAAGTTGCTGACTGTCCTGACTTCTGCTCCGGTGATAATCTCAGGGTTGTGAGATCGAGCCCTGCCTTGGGCTGTGTGCTGGGCATGGAGCCTGCTTAAGATTCTCCCTCTGCCCCTCTCCCCATCAAAAAAAATGCATGTGCCTGAGCATGTTCATGCACACATATACCAAATTAATATTACTTAAAAATATGAATGCAGAAAATCTAGTAAAAAAAAAAAAAACCCAACAGAAAATAAAATTGACAAGTGAACTCAGGAAAGTAAGATTTTTATATCATGTCACATGGTTCAATAAAGAAAAACAATAGTAATAATGATTTAAAAAAGTTTAATCACATTATTAAGGAAAAGAAAAGTGTTAAAAGTCTGGACATACTTATGCATTCACATGTAACTGGTATGAATATAATATGAATATAATCAGATAATATGAATGCATTGATTTGAAAGATCAAATTTAACAAAATCTAAACTATAATATTTAGTCTCATTCCTCCCCTCCATTACTTCATTTTTTCTGTTCCAGAATTAATAATTTGGTTTGAATTAACATTATTATCGTATATTTAGATAAATACCGTATGTTTAGTAAACATAAACAAAGATCCTAAGCTTGGTAAAATATTATACCCTTTTCAAAAGTTTCTTTGCAATTCCCACTCCCACTCCATCTAGTCTTATAGATAAACTTTAGAAACAGGTTATCGGGTTCCAAAAAGTATCTTAGAGGAAACTGATTGATATTTCTTTGAATTAATAGCATAGAATGGAAAGAACTGAGGTATTTAAATATTGAGTTTGCCATGCATTAAACATAATTATTTTAATTTTTGCTTCTTTTATGTAATCTAGTAAACATTAATAGATTATTCTTGTATATTTATTGTTAAATTTATTCCTAGTTAATATGTATGTAGACACATATTTCCTACTATAAAATGAATTTCTTATATACCTTTAATCTCATTATGATAATGTATAAGAAAAATGTCTTATTGTTGCTGATCTTGTAATTAGCCATTTTTATACTTTATTTGTTCTTAATAGTTTAAATAATTATTATGACTGCTGAAAGTGAAAACCTTGATCCTCTCTAATATCTGCCCTTTGGTGTCCTTTTTACTTTTATTTCCCTTATTTAATTGGCAATTGTTTCAAATATAACATTCAATAATAGTTACAGTAACTGGCATCCTAATCTATATATATATATTTTTTAATTTAAAGGTACCCTTGTAATATTTTGCTATAAACATAACATACAGTATGTTTCTGATAGATGTGATCTACCAAAACAAGGACTTTATTTCTATTCCATAGTTGTTAAAATTAGTATTAACTTTCATTTGGAATAAATATTTAATTTTAACATTGTTTTATACAATGGAGGTAATCATATAGTTCTTCTGTTTTCATAATTTAATAAATTGAAATGCACTTATCGGTTTCTTAATGTTGAACCATTATTTTGTCCCTAAAATAAATATTTTTGTCTAACAGCTTTATTTTCTTTTAAATTTTCATCTTGGCATAATTTCAGATGTACAGAAAAGTTGTCATAATAGTATTAATAATTACTGTAAACTGAAACTTCCCTATAATTGCCTTATTGGTACCTTCCTAGAATAAGATGCAGACATGGTATCCCTTTATCCTCAGGTATATTTCAGTGTGTGCTTCCCCAAAGTGTGGGTTTCAGTCTCATACTTCTACAAAACCCATCAATTGAAGGGGAAAAAAAAACAACAGAGGAAATTTTAATAATATATTTTGAACTGAATCATAGTGATACTAAAATATATCAAAACTTGTGGGAAATGTATAGTTTTTAGAGATTTATAACAGAAAAATTTGCAATTTTGCATACTTATATTAAAGAAGAGAGGTACAAAATCAGTGATCTAAGCATCCACAACAAGAGGCTACACAAACAGCAATACTTTAGAGCTAAAGTAAAAGGAAGAATGGCAAAGTAGAAAACAAAGACAAAGAGTACAAAAAAATTTAAATTTAATTTTTGAAAAGATGACTAAATGTGTTTAACACATAGTAAGGTTGAGAATTAAGAAAAAAAACACCAAATACTAATATCAGAATTTAAAGTGACATTTGTACTGACTGTGGAGAAGTGTGTTGCTTATTTTCCGAACAGCTGTTCTTTTTCTAGATATCTTGTCTTTATTGATTTCTAACTTAATATGCTTGTGATCGGAGAATGTGCTCTCTATGATTTCAAATCTTGTAAATTTATTGA
The DNA here is from genome assembly GCF_017311325.1 of Ursus maritimus. Lineage (NCBI taxonomy): Eukaryota > Metazoa > Chordata > Mammalia > Carnivora > Ursidae > Ursus > Ursus maritimus. The sequence continues at coordinate 36,287,537 of NW_024426996.1, read as the reverse complement.
GACTTGATTTATGGCCCATCATATATACTATGTTGGTGAATGTTTCATAAGTATTTTAAAAATATGTATTTTGGAGCTATTTGATTATAAACATCACACACTTATCTTTTTTAGTTTTGTTTTCAATTCATCTATATATTTGCTGGTATCTTAGGGTATTCATTGTATCAAATAATGTTAGAAGGGTGTTAAATTCTCTTTTGATTATAGATTTGTCTGTTCTCTCTTTAGTTATATCAAATTTTATTTAATGTATTTTGAAGTTATATTTTTAAGATCATACACAATGAAGATTGCTTTGTCTTCTAGATGCATTATGTCATTATGAAATGTTCCTTTCTATCACTAGTAGTGTTTTTCCTCTGAAGTCTACTTTGGCTGACATTCGCATCAGATTTCTTATGCATTTTTTCTTCAGGTATTCTCCTCCTGATCAAATGGAGTAGTAAGGGCTAGATTTATACTTTTGTCTTCAACAACTAAAAATAAATTAGATAAAATATACCTGCAATGGTTTTCAGATACTAAACATTAGGGAGGACAGGGAATTTACCCCTGAAAGAGCAGAAGCAAAAGATACAAGCCCTGTGGTTAATCCATCTTTCTGTTTTTTTCTGGCACCAGGATAATTTTTCTAAGGCTGGATTAATGGAAGTGTATTCACAAAGGCAAACAAATAGAACCCATTGCAGACAGATTAAATTTTTTTCTCTATAAGAAACATAACAAAATGAATTAAATTATTGAAAAATTATTAGAAATAAAATTATATATAACAAAGAGTAAATGTCTATTGATTGTAAATAGCTCTCTTATTTATTCAACAAACATTTAATTAGTGTGTTCTAATTTCTCTAAAGGTGGAGATAGAATACTGAAGAAAATGACCCATATCCTCAAGGAACATGTACATACATATCTATTGATCAGAATACACTGATATAGTAATAGAAAAAAGGACAAAGAATAATTAACCACGAAAGAAATATAATTATATGAAATATTGTCAAAGTAGCCAGTAATCAAAATGTTCACTTCTGCTGCCTAATATTCTATCAACTAAAAATAATAGCCATGTTGTTTATCTCATGCTTCTGAGGATCAGCTGAACAGTTCCTCAGATCAGGTTGGTCTGAGTGATCTCTAGGGCTCTTTCATGCTTCTTTGGTAATCAGCTAGCAGATTGGCTGGTGCCTGGATGATTCTGAATAGCCTCACACACATATCTGGCAGTTGGCCAGGTATCCACTGGGCTGCCTCAGTTTTCTATATGGTCTTTCGTCCTCCAGAAGGCTAAATTAGGCTTTTTGTTATGGTGGCCTTAGGGATTCAAGGACACCAAAAGAATGAGCCTCAGTCTTGTCAAGACTGCTTGCATCATTTTGCCTAAGGTTGCATTGGCCAAAGCAAGTCATGTGACCAAAACAGATTCAAGAGGTAGAGAAGTAGCTTCTATTTCTTGAGGGGAGGACATGCAATTTCATATTATAGGAGTGTGGCTAAAAAGAGGGGGAGTTTGTGATTTTTACAACATACTGTACAAAGATACTACTGTAGGACATATTGCCATTTTTGTCTGTTACTTTAGGAGATGAAGAAATAAAATCATTCAATGTTGTCAAGGGTATGGTGAATTAAACTTCAATATCTTTCAAACATCTTTGTCATTGCATCTGGTTTCTCATTTTATATTTCTCTGATCTTTTAAATATGATCTTAGAAATACGTTGTCTTCACCCTGGTTTCTAAGTTCATAGCTCAAAATCTTGACATGGGGTAAACGCTCAAATGTTTATTAAAAACTGAATCATTCTACAGTTTGACAAACTGAGGGTTTCAGAGGAGAGGGGGTGGGGGGATGGGCTAGCCTGGTGATGGATATTAAGGAGGGCACGTATTGCATGGAGCACTGGGTGTTATACGCAAGCAATGAATCATGGAACACTACATCAAGAACTAATGATGTACTGTATGGTGACTAAAATAACATAATAAAAATTGTTTTAAAAATGCAAAAGAAAAAAAAGCTGAATCATTCCTGGAGGCACCTGAGTGGCACAGTTGGTTAAGCGACCAACTCCTCATTTTGACTGGTCATGATCTCAGGGTGAAGCAATCAAGCCCCAGGCCAGGACTACATACTCAATGCAGAGTCTGCTTGAGTTTCTCTCTCCTCCCTCTGCCCCCCCCCAATGTGCACGTGCGTGCTCTCTCCCTCTCTCTCACATAAATAAATCTTTAAAAAGTGAATCATTCCTCAAAAATCTAAACATAGTTAATATATGACCTAGAATAAATAAACATATATTAAAATTAAAAAATGAAATAAAAATAAATAAATGCATGATCCAGATTTTCCGCGCCTAGGTACATACACAAAGAAATTAAGTGTGTTAGTTTGCCAGGGCTGTGGGAACAAGACACCACAGACTGAATGGCTTAAACAAATAAACAAAAAAATTTTTTTTTCATAGTTCTAGAGGCTAGAAGTCAAGTTCAAGGTGACTTCAGGGTTGATTTTTTTTTCTGAGGCCTCTCTCCTTGGCTTATAGATGGTCATCTTCTCCTTCTGTCCTCACAGTGGTCTTCCCTCTGAATGTGTCTGTGTCTTAATCACCTCTTCTTATAAGGACACCAGTCATACTGGATTAGGGTCCCACTCTAATGATCTCATTTAACCTTAATTACCTCTTTAAAAACCCAATCTCCTGTTGTGTCTCATGCTGAGTTACTGAGGTTTAGGATTTTAATTTATGGATTTTGAGAGAACACTATTCAGCCCATTCACAATAGAGATTTGAACAGATATATCAATGTTTATTATAGCACTATTCACAGTAGCCCAAGAGGGGAAACAACCCAAGTGTCCATCAAATGAGCAGATAAACAGAATGTGGAATAAAACATAGACGTTTATTATGGTCCCATTTAAATATTAAAATATTAATATTAAATATTAAATATTGCACCTAATGGAAATAGTGAGCATTAAAGAATAATGAAACTATAGTACATCAAATCCACAAGGGATTATAGTCATTTAGAATGTCAGTAGAAAGATTATAGATTATTTTTAATATTTTTATGGTAAAATAAATAATGCATGTACACCAGCATATAAATAAGAAAAAGTACATATGACTTTAGTGGGAAAAAAAAAGAGAGCTGTTCTTTTCATCTTAAAATATTGTTAAAATTTTCACTGTTTTCTGTATTAGCTAATGAAATATGCCCGAACTGGCACAATTCTTTACTTTGTACCATCTCCAATTGACATCAGTGAGTTAAGTTTTCCAGTCTGCAACATGATTTTACTTCTGCTTTGGCCTATGGGAAACTCTCAACTACAAAACTGGAAAACAAAACAAATATACACAAAAATGACTTTAGTGCTTTCAACTGATTATGTGATACGAAGGATTTTAATTCTTTAGAGAGAGTCATCTCCTATTTTGTATATAGTTGTCCAATGTTACTGTCTTTGAGGAAAATACAGATCAGGATTAAAGAGCATCAAAAATCCCAAGATTCACTTTTTTCATTGCTAAGAATATTAACTTTCCAGTTTCATTGGATGAATAAATCCTAGCAATTCATAGGCAATGCAGCAAGAAGATTTACCTTGTGGAGACTAAGTCAGAGTGAAAGATACAGTACATTGAACAAGCAGTGACTTGTCCAAAATACAAGTTCTTTGGAATAATACTGCTGAAATACCAGAGATCGGTTAAGTCAACCTGAAGAAACAGCAAATGGAGAAAGCTAGAAGTAACAATATCAGCTTCCATAAAGTAAAACCACTATTCAGAAATCACTTAAATAAGCAATTTCTTGTAATGAGGCAGTTAATAGTAACAGTCAATGTTAAACACGGCCTAGGCTCCCTGCCCCCCCACCCCTGTTTCTTCACATTATTTAACTACCATTGTAAGTGCTTATCGTAAATCATAATGTCTTTTATTAAGCTACCAGTTCAACTTAGAATTTAAAAAATATATATATATCCAACCCCAAAGTTCTCTATTTAAACATCACTAGCTAGGTGTTTTAATTCACCGCTGTTATCATTTTTTTCTACTAGTCCTTTTTATGAGATAGAGTATGAATTACTCGGTTCTTTCAGCATCTGATATTAACATCATTTTATATTCATTAGACCAAGAGGTCAAATGAGACACAGATTTAAGTGATGTCTACAGTTTCAGGCTTTCTACTGAGTTGTGGATGAAGCTTGAAACTCAGTCCCTTGGTGTCCTTCGCTCTGACAGTAGAGAAGCATTATGAATTAAGTTTTCTTGATGACATAAAACAACAGTTTTGTTACCTCTGTTAACTTCATGATTTCTGACAGAATAATCACGGCCTATTTAATATCACTGAGGTATCACTAATAGCACTTCTATTTATAACTTGCACAGGTGTAAATATAGCAAGGTTAATGTCATTAGTGATGTGAATCATCTAAATGCAGCTTGGCCCAGTTTTTCAATTTTCCTAAGTTTTATAAAATTATTGACTTTTTCTTCCCTAATTCGTCTTACACTATGAACCAGTTGCTGTGTTAATAAACTTTTCAACAGAAGCAGAATGCAGCCATGCTAATATTGAGGGGATTTTAGACATTCAGTTTAATAAACTACCTTATGATAAGGACAGATCAAGTTTAGACTAAGAAGGCAAAGTCTGGAGGACACAACTGTTTTGTAGAACGGGGTAAATTTAACTAGGGATCAATTGGAGGAGAGAGGGAAGGGATGGAGAGTTTCCCCTACTTAACTGACCTCAACAACCAAACAGTTAAAGCAAACAGAGAAAAGTAAAAATAATACTATTTTTGAAAAAATAATTATTTTTGAAAAAATATTTTTGAAAAAATTGTCCAGTTGGGAGGAATACAGCCTAGACAAAACAAATGAAAGACAGAACATTGCCAGAGAGCAAATTTAAAAGATTCTATTTATTTATTTGAGGGAGAGAGAGAGAGAGAGAGAGCATGAATGGAGAGGAATGGGGCGTAGGGAGCAGAGTAAGAAAGAATCTGAAGCAGACTCCCCACTCAGCACAGAGCCCACAGGGCACTCTATCCCAAGACCCTGACATCATGACCTGAGCCAAACCAAGAGCCAGATGCTTAACTAACAGAGCCACCCAGGCACCCCAAGAACAAACCTTAAAAAAAAAAACATTTTCCCTTGAGTTCTGCCAAACTCTGAAGACCATGTGTGTTCTTTTATTTTGAGTTATATGAGGTTTTGGAATAAGAAAACAAAGATAAGTGTGATCTCACATTTAAGTTATCATGTAGGAAATCTTTCCCCAAATACAAAACATCATCAAATGGACCACACCTTCTCCTAGGTATAAAACTTCCACAACAAAGGAAACTTGTATGTCTTGATATTGGTATGAAAGGCATGAAAACTATTACCCTTGACAATCATTTGAAGCCTGTCACTATATAAGTTAGCAGTTGAAGTCATGCTACCTATATGTTCTAAAAATCATTGTGGAAATGATGATCACAGTCCTGCATTAGAAGAGCTCTCAGGCGACAGGCAGAAGAAAACACAATTTGTCTCTGGAAAAATCCAACTTTAACATTTAGTTAGATAAAAGTCTTGGTAACATGATAAAATGTAAATAATTAATAATAATAGTAATAATAATAAAGAAGCAAGAAGAAGAAGAAGACGATGACACAGAAACAGCACACCATGAAAGAAAGTCAGCAGAGTCAGACAAATGGATGCTTCAAATATTGACCTTACTTGTCACTGATAATAAAAATAGAATCCTGTGTTTCATGATATAAAAATGACGCTTGAAAATAAGGAAGAAATTGAACAAATAAAAATCACCAAGAGGATTTAAAAGCATAAAAGTGAGAAATGGAAAATATAATATTGAAAGTAAAAACTAAATGGTTATGTTAGTCATTGTATTATACGTACCAGAAGACAGAATTATTGAAGCTGGAAAGGAGGTTCGAATATTTTATTCTGAATGGATGGTAAAACAGACAGGATGTAGAAAAGAGAGATTAGGAAACACATTTTTTATTATCAGAAAGTCAAATAATATGATTTTATATATATTATGGTAAAGTCATATGAATTTGCCATTTTTGAGGAGCAAAAATGGTTAAATATCCAAGAAGTTTTTATAGTTAACACTATAGGAAACTCCAGGTAAACCACTCATTAGTTAACTATATAGCATTAGTAAGTGAAATTATCAAGATTATTGGAGGTAAATCATTATGCAACAGGCAATTGTATGTATAACAGCAACATTCAGTGCAAGATTGTAATTAAATAAATTATCATGTTCATATGGAAAATAAAAACAAACAACAAAAACATACCTGAGGATAAATTTGACAAAAAAAAAGGAACAGCTTTTAATGCAGTGATGCATTAAAATTTATTAAAAAGCATTCATGAATTTCAAGATAAATGGAAGGGCCAAGTTTCTAAACCGATCTTTCCTTCCTATCTTGCTCACCTCTACACACCTACACACACACACAGACACACACAGACACATACACACACACACGGTACATGCCACATTAACATTAACGGGTGAGAAAATATTGTCCTACCTTTTACACAAAATCTAATCACTTGTTTACACTAAAAAAGGATGTAGGCAGACTGTGTTAAATAATTAGATATTAAGTTTCTTATGCACACAAGTTTATAAAAACTAGATTTTCTAAAAAATATGTTTTAGACAGAAAAATAAAAAATATAAGAATAAGCAGATGGAGAAAATAATTTATAAAATTATTCAGAGTGTACTTGTCATATACTATAGATACAAATACCATATGGTCTGAAAAAAATAGTTAACCATATAAAATGCTTAAAAATTTACTTTTTGGGAATATCCAAGATATATGACAACTATATTTTGTAAGTTGGTAAGATTTTCTTGTTTTAAATGTATTATTTTCTGAAAGGGGCAAAAAAATCTTAATAGTTATATCTCTAAACTTTTGAACTTAACATAATTTAGTTATCAAAGAATAGTAATTTATTATTATGGGAATGCCCTCATTTGTAAGGAATGCTTGAATTTAAATTTCGACAGCCAAAAACCTGATAGGGGAAATTTGTAAGTATCCATGTGATTGACTTTGTTACCATCATTGTAAACATGGCTCACTTACAAGCTTACATTTTTCCTATGTATTCCCAACTAGAGCATGCAATTATTTAAGTAGACATAGTTAGCATCCCTGATAAGGCACGTTGCAGAATCTAGGTTTCCATCATTTGAGCACTTAATAGTCTGTTTGTAAAATATAATTTAATAGGTGACCCTACCTACTGTACTTGAAGGCTTCTCCCAAACTTCATGTGCTTCTCCAGCTTCCTTTTAAATAAGATTCAGTGTTTGCTGTGCAATGCTTTCCAACCATGAAATTCTACTTGAGCAAAACCCAGATATAAAGTGTAATGTGAAACTCTATAAAAAGTTCCCTGGAAAATGGTAACAGAATAAAATATATGAAGGTGAAATCAATAACTGCTCGTGCCTCATGTGAGTGACACCTCCTTCAGAGGAAAGTCACAGAGAACCCATAGCTGGTAAACTAGGTATGACTGAGGCCCACCATACCCTGTAAGTACAAAGGGATACAGTTGTTGGGAAAGTTTAATTTAGCTAGTCATAGGAATTAAAAATTCATCTGGAAAACAGTATGGAGGTTCCTCAAGAAGTTAAAAATAGAGCTACCTACCCTAAGACTCAGCAATCGTATAGTGACTAGGTATTTACCCAAAGGATACAAACATTGTGATATGAAGGGGCACCTGCACCCCAATGTTTATAGCAGCAATGTCCACAATAGCCAAACTATAGAAAAAGCCCAAATGTCCATCGACAGTTGAATGGATAAAGAAGATATGGTATATGTATATATATATATACACAATGGAATATTACTATATTACTCTGCCATCAAAAAAGGATGAAATCTTACCATTTACATCAGCGTGGCTGGAACTGGAGGGTGTTATGCTGAGCGAAATAAGTCAATCAGAGAAAAACAGTTATCATATGGTTTCATTCATATGTTGAATTTAAGAAACAATACAGAGGATCATAGGTGAAGGGAGGGAAAAATAAAATAAGACGAAATCAGAGAGCGAAACAAAATATAAGAGACTCTTAACTATAGGAAACAAACTGCGGGTTGGTGAAGGGGACGTGAGTTGGGGGATGGGCTAACTGGGTGATGGGCATTGAGGAAGGCACTTGATGCAATAAGCACTGGTTGTTGTATGCAGCTGATGAATTACTGAACTCTACATCTGAAACTCATGATACACTATATGTTAACTGAATTTAAATAATATCAGTTAAAATAAATAAATAAAAATTCATAGAAATCACCATTGTTTTGTTTTTCTTTAGATTTACAAAAACATAAAATGAAAGAAAAAAAATGTGTCACTTGGTCAGAACCAATCTCAAATTTCTATACAATCTTCAAATAAGATAGACAAAATGACACTCCAAATTATAGTTTATTTTTCTTTATAATGATGTTTCCCAAAGTAGCACTATTGAGATTTTGGATTGGATAATTCTTTGTTGCAGGGGGCTAGCCGGTACACTGTAAATGTTTATCAGTGTCCCTGGCCTTAATGACTCATTGTGCAGTTAGTGGCACTTCCCAATACAGTGGAAGCAATCGAAACCGACTACAGATTATTACCAAATGTCACCCGAATAAAGCCTATCATGTAGATTTTTTTTTTTTTTTTTTTTTACAACATGATAGTTCCAACATGATCTGGAGATCATGGCTATAAATTTAGATAAGCAATGAGGAATTTTCTTCGTTGATAAAGAAACCCGTTTGCAGCTCTGCTATGGACTGAATGTTTGTGTCCCACCCCTGCCCCTCGAATTCCTATGTTGAAACCCTGATTCTCCATATGGTATTTTGGGAAGCAATTAGGTTTAGATGAGGTCATGCAAGTGGAGCCTCCATAATGGGATTAGTGCCCATAAAAGAAGAGGAAAAGACAGATCTGTCTGTAATGTGAGGGTACAGAAGAAATGTTGCCCTGGGCAACAGGAAGAGTGCTTTCCTCAGAATCAAACTCAAGCAACACCTTGATCTTGTACTTCCCAGCCTCCAGAATTGTAAGAAATAAATAATTGTTGTTTAAACCCCCAAGTCTACAGTATTTTGTTATAGCAGCCCACACTGACTAATATGAGGTCTTCTTACTAAAATATAAAAAAGTCATAGTTATAGGCTTAATTTCAGAATGGTATAGTTTATAATCAATAATGTAGATCATAGTATAGCAAAAACTCAGTCTAGTTAATGATTCCAAACTATTGATTCAACTATCAATACAGTTTCCACTTCTAAATTAAATATACACTAATTAATACTGATCATAGTTGGTCAATAGTATTGACTATGTTTTTTTGCACTCTGTTGTGAAGCATATAAAGATGGAATAAGAGATAACGAAAATTATTTTCTACCATGAAGTATTGAAACTTCATGTCTTAAATGCATATATCCCTGATTTTTAAAAATGGCTATTCAATTAGGAATGGAAATATTTGTATAGCATGTAAATAAATTTATATCAAATCACCAGCACATATCGAAATTACCATGAAATCATAATTTCATTATAATTATATTGAGAGTAAAAATGCTTCTTATAGATATTTCATCTAATATTATTCTCAAAAGTCTTAACACTGAAATAAGAGACACAAAACTAAAATAAGCATAGATGAAAAATAGTGGAAACTCAAACAACTACAAAAAACCAGACTTACGTTGTGAATTTAGGAAAGAAGATGACTACAGAATAAATACATAAAAATCCATGTATTTTCTTTATATTAACATTAATCAACTTGAATACATAATAAAAACCCACATTTGCAATGGGAAACTTAATATAAACTAACCAGAAATAAAGATAAAAAGAAATATATTGTTCCTAAAGAAAATTAAAAAAATAAAACTGCTGAGCTACAGAAGAGAAGGACTTCAAAGTAAGGGGAGAGATTATTTTCATGGATAGGAAAGCTGATAATACAACAATTATAAACAATATTAGCTACCACCTGTTGAATACCTAATACATGCTATAAATTATAAATATTCTACATAAATTTTCCCAATAATGTTTACAAAAATCCTACCAAGTTGCTACTATGATGAAAGCTGAGTTTGGAGAATTGTATCTATAAAATCACTAAGAACCAATCTATGAATTTAAACAAAGTCTGAGGGGCGCCTGGGCATCTCAGTTGGTTAAGTGTCTGCCTTTGGCTTAGGTCATGATTTCAGGGTCCTGGGATCAGCCTGTGTTGGGATTCCTGCTCAGTGGGGAGTCTGCTTTTCTCTCTGCCTCTCCCCACAATCCCGCTCATGTTCATTCTCTCTCTCTCTCAAATAAATAATCTCTTAAAAAATAATAATAATAAACAAAATCTGAGCTCCTAGCCACTCTTTTGTTTCCCTTTTAATTTTTAATTATAAGATTAACCCTGGAAATTGGAAAAGGAACAGCTTTTACTAAATTCTGTCATAACAAGATACTCATTTTCACTTAATCTGAAAATGATTATAATTCTATAGTCAACATATGTTCAGTGTCAAATATGATAGAAAATGTACTGAGCCTTGGTGAGATTTAAAAAAATAGTTGTGGCTTTCTCATTTTCATAAAATGGTTATTTGGGAACCACATTTGTTATATACAGATTTAATTTAATTAACCATAACTCTTATCAGTTAGAATAAAGACAAGCTGAATTAAAGGTAAATATTTAATATCATATATAAGAATCATTAAATTGAAAATTTCATTTATATATTTTAGCTTTTAAAAATACTTACTATTATTTTATGTTACTTCAACTTGATATTTAGCCATAAAAATCCCAAATATATGTTTCTGTCACTGATACAAAAAGCCATGTATTCACTACCATTATAATTACATTTTTTAAAACTGAAGGATTAAAAAAGAAAAATACAAATGAAGCAAAACTTTTGGAGAAAGCTTGAATACTTCCATAGTGATAGGTAAGAATAAAATAATTGGCTTTTGTTTATCTTTTGATTTAATCTGCATTTTCCCTTGTGCTCATAATATATACTCCTGGAAAAAGGGAGTATTTAAAATCATAGTCATTATGTGAGAAAACATGAGGAAAAGAATCAAGAAATAAAATAAACCCTCCAAGAAATATAAATTTTCACTTTAACTTGAAAATTGCCCGAGATAATATGTAGTCTCTTTTTCCTTATACCTCAATGTGGTCCTGAGGAATATTCTATTCAATTTAAATATAACATTATTTATGTCATTGTTGCTACAAATGGTTTTTTAAAAATTGCTTTAATTAGTTTAAACACGTGTCTCTAAATTAAAACCAGTGTTTTACATAATTAAAATAACAATACGCAAATGCATATATTATAATATTTCAAAATTTATACATATCTTAACACTTCAAAATTTATACAAAATAAGGTTTTGTAAGTGGATACCTATCAATCAGGACTTTAAAGGTTAAAATAAGATTTTGCTAAATGATAATTACATTTTTAAACTAAGTTATATTAGAGATTAAGTGACAATAGAGACAGAATTTGGCTTTCTGTGTCATTTTTATTGTCTACAATTGGTACCGGCCCAGATGCCAGTAGAGAGAATCCTGAAGGACAATTCAAAGTAATACCGATACCATTTTCAGCCAATAAAATATGAGAATGGGAAGACATAATATGGTCCCTGATATTTAAAGTATGGTTTACTTCTTACCCTAATTCAATCCAGTCGCATTCTTCCTTGGGTGGTCAAAGCTAATTCTGTGTTTCTCTGTAAGTTCACCTGCCTCTCAACAGGCAATACTAAGGAAACTCCAGGGATAGAAACAGGTAATGGATTCTTTCTTGTGAGGTCAATGCTTTCAATTATGGTCACTGAGTGATACTGCTGTTAAGAAATATATTCTTACATTTTCTTCTCTGTATTGTTGCTTCCAATCCAATGGAAAAACTTTTCAAATATCTTAGTAGAAATCATATTACGGTATTTATCTGTTGTAGCTCCCAAGAAAATTTATTTGACTGAATGTTTTATAAATTACCAAGAATTAGTTTGAAATCTGGTGCTAAATGAAAAACACCCCAAACCAAAGGGAAGGAACAGAAAGAGACAGAGACAGAAAGACAGAGACAAAGAGAGATACAGAGAGAGACAGAGGGGCTTAATAAAACAGAAAAATTATAATTTTGAGGAAGTAGGTTTCCTGCTTCTTTCCATATTTTTGTGTAAGGCCTTTAGTAAAATATGTAATGCATTAAACAATGGTTACTAATTCATGATAAACAGTAGTAAGTTGAATAATTTAATTATATTTATAATTATGAAAACATAAGCAGTTAAATTTTATTTTTAATTTTCATTTGGAAATGCTCTGTAACTGACAATACTTTAGAGTTAGTTTTATTTCTGGAGATATTTGAATGCCATATTTGTTTCCAATTTCTAAGATTGCTTAATCATGACAAATTTGGTTGTGATAAACTCATTTTTTATATTTAGATTCCCAAGATTTTTAAACATCATTGGAAATATTTCTGATTTTGTAAACTTAAATAAGAGGAGGCAGATCAGAAAGTATCACACTTACTATATCTTTGATGTATCTGATTCTAAAAGAACAAAGTTTCTTTCCTTAATGAAGCTACTATTATAGTTCCCATTTTGCATATATGGAGTCAAAGCAAAGGTAGAGTAAGTGATTTTTACCATGGTTATTCAACTAATACAAGGAGGATTTGATTTGGACAAAAAACAATCTGGTTCCAAGTTGTATGCTTTTGGCCATTACACTATGCTCTCTCACATTTTGCAAGTAGGCTGCTAAGACCTAGTGGAATCAAGTTACTTATCAAAGTTCGTAGAGTAAGGAAGTGGCTTATTTGATACAAAATGCAAGTAATTCTGATTCTCCTTGATGCATGCATATACTCTTAAACAGGTCAACTAGGACTGGTTATAGTATTATATATATGCTATAAATATGCTACCTCTCATTCAACATTTTTTCTCATAATGGTTTCATACCATTTCATACCAGGAAATATTTTTACAATATGTCTTGTTTATTTAGCATATTCTTTATGAAGGGTGGGAAAGTTGACAGAAAAAAATAAACATCAAAATTATTTCATGCATTTAGCAATTGTGGCAGTGGAATGGGTTTCTGGGAAAACTGACAAAGTGCCCGGGAGAACTTAGGTTCAAATCATACCTATATGTCAATTGAAACTGAAACTAGAAAATGGTGTTTCTTTTACCTATTTAACAAGAGAGGAGGTTTGGTTTACTTTATCAAAGTTCTAAATTGCCAAATTAAACAATGTAATTTTGGCCTCCTAATGCAATTGCACTACCCACTCTCAACCGCCCAAAAAGAAGTCTTTGTGGAGCTTTTCTTTTCTGGTGAGGAAAAAAAAAAAAAAAAGATACTAGCTTAAGAATTGCATTTTTAGCAACCAACCCTAAATACTATAGTAAACACCACTGATAAATGCATTGCATTTTGTGATTATTCCTATTCCTAAATGATAAATGTGGTTTTAAAAAAGAAGTGATGGGGCAATATTTATAAAGTCTATGCATCCCCCGATTTTAATGCCCCCCTAAATGATTCCATAATCTGAGCCCAAATCCTCCCGTTTTCACTTGCACCTGCCTGTCAATTGTCAGTTTAAACGAGTCAGCTATATATATATTTTTCTATTCTCCCCATGAAAAACGATGGAAATTTTCACATGACAGTTAGTAATTGCAGAAGTTCCACGGGGACTAATATTCAATGTGCTAGTTGAAGCAAGAAAGTCTGGATACAATTATTGAAGTCATTTCCCAGTGCACTGCAGGTACCCTCTAAAGATGAGGGGTGAATAGATTTAGTTATTGCTCTCATCCAAAACTTCAGTTTGATGAATAAACCAGTTTGTATCCATGTGAAACTCTCTTCCACATTAGATTCAGCCTCTCCCTACTCCATTGTGTAAAGATAGAGAAAAAATTCTTTCCCTTTCCCTTCCGCTGGACACTGAGGCCTTTCAAAGTGCAAAACTTCCATTAGATGCATATTTATTATTATTATTGATATCACTACAACATATTAGAGAAATAGCCTATATATTCTAGTTTATTTAAATAATATAGTAAAAAATCAGAAATTCAAGAGTTATGATTAAGTTAATATAAACTGAAGAAACTTGATAGATGGAGATTTTTAGGATCACAGTCTAATGTCGATTAGCCTAAACTATGGAGGCAGGGGTGGGGTGAAGATGAAAAGTACAGATATTCCATGTTGTGACATTTGTTTCATTCCATTGGATGAACAAGATGTTTCACATATTGCTAGGTGATTTCATTGTGATTCTATGCTATCTCAAGATTCTTTTTTTTTTTAATGGAAAATGAGATGTATCCTACAGAAAACTCTTCTAATTCAGGAGGTGTCTTGGCACATGAACAAAAACCATGCAAAATGAAACAAAATCAACAAAATCAAATAAGACAAAGATATTTTAACCCAGCTATAATTTATGATACAATTTAGAATACAAAAACTAATTAAATAATAGAACAGAATTAACACACACTTAAAAATGAAGTTATGTGTTGTTCTTCGTTCCATTTTTAAAAATGTAATGAGGAAATAACCCACTTTCCTTTACTTTTTCCTAGATCATTCTCTTCCAAAAAAACAATAGGTAAATACTTACACCTGGAGTACATAAAATATATAAAGCAACTGAATTTTTATTAAAAATTCATATAGATTAAAACCACTTCAAATTTAGTTTCAGCATTGGACTCTGACCCTAACTTACTTGGCTTCTATTGTATCAGACAATTCAGAGTTCGACAGATCTATGGTCTTCTCCAAAGAGGGTGAAAAATAAATTTTCTATGTCCCCTCTATCAATTGTATAAGCTTTGAAGTAGCCTCAGATCTTATTTCATCAATTTCTTGCTTCTTCTCCCTGCCTCCACTGGTTACTCATTATTGCCATCACTACTTCTGCTGAGATCATTTATTTTCCTGGTTTTCGGTTTTGTTAAAAGGCAGATCTGTATCAGTTTAGGAGTTGGCTTGGTGTTTGGGAGAGTGCTAATAATCAAAATACCTGGTTTCTAGTCATGGCACTAGTCCCTGGAAGCCCGGGAGTGCCAGAACTCCATCTAGTGCACGTACTATATTCCGAGCTCCTGGCATCATTCTTGGACCATACAAACTGCTCAACAAACATTTGAAAGGATGAGCAAGGAAAGAAAGAAGCTGGATCTTAGGAAGTAATTTAATTTTTTTTTTCACAAATTCATTCTAGTTGAGAAGAAAGAAGATGATAGAAACAAATATATAGACAGGAAAGTGAATAGCAAATGTAATATGTACTAAAAAATAAGGAATCAACAGAAACTTAATAAGGCAGGATATAATTTCATAAGGAAGCAAGCACTCCCATTTGCTGGGGGCATGGACATGACGTCCTATGGCCTATTATATCTCTTTAAATGTCAACAAGAGACTCAGATCATCAAAGGCTGAACCCCTGATCTCTCTCCTACTACATACCCCAAAATGTTCCTCTTCCAATTTACTTATCTTAGGAAGTGGCTCTCCCATCATTCAGTAATGGTAGCTAGAGACTAGAAAGTCATCATTGCCACCTCACCCTCTTTCAACTAAGGTGCCCAGTCTATCACAAAGTACTAATGATCATTATCTCCTAGTATTCATTTCCTTATATTTCCATCCTTATGACCACATAATCACCATTTTAGAAATCTGCATTTACAAAAACTCTTCTCTGTAGCCACTTTGTTCCTCTTCTAATACTTTACCCTCACAGTAGCCAAAGTAAAAGCCACAAATGCAAATCTAAAATACCAACTTCCTCCCTTAAAACTTTCAGTGCCATCATATTCCTTTTCATATGAAGAAAAAGAAATATCTTTACAGGGAACCATAAAGAACCACCATTCTACTTTCTACTATTATGAGTCTGACTATATTAGATATCATACTTATGTTGAATCATGCAGTATTTGTCCTTCTAAGACTAACAGTGGCCTTCAGAAGGTGGATCTCTTCACTAAACTCACTTTCACAGAGATTAAGGTGCTCAAACTTTTCAGGGAAAGACATGCATCCATTGTCTTTGTGCAGCTCCCACACACATTCCATAGGTGTTTCCCTTTAAAATTGGAAAATATCATGGTAATGTAGAAACATCTCTATCACAAAAGCCAGTAAGGCTCCTTTTCAAAGCTGGCTATTAACAGAGGGGGGAAAAAGAGCTGAATCATTTTGGAATTTAGAATAACTTTAAGGCTTGTTTTCTTTGGATTCTAGAAGAGTAAAATTCACTCTTGGATTTCATCCATATGTTCCTGAAAATAGTTATCAAACACATTTTAATATTTTAATGCAGTGTTTTTGTAAACACTATTGACAGGCCTACACTAAGATATATATGGCCATGTTTTTAAAAAATCAACAGAAAGAGAAGAAAGCAGGCAGGAAGTAATTTAGTAGGCCATCAGGATGGAATGAGAGTTAAATCATGATTAAAATACTCAATACCCACATTACACCTCACACTCTTGCATGGTTAAACTAAACACAAAATAAATATGTGTATGATTTTTTAAACTTTAAATAGTATAAGGAACACATGTAAGTCACTTGTGAAGAGGTAATATATCTAATCTTTGCTGATGCTCAATAATTGTCAATGGTATAAATGGAAATACACTGGCTTATAAACATGGGTGATGAATAAACAGGAGATATTATAAAAATGAAGAACTTTCTTTTTAAATAGTTAGATGCAAATTTCAGACACAATGTGTTAAAATAATTATTGAAATAGAACACGTAGATAACTTCACCTAGATAACATGGGTTCTATTTTTATTCAGTTGTCTTATAATTGAAACTGGTGATTTGTCCTAGCTTTGAAGACATAACTTCAAAATATTTAGGACCTTAGAAAATTTTCTTAGAAAAAAATCAATTCAACTTAGAGGATGTGAACTGTTATTCTAATTACTATTACTTAATTGATTTGTTATTTGTATTATATTTCAAATTTCTTAAGGATTTAAAACGTAGCATGGTACAGATTTTATTTAAATCAAACAATAGTAAAAGTTTAGCAGAAGGTTATCCAATTCCGGTAATTGCAATAAAAAACACAAAATGTCCAAGAAAAGTTGGAAAGTTATACACATTAAGAAAAAATGAACCATAATGAGAGTTCTAAGTCCTTCAGGAGAATTTCAAAAGTTGCTAATAGAAAGTAGAAGAAAGAAAATGGTTTTCATATTAGAATACTTGAGACAACTTTGGGGAAATCTCTATTCCTAAGGCAGTTTTCATAGAGCATCAGATGGTGCCCTTGACAAAGATTGACGTCTAAAATGAGAAAGTTACAGAGCAAGTAGAGTGATTCTAGTCCAATAAATCACCAGGACCATATGGTATATATCCAAGATTTCTGAAGGAAATAAGTGTGAACTAGCATAGATACAGGGGGAAAAAAACAGTGTGAAATACAGTCTTAATGGTAGCATCTGTTTTTAAAGATTGGAAGATTACTAATTTGGTACCTAGAAAATAAACGGAAAATTTTTTGAAGAGTGTCAAATCAAGAATTTAATATATTCTGCCTGTATTAACTAGTGATGTTGAGTAATCTTGAATATTTCTATATTGTTCCTTGTTTATCTTTCCCTCATTCCTTTGATAATAAAGCTTTTCTGTCATTTCTGTTTCTGATCTTGGATGTTCTTCCAACCATAAGCCAGTGGTTAACAAACCTGGATCTTGAAATTCACACTCACCTGTCAAAGGCAAAAACTGATGTCACACCTGTCCTTCTTCAGTTTTTTTTTTTTCTTGTGGTTGTTTGCTTTGTGTTGTTTTATTTTGTTTTGCTTTTTTTTTTTTTTTAATGACAATGGGAATGTACTGGCTTTCAAACAGAACTGGTATTGTTCTAATTTGTTTTCAGCCATTAGCTCATCCTGTTACATAGATATGAAATCCAGTTTGGGAACCTGGAGTCATGGGATGGAGCCCCATATCCTGTTCCCTGCTCAGCGGGAAGTTGGCTTCTCCCTCTACCTCTACCCCTCCCCCTGCTCCTTCTCTCTCTCAAATAAATAAATAAATAAATAAATAAATAAATAAATAAATAGAATCTTAAAAACAAAACAGAAATCCGGTTAGGGTTATTCAAAGTATCTATTAATTTGCAATTTGAGAAAGTGAAAATTCAAATGAATTTGTTTTACTTTTTATTGAACTATCAGAAAAATACAGAAAAGTGCACTAATCATAAGTGCATGTTCTCAGTGAATGCTTCCACATACATGCAGTAATGTAACCCCTGGCTAAATCTTCATATAGCGCCACACAACCCTTATAAGCTTTTCCTTTACCCTCTGCCAATCAGTTTTAGCCCTAAATTAATCACTATTCGGAACTATAATACTATCAATTAGAATTGCCAGTTCTTAAACTTCAAATATATAAAATCATACCAATTATTTTCTGGCTTCTTTTGCTGCAAATAATGTCTCTGAGATTCTTCAATGATATAGTTTCTATCAGTAGGTGAATTTTATTTTATTTCTAAGTATAGCTTCATTTCATATACCATATTTTATTTATCCAGTGTTCTATTGATGGGATTTCAGTCTATTCCATTTTTGTCTCTTAAGTGTAAAGCTGTAATAATTATTCTTATATTCGTGTCTTTGCTGAACATATGCACTGTTTTCACTTGTTAATAAACCTAAGAGTGAAATTGTTAGTCATAGAGTAAGCATCCAATTAAATTCAATAAATAATACCAAGCTGTGTTCCAAAGTATTGATACATTTAACACTCTAATAGCAATACATATGAATCCAATTGCTTGACAAATTCACCAATACTTGGTAGTAGCAGTCTTGTCATTTTTTTAGCTATTGGGTAAGTGGGTGAACGAATCTTATTGCAGTATTCATTTGCATTGCACTGAGGAGTAATGATGCTCACACATTTTATAATGTTTATTGGCTATTTGAATAACCTCTTGTTTGATGTATTAAGTTTTTTGCTCATTAAACATATCAGGTCTTTTATCTTTCTCTGATTTTTAGGAAATCTTAATATATTCTGTATTTGAGTCCTTTGTCAAATCTATCATCTATCTTTCCATTTATTTATCTTTATATGGATGTTCTAAATGTTTGAGGTTCAATGAAGTTTATTTTATGTTTGTGCTTTTTGAATCGTGTTTAAAAAATCTTTGCCTCCATCAAAGATCATACAGATATTTTCCCATAATTTATATCAAAGCTTTATTGTTTTGCATTTCACATTTAGATTAATGATTCTTTTAAAAATAATTTTGAGCTACAGCATGTGGAAAGGTTCATGTTTTTCCAAAGGGAAGTCAAGTTTTTCCTGCACCATTTATTGAAAATACCATTTTCCCTCCCTGAATGTCTCTGGAATCTTTGTGGGAAATCAAACTGAACTGAATTTTTATAATATTCCATTATTCTATTGCCTATCCTGTGCCTACTAAGTATTCCACTGGAGTTTGCAAAGATTACTCAGGAAAACAACACACAAACAGACACCCACCCACAAACCCACACCCACACACAGAATGAGAGAGAGAGATTGAGAAAGGTAAACGTTGCATTCATAGGAATGCATTTGCCATTTTGTATCAACCATATGAAAGAAAAGTAAAAACACATCCATATGCAGCCAGACTGATCTTTCAAAAGCATGTATCAGATAATAATACTCCCCTGATGGCACATCTCCTGTGGCTTTCCATTTCACTTGAGCCGATATTTTACCGTGACCATTTAGCTTGTACATACTGTGTGGTCTATGACAAACTCTCCAATCTCATCTCAAGGCACCTTCCTCTCTCACTCTCTTCCTCTAACACTCTCAATGAGATAGCCACACTAACATTTTTTTCTCAAACAAGACATTTTTTTTTCATTTTAGAGCCTTTGAAATTCATATTTCACCTGGAATGCTGATACCCAGGTTTGCGCTTTGTTGAATCAGTTCTATCATGCTAGCCTCAAAACACATTTCCAATTCATAGTTAACATGGTTCATGAAATCTAAAATTTCAGCCCTCAGACCTACCAGGCCAACCGCACCTTACCCACTGCAGTATCTTTCTATTGCATCCTTTCATTTTATTTTGTTAAAAAATCTGTCAGCTTCTGACATGATCTCATTCATGTATTTATTTTACACACATTTTTTATTATTGTCTGTGCATTGGCCTATTTTTAGCATAGTAATATTTCTTGCAGATCATATTTATTGACAATGTACATCTCTATTCCAGCTCAAGAAAACATAATTGTGAACTATAAAATATTGAATACTATCAAACTAATTTTTTTCAATAAAAAGATAGTTTTTTATTTTAAATTACACTGTGAAATGAAAATTAAATCAAATAGAGTGACTTTCTAATCATTTTCGGCTAGACTGATTATGTAAAAGCCTTTGGGTCTTCCTATCTGGACACCAGACACTTTGATAAAGAAAAGTATCAATACAGAATGCTTAAATCCTATGCAAATGGCAAAGAACTATATAATAGCTTATGATCCTTGTTTGTTTACTTTTTAAAGGATGCATGTGCATGCATGTGTACTTGTGTGTGCATATACGTGTGTGTGTTGCCCTTTAGAGTCAGCTCCTTGGGAGCACCTGTGATTTTTATTCTGAGGGCCAGATAGTGCTTGACATATAGAGCTTACTAAATAAACATCTGTTGAAGTTATAAATTAATTGGAATCTTAATTTTATGTGAGTCCTAATCAAAGTGAACAAAGTATTATTTAACATGTTTCTTCCCATATTTTACAGACATACTAAAAGCTATGTAATTCTTTTTCTCCCCTCCATGTCCACCCGGTGATTTCTCTACCATGAAATAATCACATGTTAATTTTTCAATAATTTTTGGAGATCTCAGTGAGGCTTGTTTTAATTCTCATCATTAAACATATTCAAATATTTCATTTCTTTCTTAAAGAAATGTGGTAAAATCCTTAAAGTCCCATTTTACAGAGAGAAGCCAATATACTGTGGCAGAAAACAGCTTATTCTTATTAACAGGATGAATAAGATGGAACTTGCCTTAGTTTCCTTATCTATGAAAACAGAACATTAGACCCTCTCTCCCCAGTCAATTACTGCTCTAACATTCCTTGATTTTATGCATTTAAAATGAATAACATGGTACTTACTGATATTCTTCATGACTAAGTTGAACTCTTACTTTGGATTAGCAAGAACAATGCTAGTGGCTTCAAATCTTCTTACCATGAAAAAGGCTGGCATTCCTCCAAAAAAAAATGGCTGCTGCTCCTGCCTGGAATACAAATTTCCAAAAATGAACAAATGTAGATGTTCCCTTTACTACAGTTTCAGCAATGTTTTTCCAGGGTCATTGATGAAAGAGACATGTGGCTCAGCTGGTTAAGCATCCGACTCTTGATTTTGGCTCAGGTCACGATCTCGGGGTCGTGAGATCGAGTCCTGTGTGGGGCTCCACACTCAGTAGGAAGTCTACTTGAGATTCTCTTTCTCCCTCTCCCTCTGCCCCTCCCCCATCCTCTCTCTCTAGAATAAATAAATAAGTCTTAAAAAATACTCTTAGAAATCAACAGTAGAGATAACCTAACATAAAAATGGACAAATGAACTGAATAAACATTTCTCCAAGAAAGATATACAAATGGTCAATATATGCACATGAAAAGACGGTCAACATCATCAGTCATCAGAAAAATGGAAATCCTAACCTCATGAGAAACCACTTTATTCCCATTAAGATGACTATAATAAAAATGTCAGATAGTAACAAAGTTTGATGAGGATGTGGAGAAATTGGAAACTTCATAATCTGCTGGAGGGAATATAAAGTGGTACAGCCATTTTGGAAAGCAACTGACAGTTTCTAAAACAGTTAAGTGCAGAGTTACCATATGACCCAGCCATTCCAGTCCTAGGTTTATACCCAAAAGAAATGAAAACATGTATTAGCACAAAAGTTGTACATAAATGTTTATAGTAGCATTACTCATATTTCCAACAGATGGAAACAATCCAAATGTCCGTGAGCCAATGAATGGATAAACACAACATGATTATCTCCATACAATGCAATGTTATTCAGCCATAAAAATGAATAAAATATGATGCATGCTGATGATGGATGAACCTTGAAAATATGCTAAATGAAAGAAAAGACTACATTATATGATTCCTTTCATATGAAATGCATAGAACAGAGGAATCTACAGACACTGAAAGTAGATCAGTGGTTTTTTAGAGGTGGGAGGGGCAGGAGTAGGAGAGGAGGGTGATAGCTAAAGGCCACAGGGTTTCTATTTAAAGTCCTGAAAATGGTCTAAAATTGACTGGTAACGTTAGCACGTCTGTGAGTATACTAAAAAACACTGAATTGTACACTTTAAATGAGTTAATTGTATGGCACGTAAATTATAAAGCTATTTTTAAAAGCAACAAAACACATATTACATTGAGCTGCTGTAACAAGAAAAGGCAGAAAGAAAGAAAGAAAGAAAGAAAGAAAGAAAGAAAGAAGAAAGGAAAGAAGGAAGAAGAATGCAAAATAGAAATTGAAGTAAGTAAGGAANAAGGAAGGAAGGAAGGAAGGAAGGAAGGAAGGAAGGAAGGAAGGAAGGAAGGGGAAAAGAAAGAAAGAAAGGGCGAGAACTCCAAAATATATATAAAATGGAAGTTAAAGGTCATTGGCATAGTGGAGGCGGAGAGATTCTGCAATTAAACATCATTCAAAGATAGATTTCTCCATTTGTTGTACTATGGTGTTTTTCTCATCTACATGGTTAAATTAGCTTATCTCCACTGACTAGTCCAGCTTATGGAAAGGGGGGAAAAGGTTTAGAGCAAAGAGCTTGAACTTTAAGATGATCTGGAAATTGTACAGATTATGTTTCCTTCTAAGCCCATTGGACCAAACTTCAATGTCAAAAGCTAGCTGTAAGAAAGGCTAGGAAATCTGAATAATCATATACCCAACTAAAACATAAAGGTTGTGCTTTCAAAAGGTTGGAGAGAGAGAGAGAGACAATTGGTTGTCTCTATCATAACTACTCTGCTTCAAATCTTCTAATTTTTTTTATTATAATTACAATAAAATATAAACTCCTAACCATGACCTAGCAGGCTTTATATTTCTTCACCTCTCTCCCCTACCTCTCTGTCCTCTTTGCTACTTAGACCAATCCAAACTAACTTTCTTTCTATTCCCTCTGTCCCTATACCAATACCCTATATTGTTTTTAACTTAGGACCTTTACATGTTGTCATTTGCTATTCCTTGTACTGGTAACACTTGTGTTCATATACTCTCATGGTTGGGTCTTTCTCCTCACCCAGTTTTTAGCTCTTTAGAAACATTTTCCCTGACCACCCAAACTAAATTATACTAATTATTATTGTTGTCATTGCTCTGTTTTTTTCCCCTCCTATAGTATAACCATCAACTGTATAATTAGTGCTTTCAATACAGTCTTATTTATTTTGTTTACTTAATATTAATATTTTACCCACAAAAAGTAATCTCAGTAAGAATAGAGATCTTATATTTTTCAATAGTCCTGACGTGACGCAAACAGTACCTGGTTATTTGTTGAATGAGTAAATAAAAATGATAATGAATGTGATGGTAAAGTTTACTTGGAATCACAAAAGCACAGAGAAGGAATACTTTATTTAGGGTTGGGAGTGGGGAGGAAAGGTTTCTAGGAAGAAAAGCCCAGAGACCTACAGTAGGATTTTAAATGTGGCTAGCTGAAGGAAAGGTAAAAGAAACAACTGAAAAGTCTAAATGATGAAAAAAAAAAAAATCATTCGAGGACCTTAAAGGAGTGTAATGGGGCTATATGATATACTGCAAGGAAGGGAATGTTAAGAAAAGTCAAGACTGGAGAGGTAAATCAGGGACAGATCATAACAAAATTATTTATAGAGTGGTTGTCACAGTGTAGAATAAATCCACCCTCATCACATGTCACATTCTTTAATTTTACTCAGACTATTAAAGGAATTGACATAGCTGCTTTTTTTTAGAAGAAGTATCTATGACAAATGTAAAAAGATAGCCTATCACAATTTTAAACTTTCAGATAACATTGCTTCACAGTGTTTTGGTACTTTGTCTTATTTTATCAACCAGTGGTCTCCTCCGGGTGTTTACAGCACAGAATTCTAGAACATTCCATATCAAACATTATGAAAGAAACAGTTTTAGCACTTTCTGCCCAAGTACAGCCATATAGGACCTAAGTATAAAATGCTCATTGCAGTAGGCGAGAAAAAAAATGTCTCTGAAAATATTACACACGGAGAAAACAGAATCCCCGTAATCCCAAAATTCCCATGGCAGATATTTAATTTGCTTTTTCAACACTAGCTTAATCTTTTAATACCTATGTTCCTTTAACAATGCATAAAGCTGCTCGAAAGTCTGGGCTGAATAGTGCCCTTGTAAAGCATCCTACAGAGAACTACTCCTAATAGCCCAGTAGTGGTGGAGGGTTTTTTTGTTTTTGTTTTCTGTTTTTTTTCCCCCCAGGTATTCAGAGCCAAAGGCTTGAATCTGGGCAGATGGAGCTCACCTTTTATCCTTCTGATGGGAGAGCACCAAGGACTGGCTTTGCACTGGTCTTCTGAATTAGATGAAAGAACTTCATCTCTATCATGCATCCACATTTTAACTCACTTTTTTAATGCTATAGGACATTACATTAGAGAGCATATTTCCACACACATCAGGATAGGACTAAGTTCCAAAATGAAAATGTGCACCTGCCTCACTGGTCAAACTTAAATTATTTACCTTCTTTATTTCATTATTTATGATTAAAATACAGCTTAAACTTCTGATTTCAAATACAAATTTCCATCCTTTTTATATTTTTCAATTTTTTTTTTTTCAGGAATAGCGCTCCTCAGAGAGTTTATTAGTCAGTTCTGAGACAATCACATGGTGGCATGCACAGAAAGTGAGGAACGGGTTTCTCTGTTGGTATCGCTATGGCCTGCTTGTCACCTGCCATCTTGACCCACAGGAAGTCTCTGTTCTCCTTGGCAGGGACAGTTCTGCCCCCAGGAATCCCTCACAGCAGCATCTGGAGCAGGGATAAAGGAACTTCCTCTGTCTCTGAGCCAGGTGTGAGATAGGCCCTTTCCTTTAATCTCCCACAGTACAGCAGTGACACCACAGTAATTAATAATGAGTGTTACTGAAAGTTCAGGAATAATGAAAGCGAACTATAACATGGGGAATGACTTAAAACTACCCCATGGACACTTGGGGTCCACTCAGGCTTGATACTTTTCTAAATCCCAGACTCATAGACTCCTCATGTACAGTGACAGATATGATTCAGTCTCCCGCACTTTCCAAGGCAGGGCAAACTGTCTCCAAATTCATAGTTAAGAAAATATTTTTCTTATGTTGAGTTTAAAACCTTAGTTTTCTTATCCCATTATTGGTGGCTTTCCAGGGTAATTAAGAAGAGGAGGGTAATTTCCCTTCCAGAAAATCTGTTCTTCCACACGTAGGAATATTCTGTAGACTTCTGGCTCCAGCTGAATGTAGTCCAACATTAATTTTTTCTCAAAGTCTTAGTGAAGCAGGTTTAAATAAAAAGCTGCATGTAGGACATTAGCAGCTCTGTTCAGCTGCAGCTGCATCAAAACTCTAATTTTTTCACCATTTCTGCTTATTAAAAACTCTAAAAATCTTAGGGTCCAGAACCACTTGATTATGGTTAATTATTCTATTTTATACCTAATAATAATTAACAACATGACCAGTAAAACTTTTCAACAAGTCAGGTATATTGAACATGCAATGATTTAATTAATTCTCAGACTTCAATGATTTGTGTACCTTCACTAAAATTTTAAAAACAATTTCCACTTAGAGATTTACCTTTCAGTCAGCCCATTTCACCTTTTATATTTCACGTTCCTGTGATGGGGCTTTTGAATAAACATTATGATAAATACTCTGTTCTAAATAGTGTGCAAATAGAAGAATCCTTTCACTTCACATGCCCACAGACAGATAAAGACAACTTGCAGAATGCTGTATCAATGTCCATGAGGCCTTCTTTTTGCCCTCAGTCCCCTTGAAAAGAGTCAGCTAAAATGATAATTTATAAAATATTTTAAATATATAGAACGATCATTTTCACATAAAACTTTAGACCACATCACCTTTTACAAAAAGAGTAATCTCTTTCATCTTTTCCTTTAAACCTTGCAAATGAAGTTTAGGGACACAAGATCAGTATTCTCACTTAAAATAAACAGTTTATGGACCTAGTATTTCACTTGAAAAATAGAGAAAGAAGTTTTATAAAAGAAAACATATATATATATATATATATATATATACACACACACACACACAAAGAGAGAGATTTAGATAATTATATAAAATATGAAGAAGCTTTTCTCTTTTTTGGAAATAAATTTATAGCATCACATACAGAGTGTTGTTTTTAAATCCTAATATTTAGCAATTAAATGACCCATCCAAAAAATGCTCAAAATTAAGTAAGTAAAAGTTTATGGTTTTACAAAGATTCTCAGGATTTTCACACATGAACTAGAGTATTGGCTTACATAGGTTCATGTAGGTCAAATACACATGGGTCTAGTACTGTCTCATCCTTTAAAAGTGGAACCTTCTGGTACAAAGAGTGTCACTGTGGCTTGTGGATTCTGGGGTGCTGCTTAAATAGACTGACCATAAATTATCATTGCAAACCAGGACATTTTTGAGTTACAGGATTGCTGTTTGTAATTACCAAGACAAACCAAAAATCCTATGCAGATCCCCTACCACTAACCTACACTCTTCCTTGCAAACAAGTCAGCTGTTACCATTTTTTTACTATCTCCTATCAGCCATCACTTCAGCGTAATGTTCTCTGAATGTCTCACATTTTCACAAGTCACTACACTTCTACCTTGCCCGAATATTAAACAATATCCCACATGAAACACATGCTATTCATTATAAAGTTAACTCTTTCCTCATTCATTCAACATATAATTATTGCTGGCTCTTCCTTAAGGCTTTGAAGCAACTACCTTTCGTTGGTAAAGAAGAAAGTGTAGGATTCCTTAAGCTTCCTTATTTTTTTTTCTTTTTCCTTCCACCTTTTTATTTAAATTCCAGTTAGTTAACATATAGTGTAATATCAGTTTCAGGAATAGAATTCAGTGATTCATCACTTATATGTAACACCCTCCCTTAAGTTCTCAACTCGAAATATATGAAGGTCAACATGCTATTGTGCTCCATTGTTACAATAGTAACTTGAATACAGTCATGTAATAATTTTCAGCTAAGATTCTTCACTGTTAAACAAAAGTATTAGAGAAACTTTAAATTAATAAAATATTATAACTAAGTGTTTGAAAAAATATTACAGTAAGTGTTATGAACAATTAAAAAATAAAGCCAAAATTTCAAAAGGAACTTTCATTATAGAAGAAAACAAAAATGTGTATTATATACCAAAATGGCAGTAGAATGGGATGCATTACCTGGGTGAATGCAGTCCTAAGAGATATAAAGAAATTATTTCTCCTGAATGATACAAAAAGTCACCTATAATGAAATCTGCCTCTTGCCTATGTATATTCTTCTTTCTAGTAATAGCACTCTGATTCTCTTTTAAGAAATCATCCCTAATCCACTTTTAGGTCATGCAGTCTTAATAGGATTTACTCTCTTCTTCCCTGGTCCCATTTTCTGGCTCCAGGAATAAACCCATGACCAAGGCCAAACCAATCAACGGTGTGTATTTCCTTAGGCACATTCATTGTTTTAAGATGAGCACATGGCTCAATTCAAGCCAATGAGACCCCATCCTGGCTCCAGAAAATACAAGCACCCTCTCACTGATAAGACCATCAGTCTGCAATTTCAAAAATCCATCACAAGGATAAATCTCCTCTGAAAGTAAAATCAGTTTAGAAAAGAAGAAGGAGGAGGAGTAGAAGAATAAAAAGAAGAAGAGGAGGAAGACCAATGAGGTTTGATCTGCTAATATTGTTTCTGTAACTGTAGGCAGATGTGGCTAAAGAAACTGCTATATTTTTTAGTTGCATGAAATAATAAATTGTTATTGTTTGATTTCTTCCTCCCCATTTTTTATTTCAGATTTTTTTTCCCTAAAGCCAACAATTTTTGGTTCCAGACGAGGCTAATGCTTCATAAGAAAGGAGGTAAGATTAACTTTCAACATACACAGAAAGTTAATGATATTCCAGCCAGAGGGGAAAAATAAACAAGGGAAATGATCCAGGAAAACATGCTTAAGGTGGGGGTTTATCTGGAACACAGGAGAGGGAAAAAGGGGTTAGCATAGTGGAAAATATGCTGCAGAGTCAGTGGCAAGATTGTGCACATTCTTCAATGTCAGAACCAGAAGTTGGAATTTTATTTTGCAGGCAAAAAAATGTGTCATAGGCTATTTTAGATAGAGTAGGAGAATGACATGATCAGCTCTGAAACTTTGGAAGATTATGCTGACAGCATTATATAGAACGGTTTTAGAAGAGGAAATTCTAGAGAAAGAGTTGCAAACTCTGTGTGGCTGACACAGAGGAATAAAGCACTTTGGTGAAGGAGCTGTACACAGAGGAGATAAAATAGAATGAGATGATAAAGTCTGCTTAACTTAGAACTTCCTCACTTACAAGGTCCTGCCATTCCTTTTTACTTAATGTGACATATTAAAGCATATTAAAAATGATGGTAGGTTTGAGGTCAGTGAAAACTGATATGTAAAAGCACAAAGTAGAGTATTAGAGTTTCTCTGCTCAGTTACTAGTAAACAGAAACAAAAGGCATCAGGGACCCCTCACATTTAAAATAGAGTTAATAATGGGGAGGGCTGGGTGGCTAATTGGTTAGGTGTCCAAATCCTGACTTCAGCTCAGGTCTTGATAAAAATTTTTTTAAAAACTGGAATTAGTAATGTACTAAAAATAAGTTTATCCACAGGAAAAAAAATGTGTCTGTGTGACTTGAATTTTATGGATGATAGTACTATTATAAACTTTTAAAACTCATGTATTATAGTTTGAAATGTCATTTGAAATAACACTTACCTTTCAGAAATCTCTGTTAAATCTTTGATTAGGTTTAAAAAACAAAACAAACAAAAAATCATTATGTGAAGAGTCCACTTAATTCATTTTGTTTTATTGAAATCATAACTCTCAGTACGTGATGGTAAGCACATTTAGAGAGTTATAATTGTACAAAATTCCAGGTCAAAATTAAAGTTGAAACTTGGACACTGGTAAAGGAATTAAACTTATGTGTAGGTGGATATGAGGACCATAATAGAGGTAGCATAGTCAAAATTTCAAATAATTTGCTTACATTTGAAAAATGATCATGATAACGAATTTCTGAAAGGAGATATATATTCAATTGGGTAAAATGACCTTACATGTTTATGGTGCCTGGAATGACAAAGGCTCAAAGGATGAAAGGTTAGACTAATTAATATTCCATGCTATCCAGAAATGTGAACAGAAGGAAATATGATTATTTGGAAAGATTGATTAAAACTGGGGGAAGAGAAAGAAGGAATTGAGAAGAATAAAGAAGTTTTTGTAACATACATAGAATGCACCAAATTCATGTTTTGAACCAATACAACTACTAAAATAAATAAATACATAATAAAAAATATATAAAGAAATAGATACATAGAAAGTAAATCTAATAAAGTTATAAAGGAGATGAATTTGAATTCTAAAACATTTCTCAAATAGTACAAATGAGGTTAGGAAAGATGGGGTACTGGTCAAGTTTTGGGGAGTCATATGTTATACATAGATTTTCTACCACACAGAAGTTGGGGCTCCTAACCCCCATGTTGTTCAAGGGTCAACCGTGTACATATATATAGATGGACTAAACACTTCAATTAAAAGAGAATTAAAAGGGAAAAATCAAAATAAAATTATGTGTCATTAAGAGGAGATATACATTTAAAATCAAATCATATATATATTATATAAATACAGGTTTTTGTATATAAATATATAGAGAGAGACAAGACAAAGACAGAGACAAAGATTTATTATAATGATTGGCTCATGGAATTATGGAGATTGACAAATCCCAAGATCTTCAGGGCCAAAGGTGGAGTTGCAGTCTGAAAGCTGGCACCCATAGCACACACGTATCATTTTGAGTCCAAAGGCAGGAAAAAATATAAATGTCTCATTTTACTTAGGGGAGTAAAGCTTCTTGTTGGGGGAGGGTCAACTTTTTGTTCTATTCAGGACTTCAAATGATGGGATGAGGCCCACACATGCTGGGAATCTTCTTTGCCCATTTAAATTTTAGTCTCATCTAAAAACTTCCCCACAGAAACAGCCAGAATAATGTTTGACTAAATATCTAAGCATCCCATGGCCCAGGTGACACATAAAATTAACCATCAAAGTAAATAAAGGAAAAACAAAACTGATGCAAATAGAAAACACATAGCAAGATGGAACACTTAATTTCAATCATATAAAAATGGTATTAAATATAGATGGACTAAATCCTTCAATTAAAGACACAAAAAACCAAAATAAAGCTAAGTGACATTAAGAAGAGATAAACACATATATATTAACAGCGGACACTGTAGCCTTCAGTGTGTGTGATATTACCAGAGATAAAGAAAGGTATTTCATAGTAAGCATCATAGTAAAATCAAGTCAATAACAACAAAAAAAGATGTTATTAACCCAAATATAGATGAACCTAATATCAAAACTTAAAATAATATATGAAATATAAACTAATGACTGAAAGAACCAAGAGATATACAATGACAGGAGAGTCTAATATCTCATAGACTAAATAGAAAACTGAGTAAATACATAGAAAATTTCAAGAAGACCAACAACTAACTCAAACTAAAAGAGACCAGTACAAGCAACAATTGTAGAATATAATTCTTTCTAAAGAAAGAGGAGTGGTCAGCAAGATAAACTATAAACTGAGCCATAAAACGAGTCTTAATAAATTTAAAATAATTGAAATCACACAGACTATGTTCTCTTATGTTGATAAAAGTAGTATTTGGTATTTATTTTAGATGTTAAGATTCTCCAATATACACTTTTAACCAATCTAAATTCATCTTCAAATAATATATGCCATTTCATGCATAGTACAGGTGTCCTCTAAGAGTATTCACATTTCCTCCCTCCTGTAGATTATTTCTGTCACTCATTTAATTTAGTCATACACAATAATCACCCACTCCGGTGGTAATATTGTTACTTTAAGCAAAACTGCTATCTCTAAGCTTCACAGAGTTCAGTAACCTCCCCAAGGAAACAATCGAAAAAGCTGTTGTAGAAGCAAGACACACATCCTCTTCAAGGGATTGAGTTTATCAGTGCTCAATAGCCTTCCCAAACTCCTTGCAGTGTCCAAGAGGCCATGCTTTGCTGATTAATGTTTCTGTATGCAAGACCAACATGAAGATACTTGATTTTTCATTGCCAACTTCTTGATAGTAAGAACTTCCTGATCATGAATGTTTCCTGATTATAGCACCTGCTCATGGATCTGAAACTAGCAGTTGTAGTAACAATTTTTCAATACACAGGTAATTTTATGATTGTAGAAAAGGCGGTAATGTTCTGGTGGCCCAATTCTGCAGTATCATTCTCAAAGTCCATCCTGAAAACTGAATCAATAGTGTATTTATTCAGAGTTCTTTTTGTTTTTTCTGACCGTTTACATTCATTTTTTTCCTTTTTTTTTTTTAAGATTTTATTTATTTATTTGACAGAGATAGAGACAGCCAGTGAGAGAGGGAACACAAGCAGGGGGAGTGGGAGAGAAAGAAGCAGGCTCATAGCGGAGGAGCCTGATGTGGGGCTCGATCCCGTAATGCCGGGATCACGCCCTGAGCCAAAGGCAGATGCTTAACCGCTGTGCCACCCAGGCTCCCCTCATTTTTTTTTTCTTGAACCAGTCTATTACTTAAGGTATAGCCTAAGCTACTTACAAAATGAAAGAAAAATTCCAATGGCTCAGCCATGATAGATATTTTCCTCTTTCTCTCTCACTGAACAGTCCAGAAGTAGGTAAATAGCATAAATTGCCCAGGAAAATCTGCTCTAAGTGTTCATCCAGAGAACCTGTTTCCTTCTTTCTATCGCTCTGTCCTCCCCGAAGGTATTGACCTCATTTGTATGGTTACAGGGGTTCATAAGGGCCCTATCAGCATTCCAGCTCTTGAGACTAGGAAAGCAGAAGTAGACATCAAACAACCTCCTTGTACAGAAGACATACAGAAGTTGTGCTTTCCATTCTATCCGATTCCTTTGGTAATAACCTAGTCATAAAGCCTCAACTGGTGAAAAGAAAGTTAGGAAACAGTGTCAAATGGGTAATGTGTGCTCAGGGAATTCTCTAACCACAACAAAGAATGGGAGAATTGCAATATCTGTCACAATAAGTTAAGATCAATTCTGTTTTTATTTGTATTTTATATTTTTAATATTTTATTTATTTATTTGAGAGAGAGAGAGCATGAGCAGGGGGAGGGGCAGAGGGAGAGGGAGAAGCCGACTCCCCACTGAGCAGGGAGCCTGATGCAGGGCTCAATTCCAGGACCCTGGGATCACCACCTGAGCCGAAGGCAGATGCTTAACCAACTGAGCCATCCAGTCACCCCTAAATTCTGTTTTTAAAAGTGGAACATGAGCAATACATACTGAATTGCTGTAATTTCTACCCTAGTGTCCTCTATAATAATATAATCCATTAATTCCTTAAACAAATGTGTGTTGGTGCCTACCGTATTCTAGTTATGTAACAATAATGGTCTCAACCCACAGGATGCTTAGAGAATAGTGCTATGGACAAGCAAGTAGACAGTAAATACAACAATATAGCTAACATCTGAGTCCATATATGTGTGTCATGCTATTTCATTGTTTTATGTTTTTAAGTTTTGTAAGCTTTGAGATTAATTACTTAAGGAAGCACTTATTATTATATCTACCTTAAAGTTAAGAAATCTGAGAAACAGCTTATACGACTTGTCTAAAATCACAGCAGTATTTAAATTGGAGAACCAGAGTTTAAATTCAGATTTCCTTATTCCAGATGAATTCACGTAACCATTTTGTCATCCTGACTTTCACCATGTGTTAAGAGGACACTAAAGTACTCAGACAAAGCAACTGCAGAGATACATGTAGAAGGAAAAAACAAACCAAAGGGAAGTTCAAAAGTTGTTTGTGACTGTGGTGCATAGGCAGAAACTGTGGTACACTCATACAATGGAATACTTCTTAGAGATAAAAAGAACAGGTTACTGATACATGCTAAAGCAGGTATGAATCAAAAACAAGGGTATATACTGTGTGACTCTAGTCATATAAAGTTTTAAAAGGGAGAAGACTAACAATATGAAAAATAAAATATCAGAACAGCAGTAGCCTCATCAGTTTGTTCTCTATAGTTAAGAGTGTTTCTTGGTTTGCCTCCCCCCCATTTATGTTGATTTTGTTTGTTTGTTTCTTAAGTTCCATGTATGAGTGAAATCATGTGGTATTTGTCTCTCTGACTGACCTATTTCACTTAACATAATATGTAAAATGTGAATAATGAAATAAAAAATGGTATAAGGCAAAGAAAATGAATGATTAGAGAACAGTAAAAATGAATACTAAGAATAATTCACCATAAGAAGAAAAATAAGGTAAAATAGAGTAGAAACATTACAATAAATTGACAGAAAAAAACAAAAAAGAACAGGAGTAGCCTCTAGAAGTGTAGCTGACTATTAGGAACAAAGGAGAAGTTTCTAGGGATGATGGAAGTCTGCTATATTTGAAAGTGTTAAAGTTAGCTATACAATTAAAATTTTGCCTTTCGGTTTCACTTTTTTTTTTTTTTTTACCTCTAATTCACATTTTTTGCATTATAGTGGAGTGAGGATTAGACATTTTGTTATATCTTTTATATATTCTACATCTGAGCAAATGAAGAAATATATTAAGGTTAAAAGATGGAAAATTATTCCCAGAGAGAGGGTATAAATTGAAAAAGAAGACAAAGAGAATCTTTTGGAGTGGGGACATTTGTGAAAAAATATGTCCCATGGAAAATCCGGATTGAATATATCCCAGAAAGCAATGATAACAACTCAAATGGAATGTTTGTGTGTGTGTGTGTGTGTGTGTGTTCCATAAAGTATTAGTTCTCAAACTTTAGCATGCCTCAGCATCACCCAACTTAGAAGGGTTTTTAAAATACAGACTTTCACAGATTGTTGGATTGTACCTCCCATATCTGCTCAGTATGTCTAAGGTAAATGGAGGTAGCATTTGCTTCTGAAATGAATTTATGTTGCTCTTGCTGATGGATCAATTTCAGAAAAATTAAACTATATGAATGATATTTTAGTGATGCTCTATTTCTGATGGATTAATCAATATCATTGCCAATTATTCAAAGTAAACAGAAGGAGGAACTTGTCATAGTAAACCTGAAAGAATAAACTAGGTAAAATGAAGAAAATTATAAGACACATATGCATGCACACATGCATATAAATATATTCATATATAGCTCCACATACAATGACATGTATTCCATTTGGGGGTATGGTCACTATTTGTTTCTACAAAGATATCACATGAACAAATTATGACTGGATTATTTTACTTTATTTCAGCTATCTTAATATTCATTATGTCACCAAAGTAATTGGCTATAATTATAACTATTATGATGCCGGGTTTTCAGCCATTTATTTTTCTAGTTACTAGTAAAAAAATTAGTAAGCCTGGAAAGAGAAAAAAATAAATACAATTAAAGATTTGGAAAGCAAAAATATTGGGAATTAGAGACAGTGACTCTTTGACAAAGACTAGGTCACAGAATTATTACTACACAAAGATGTCTACCTTAATTTTATTAAATAGTCTTTTCATATTCTGATTAACATATTGGATTCTTCCCTTTTTTTCATTAATTTGAAGACATTGAAATTATAATAAATAGAAGTTTCTTATCTTCAAATATCTTTCTACATCTTTTAGAAAATTTAGGAATAAAAATTAGTTGTAAATTCATGTAAGGATTAATTGAAAAAAGCGGGAACTGGAAACCTCGAAGAATCTAATACTGACGAAAAAGATTAAATGAATCTCAAATCAATAGTATAACAATAAGATATATATATATTCCTTTTGGAAGGAGCATGCATCTACCATCTTAGTTCAAAAGGCTCATATCCAACGTTGACATGTAGCACTTATAATTATGTATGTGATTACATATGCATATATGTATAGATGTATAGGCTTAGATACAGAGTTTTTTTGCAGTTTGATTCCTATTACTCAGCAATTGTTACGTTTGAGAGGAAAAGTTTAAAAGTTAAAAATTTTAAGAAGAAATGAAATCATGAAAGTCATAAGGACATTCTGAAATAATTTAAGTCATATAATGTATTTTAACCAGAAATGTAGCAATAAAAAAATGAAACAATGGCAAACAATGGGTCTTTTGCTGTTGTTTGTTTGTTGCAAGGATTTGGCATTTATACAGATGAAAATGGGTAAAGATACAATAAAAATAAATATTTTAGCTTATATACTCTAAAGTAGCCAAAATTTTACTTAGAAGATAAACATAAACATATGTATGTTAATATTTAACATAAGTTATATATTCCTTTGAGTTCATTAAAATATCAATGTACTAAACTAGGTATTATATATAACATGTATTTTATATCATCCTTATCTGTCAAAGTCTCTTTGAAAACAATGTCTAATAAATCCTTGACTAGGTGACTACTACTTGGATTTATGGATTTACATGGAAATGGAAGTTTAAAAGGCAAGGAAACAAAAACTTTTTAGCAAACATCTGCCCCTCATTGTGCTTGTTAATAAAAAACACCTTTTTAAATGAAACTTAAACCTAACTTGGTAAGGGCATGAAGGTAAAGAGGATAATATTATGTATTATTTGGAAACTCACTCTTCATCGATCATATTTTTAGGAGAAATTTTATTTTTTCTACAAACACAGGTTAGGATTATGGAGCATACAGAAGTTAATCCTTTTTTTTTTTTTTTTTTTTTTTTTTTTGAGGGAAAAGGAATCAAGGGATAAAGCCAAGGGATGTGGATTTCTCCCATGTTGCTTTAATACTCACAATGAAATGTTATATTGCTTTCTGTTTCTCTTATTAAATAGTTACACTTATGTTATTTATAAATGTGATGTATTGAGAATCTATTATATACCAGGTATGATTCTAAACGAAGAGAAAAAAGAAAGAAAAAACACATAAGCTTTTCCTCCAATGCAGGTTATATTCTGAGGCTGGGGTAGATACAAAAATGAACAAATAAATAAAGCATCTACTGTATCAGATGACATGGAGAAAAATAAAGCATGGAATGTGGGAATGGGAAGGACAGGGAAGAGCTGATGTTTTAAATGCGGTGATTAGGAAATGCTTCCTGAGAAGATGACATTTGAGCAAAGTAGAGGGAGATGAGGCAAGAATCAATGTGGGTATCCAGGAAAGTGGTATTCCAGGCAGAGATGGCAGGTTTAAAACCTCTAAAACAGAGATATTTTTGGTATGCTCATGTAACAGCAAATAGGTCAGCATTGCTGGAGGAAATTACATGAAGAGAAAGAGCAGGAGAAGATGGAGATAAAGAGTGGATAGCAAGAACAACTTGAAGTGGTACAGGTCCTTGCAACTCTATGCCAAGGAATCCACTGGAAGAGGGGGAGCAGAGCGTCATAACCTAATTTATGTTTAACAGGGTCATTCTAATTACTGTGTTGTTTATAGATTGAGGGCTAGGATAGGAAGAAAGAATATAGGAATGAAGACTAAGAGGCTATTGCAACAATGCAGTTGAGATATTTTGTAGCTTTATTCATGATAAGTAACAGAAGAGGTAACAAAAATTCTTCTGATTCTGGATATTTTGAAAATAGAGCCAACATGATTAATACTTGTTTGGATGTGAACAGTGACAAAAACAAAGGAAGCAGGAATCAAGGTGATACTAAGCTACTTGGCCAGAGCTACTGAAAGTTGCTGTCCACAAGAAAATGAAGATGTGATGTAGGCTACAATTAAATATTTGGTTTGGTCCATGAGTTTTATGTCATACAGTCATGTCACTAGAAGAAAAAGACAGCAACAACATAGTTACTGGAGAATTGAACATTTGAAACTGAGGGTATGGAGATAATGTACTTACTAGAAATAAGAGGTTTAGGGAAATGCTGCACAATTAAGTTAATTTTCACTAAAATGTGGAAGACTACATGAGAAACAGGATTAATATGGAGGAAGATCAGGAGTTCTTTTCAGCATGCTAACTTTGAGTTGCCAATTACTCATGCTTAGGAGATGTCCAGTAGTCTGAAGAATATAGGACTTGTCATCAGATATATGATATTTAAAGCCATTTGTCTATATGTTAACAATTAAGGGATTACTAAAAATAAAGAAGAGAGGTTTTTCAAGGACTGACTACTTGAACAATACAGAGTGTTGATGACTAAGACATAAGAAGCAACTGTCAATGGAGAGTGAGAAAGAGAAGTGGGTGAAATAGAAAAAGAAACAGAATGTTTTGATCCAGAATCCAAATAATGCAAATCTTCCACTTGATGAACGACATCAAAAGTTGTTAATAGGCTAAGAAACATTAGAATTACAAATTGACCATTGTATTTAGCAATGTAGTAAGCAGGTGTGAGAAGAGCAGTTACTAGAAATGGTAGACTAGTAGCCAGAAGTGATTGCATATATTAAAGAATGAAAGGGGCAGAACTGGAAGACAGAAACAGTTAACATTTTTTAAGAGTGTGAAGTTTTAAAAGAAAGCAAAGAAATGAAGTCAGGGAAGGCTTTATTTGTTGCTGGTTTTATATTTGTTTATTTTAGAGGCTGATTTTTGTGTTTTTTATTTCAGTTTTTTATACTGATAGGAATATTCATTATTCTAGAGACAGAAAGATGAGAAGCACTGGAGCAATGTCTTTGATTAAGTGAGAGGAAACCGTGCATAAACAGAGGGGTGACATCATCTGGAAACATGAACAGTCATTCATATTAACACAAGAGGAGGGTAGACAGGAGAAAGAATAGTTATAAAATAGTCATCTCAGGAAGTGGCAGACTGAAAGGTTTGGAAAATGTAATAGACTTTCCAAGCAGCTTAAAGGATCCACTTGAAGTTAATAGTCATGATTATGATGTGAAGCTACTCTGCAAAAATTTGTTTGCTAGCCAATCGTGTTCAGCTGCGCAAGTCCTGCTAGAAGTCTGCATTTGTCTTTGAATTTTGCCAGCTGAGATGGACCATACTAGAGAAGAGATTAATTTGATGGTTCTTGCAAGGGTATGATTATAATGATAAATCATGGGTTATCAGGACATGAGGATATGATGTATATTATAATGAAATATTTGATGTATGTCATAGAAATCATGTTGCTAGAAGAAATAAGATAGAAACAAATTAGTAACTGGAGAGTTGGGCCTTTGAATTTTAGGGTATGGGGATGATATTGTTACTGGGAATAAGAAGGTTTAGGGAAGTCCCACCCAGTAAACATTTATATGATGATTAGAAAGTTCATATAGCCACAATAACCACTAGTAAATGTGGCTATTGTATCATTGATTTTTGGCTAGTGTAACTAAGGAATTAACTGATATTAATTAAAGACCTACATATAGCTCTTTACCAGGAATGAGGGGCAGAGGAAGAGTATGGGAAAAGCACACAGCATTAGAGAAAGGGAAAGTGAGCTAGAGATGAGAAGAATGACCAAGGTGACAACAGATGATTAGTCTTTTACTCACGGGTAAGGAGTGGTATAGTCTGATGATATGAGAGTCAAACCCGGGATATTTTAGGAAAAGAAAAGAGAGACTGGTTTAGCTATTAGAACTGGCAGTGGCAGCCAGTAGAATAAGATGTTGAGAAAGCAAATGTCCATTCCTGGAAAGGGTTGCATATAGATAGATAGATAATAGATAAGAAAGGGAGGGATGGAGGGAGAGAGGAGTTTTATGGGGATGAGAATACAGGGAATGAGGAATGACCTGGGAGTCCTAGGCAGCTTATGAGAACTGCTAAAATTGGGGTAAAGAACATAATAAAGTTCTTCCTGATTTTCACAGAGCTGATAGATTTTGCTATACTCTTTTTGGACAGTTATTGTATCATCCATTTCATTCAACAAATAATAATTAACCATCAGCTAGGTGTCAGACATGATACAAAACTCCAAGGAACAAGTGCACACCATACAATGGACATGGTTTCCACACGTATTTTCTGCCAAAAATACCTCTTAGGGTACCAGATTTCATACCTATAATTTGCTGTGTAAATGAGTACAATGTATATTGTGTATTCTTATGTTTTCAGACATTTTGCTCATGTCAATTGTCAGTATTTACCTTTCAAAGAGAATGGGTGAGTTCTTTTACTGTCTCCTGAAACGATCACTTTTGGTTTTATCCACCGAGATTGCAAATTATTTTAGTTGTCCTTTGAAAGCCACTCTCTAGTTGCATTATTATTTTAAAAAATCTTTTCAACACATTTGGAAAACAGAAAGAACGGATGTCATAACTATTTGATAGGTAAGAAGAATAAGGACAGATGGAATAAATTGAATTATTATTCCAAAGCTTACATTGAAGTGCCGTTATCAGAAAAAAAAAAAAAAACACTTCACATTATTCTAAATGCTAATCCAGCAGTTTTACAAAATGGTTAAAAAGTGTTCTCTGTTTTATTTCCAATGTTAAAACATTCTGTTGTCTATTTGAGAGACAGAAACAACCTGGGCTTACTTCTGTAGAAAACCACAGTAGTGATTAACACCCTGCATTGGAGAGTAACCGCAGTGCGACAGACTTTCCAGAATTCCAAATCTGAGCTGTCAATGCCAATAATTAACTGATAAATGTAATAGATGTTTTCTCCCATTCTTTTCTTAGCTGACCTCTCTTTAAACTTGAAGACCTTGGCCCTTCCTCTCTGAAACTTTCTTTAAACTTTCATGACCCAATTCTCCTTGGTTTTCTCATCATTTTTTTCCTAGTGTTTTATTTTCAATGCTTTCTTCCAAAAGTTAGTATTGACAGATTCTTTCTCTTCTAATTCCTAGGTGTTCACATTCTCTCCTACTTATTGTAACTGTTATGTGGATGACTCCAGAACCAATATTAATGATCTCATCTCTGTCTTGAATTTCACATCTCCCTAGAAGATATCTAGAGTGGGATTACCATTTCCAAACTTGAAATCAATGTATTTTCCCCTTCCAAGTACGTATGTCCTCATGTTTATTGTCTCTAGGAGGG
Source organism: Ursus maritimus (assembly GCF_017311325.1). Taxonomy (NCBI): domain Eukaryota; kingdom Metazoa; phylum Chordata; class Mammalia; order Carnivora; family Ursidae; genus Ursus; species Ursus maritimus. The sequence goes on along the minus strand of NW_024426996.1, from coordinate 36,246,904 downwards.
TCACTATCTATTCAGTCTTCAGACCGGAAACCTGGAGTCTTCACTGATTTCTGTTGTTCCCTCTCCATCTATTATATGTCCCCCTGGATATTTAACTTTCTCACAGAGAATTTCCTTCTTTTAATTTCCAGCGTCTGACATCTAACAATGCTTAAAAATGTTTGCCAATTTGAATTAAATGACTGAAACTCTTAATACCAGTCTATTATGTAGCTTTTCTTCATGCTACTCTAATTTTCAGTTGGTCTACAAAGCATTCTCTAGTTTCAAATATTTTTTTCACCTTTTTAAAATGTACTTTTTCCAGACTGTCTTTTTATATTATTTTAGCTTCCTACTTTTATAATAAATGAAGCTTCCAGGTATAGAATAATACTGAACTAAATTCATAGATGGAAAACTGCTTACCAAAATAGATGACCTACTTTGGTCAATTCACCTAACTCCTATTCAAACCTTTTCAATACATTATGACTAGATGATTTGAAGACTTTTTGAAATAAACAAAGGATATAATTTAATTACAAAGAAAATATTTACTTTAGACCATTATAATAATAATAAATTACATTGTTACCATCCATTACCAGGTTTCAATGTAAGAGTTGTTGTGTTAAAATGTGGTGAAGTCTCAAACAAATATTTCAAATTTAGTAAATTTATCAGAATTTAGGCTGTTCTATAGTCACTTATTTGTTCTTATGCTTAAATACCTACCCTTTCTCTTTTCTGAATAATTCATGAGATGAGGAATAATTTAGTTTTCATTAACCTTTGTTACTTAAAAATGTTCAGTCTGACATCTGTCCATTTGTTCTTATTCAGAGAACTAATGCAACAAAATTCAATCCCATCTCTATTACCATAGCACACTTAACCATGTGTGAAATAATACTGTACCAGTCCCCCCCCTTTTTAAGATCTTATTTATTTTATTTGAGAGAGAGAGCGCGCATGAATGGGAGAGGGGCAGAAGGAGAGGGAGAAGCAGGCTTCCTGCTGAGCAGGGAACCCAATTCAGGCCTCGATCCCAGGACCCTGAGATCAGGGCCTGAGCCAAAGGCAGACGCTTCACCAACTGAGACACCGAGGCACCCCATACCAACTCCTTCTTACTCTGTTGAGTATAAGCCTTGCACTTTTTAGGGAGGGAGCTGTTTTCTTTCTTCCATTATTTCCCATGTAAAAATATGGGATTTTTTTTAGGTGACATCCAATTAGGTGGAGTTAAACCATTGAGAAGGGCCAACGTCTGGAAAATTCACTAGTTTTTTTCTTCCCTCTATTTTGGAATGCCATGAAGAAGTGATCCTGGTTACATGTTTCAGCTCTGCTGATATAAGCTTATGTCTGGGTGAACTCTCCTAGGTCTAGTTTGAGGTAAGGCCTGAGAATTGGTAATGGTAGGCAGTCCTTCTGTTGTTGTTGCTGTTTTGTTTTAAGTAGGCTCCACTCCCAACATGGGGGCTTGAAATCAAGACCCTGAGTTCAGGAGTCACATGCTCTACTGACTGAGCCAGCCAGGTGTCCCAGTAATGGTAGGCAGTCCTTTTGGAGACACAAAAAGGCTTTATTCCTCAATGAGATTATCAAAATGAGTGACAGCTTATCAGCTTATCACCAGTTGCCTGTCTAGCATAACTTATTTAACAATTGGTTAAAAACATAGAAGGTGGAAAGCTGCACCATGTATTAAATTTCTACAATTTTAATAATAACTTAGTAATAGGATGGAATGTTGAGAGAAGAAAAAAGAAAAGGAGCAACAGTCTTCTTGGCTTTTGTTCAATGTCAAGGGTGGGGTATAAGTGGTCTTTAAGTGAGATTCAAAATAGCTTTGATGATGGCAGCTCGCTTTCAGACAAATATTCCTTGCTCACATTAGACAGTCACTTAGACAAACACAAAATGTCAGCTTTTCCTTATCCAATAGTTTATAGCGCACATTTTTTTCATTTATAGTAAACTTTGTTTTCCTTCTCTTTCAACAGCCTCAAATTTAATGGGTGTCAAATAATTATAATGATATTCAGCATTTCTAAAATACCTCTCTAATATTTCTTCATAAAGTTACCATTGATGTTTCTATGAAAAATTGTATATTAAAAAGAAGACATGATTCCACTGAAAAATTAGAACTTTATTCAACACCAGGCTCTCTTAAGAAACCTTATTTTTATAAATGCTTTTTTGTGAAATCTTTGTTATTACATGACCCATGGAGTTCATGTCATATGATAATTTACAGTACTGACTACTTTATACGATGAAATTAAACTTCCACAGATAGACTGCAAAGCCTTATTGGTAAACCCATTATATCATCACTCTCATACCTTGGGATATAGCTAGGACCCCACTATGTACTTGCAGCCATATAATAAAATGCTTAAGAGAGAGGACTTCAATGTAAGACTGCCTGCATAGCAATCCAAGTTTCAAATATTTCTAGCTCTGTGATATTAGCTGAGCTACTTAACCTTCTTAGTTCCCAGATGTTTAATCTATAAATTGAAAAGAATCACATTACCTATTTTATGGACTTTTTATAAAAAAGACAACTAGACAACTCAAGTTGAAGTCAGACACAAAATTAAGTACTCAGTAAATGCTTGCTATTATTTGAAATATCAGGTTGGGGTATAAAGGATCATAAATTATTCATTTTTACTGGCTTAAAAGCAATTCTACAGAAACCAATGCATCTAAAGTGCTAGAAACAAACAAACAAACAAACAAAAAAACCAAAAACCAAAAACCAAAATTAGATTACTTGCAAATTAATGTCCACACATTATTTTTACAATAAGCCGCAAGGTAAATTATCATTCAGTGTTGCCAACATAAGCCAAGTAATGCATCATTTAGATTCCAGGCAGACAGGCAGGCAGGCAGGCAAGCAGGCAGGTATGCAATTGCATCAGGGAAGCCAGCTGCTAATTATCTGACTATAGTGGAACTTTAAATATCAAACCAGTTTCAAAAGCAATGCTCTTTTTTATGGAACAAGCATAGATGTTTAGGATAGGAGAAAACTGAAATAATATTTGGATGTCCTAAAGAGACTGAGGAACAAATAGTCTATTAAAAATAAGGTACATGCTAGTAGCAAAGATAACCTGATGGTGTCTACAAATTTCTGTTCCTGACAAGTTACAGTGGGGCTGCACCAGATAGAAAGAAATCAAATTAAAACTGACGTGAGTGCCGTGCCAGAAACGACTCTGAGCCTCTCTTCATAAGGTTCCTGTGTACATAAAAATGTGACATTGAATGTTTTAGAACACTTAAATAATTGAACACCAAAATATGTGTTCAAAAGTAATTTTCAGGGTGCCTGGATGACTCAGTCTTTAGGCATCTGCCTTTGGCTGGGGTCATGATCCCAGAGTCCTGGAATCTAGCCCCAGGTCAGGCTCCCTGCTCAGCAGGGAATCTGCTTCTCCCTCCCTGCCCCTCCCCCAACTCATTCTCTCAATCTCTCTCTCACTCTCTCGAATAAATAAAATCTTTAAAAGAAGTAATTTTCATTTTTAAATTATATTTATATTAAGTTGTATAGTTGGTGGATGTTCTAAACCAGATATAAATGTACTTTAAATAAATAAAACTGGATTGAGATTTCTAGAATAGGGATCTAGATGAGGTAACAATTACTTATGTAACAAGTCTATTTGTCTTTGAGATGGTGTGTCTGGTAAAGCACACTAGAAGGGATTCTGTTCATTGGAGTGACTGAGAAAATTAACAAGAAGGATTGTTTTAATATATCACTATTTATACCTACATAGTTATTTTCATTATTTTGAACAAGCATTTTAAACTGATTATTGGAAATGTGAAAATCTTCTTCACATGATAGTTCTAGCAGCTAAAAATTTTAAAAAATTGGATTCTCAAAATGTTGACATAAATCATACATCATAGAGCAATGGGGTCAATTGGACTATTTATGGAAGAATCATTCATATAAGATCTTGAGACATGGATTGACATTGGCCAAATCAATCGATTGCTTGATTCTCATTTGCATAATTTGTGAATAGATAAATCATAAATATCAGATAAAAGCATAAATCCAGTTTGATCTAAGTTTGGAATCTATTTATATTCACTACTGATTGTGAATATTTGTGAATTAGTTAAAATTACCTGACCTTGGAAGAATCAGAGCTGAATTTGAATCTCATCTCTGTCAATTTCCAGCTTCATCCTTGAAAAAGCTATTTTCTTTTGTGAGTCACTATTTTCAATGAAATATAGTGATATTTATAATAGAAAGTGTTTGTTGAGAACTTATTACCTGGCTAACTCTAAGCACATTTTTAATGTATATTAGGTCATTTATATAGTGTCTCCAGACTCCTGTAAGTAATGGAGAATTTTGGAAATTACCATATCTGACTCAGTAAGGAAGCCAGAAAACTGAGCAGCAGACAAATTAAGAGCTTAGGTGGCAAGAAATAGGAGCTGAAATCAGACAATTAAGTATTCAATGGAATCTGAATAATTTTCTTTAATGTCTGGGAAGCTTATGGAAAAATACTGAATTCTTAAAATTAATAAGATAAAAGCAGTAAAATTAAGGAAGGAAACACCATTACAGAATAGATTTTGGTCATTTATTTTTATTAGTCTTAATTATTTATGATAATACTTCATAAGATACCAATTAATGTCCTGTAGGATAGTGTATAAAATTAATGACAGAATATAAGACTTCTAAGTAGCACAAGGCTATTAAGTCCTTTAAGAGAAGTGGGAGAGTTTACTTTTTTTGTGAGAATTTTTGGCTTGAGATTAGTGAAATTAAAATAATAGAGTTCTAACATTTTAATTAAAATATATGCATTTATTAAGAAGATACTTATAAAGTCTTATAAGAAATTAGTTTTTTTTCTAAAGAACTTACCAGATATAATATAACCACAGCAATATGGGAGTTAAATTACAGATTAAAAAAGGTATCAGATTTTGGGGGGGAGGGTGTTGTGTTTATAAGTTCTTTATGTGTTTTAGATATTAACCCCTTATCTGATACATCATTAGCAAATATCTTGTGCCATGTAGTAGTTTACCTTTTTTATTGCTGTTGATGGTTTCCTTTACTGGGCAGAAGCTTTTTATTTTGATGTAGTCCCAATAGTTTATTTTTGCTTTTGTTTCTCTTGCCTTGGGAGACATAGATAAAAAAATTTTTTTGCTACATTCAGTGTGAAAGAAATTACTGCCTGTGTTCTTTTCTAGGATTCTTATGGTTTCAGGTCTCACACTTAGGTCTTTGATCTATTTTGAGTTTATTTTTGTGTGTACTGTTAGAAACTGGTCCAGTTTTATTCTTTTACATGTACAGCTCATTGAAGACACTGTCTAATTGAAAAAATTGACAGGGGAACTGGATAGACATTTTTCCAAAGAAGACATAAAAATGGCAAATAGACATGTGAAAAGACACTCAACATCACTCATCATCAGGGAAATACATATCAAAACCACAATGAGATATCACCTTACACCTATCAGAATGGCTAAAATCAAAAAGATAAGAATAACAAGTGTTGACAAGGATGTGGAGAAAAAGGAACCCTCATACACTGTTGGTGGGAATGTAAATTGGTACAGGTGCTATGGTAAACAGTATGGAGGTTCCTTAGTAAATTAAAAAAGGAAATATCACATGATCCAAAAATTGGGTATTTACACAAAGAAGACAAAATATTAATTCAAAAAGAAATACACACCCTTATGTTTATTGTGGCATTATTTACAATAGTCAAGATATGGAAGCAATCCATGTGTCCATCAAAGGATGAATGGATAAAGGTGTGGTGTGTATATACATATTTTACAGAATATTACATGAAGAAAAATGAGATCCTGCCATTTGCCACAATACGGATGGCCCCAGAGGGTGTTCTGTTAAGTGAAATAATCAGAGAGGTAAATACCATATAACTCCACTCATATGTAGACTCTAAAAAACAAAACAAAACAAAAAAGACTAAACAAACAGAATAAATAAAGCAGAATCAGACCTATAAATACAGAGAACAAACTGATGGTTGCCAGAGGGGAGAGGGGTCAAGGGATAGGCAAAATGGATAAAGAGGAATGGGAGACTCAGGCTTTCAGTTATGGAATGAGTAAGTCATGGGAATAAAAGGCACAGGAACAAGAATCTAGTCAATGATATTGTAATAGTGTTGTATGTTGACAAATGACAGCTATACTTGTGGTAAGTATAGCAAAATGTATAGACTTGTTGAATTACTATGTTGTACACCTGAAACTAATGGCAACATTATAGGTCAGCTGTATTTTTTTAAAAATGGGAGGCATCAGAGAACAGCATATCAGGAATTACAAAGCAACCACATCGTCAAAATGCTGAGAAAATTAAGATCATGCTTTACTGTCTTTATCTTTTATTTTCTGCTGCTTTGAGAAAACAAATACTTATATTTCACACAAATTACCTGAAACAGAGTGTGTATTCCTAGGCAATATAGTATATACAATGCCAAATACACATTTTTCCCCCCTGGTTCTCTCTCTCTCTCTTTTTAATCTTCATTTATTTGTCAGAGAGAGAGAGAGCACAAGCAGGGAGAGTGGCAAGCAGAGGGAGAAGCAGGCTCCCGGATGATTAGGGAGCCCAATGTGGGCCTGGATCCCAGGACCCTGCGATCGTGCCCTGAGCTGGAGGCAGATGCTTAGCTGACTGAGCCACCCAGGCATCTCTCTCCTGGTTCTCTTTAAGCTACATCATGAATGGTATCAATTTGTATATGACTGCTAAAAATGTATTTATGATAACGTGTAAAATCATCCAGTAAATGGGAGACTTCGATAGATAATATTTGGAAGATATAGTTTAAATAGGTTAGAAATGGAAAAGTATGCATGAATGGAGAGTAGGTGATTGAGAATAATGGTCGATAAACAGTCACAAACACAATGTATCAAACTATTTTAAGTGTGCAGAGAAACAACAAAATATATAGATAATACGAACCAGTATAGATGATCTTAATGTCCAAAAGGCAGCATGTTTCTTCTTAGAAAGCTTTGTTGTAGCAATGTGAGTTAAAATAAGATAAAATGTTGCAATTACCTCCTGGTCGATTCTTAAGAAAATAATTCGCCTTTTCAGAGCTGCAGTAAAAGCAATACTCTTGCGAGGGAGTTATATGAAGTACAAGTGGTAGAGGAATGGTACTATGGAGTTAGAGGAGTAGGATTTATTAAGAGAGTGAATTTCACAAATTCACAATGAATTGAACATTCCAGATGGCACCGTGCAACAGAATGAAAGAGAAGTAGTGCAAAGAAACCAAAGCCAAGAGCAAAGGCAGAGCTTATAAGAGGATGCTGAACAGAGGAATTCTGTTTTAAGTTGCAGCCTAATATATCAGGAGTGATGGGGCCTAAATTTGGAAATGTGTGTCATGAATAAAGAAAATTTCAGATCACGTTACAGAGGTCCCTTGAATATAAAAGTCATGAGCCTGCTGGCTATTTGGTAGCCTTTCCTCAGAAGCAGAAGGACAAGCAGCCACAGAGGAAGAGGAAACATGAGTGATTGCCTTATAAAGGGTGCTAAGAGCATTAAATGAGATAACAACTTTGTAAATGCTTTGTAGATTAGGACAAAAAATGAGTCATCCCTGGAAGGAAGCCTGGGTGGAAAGACCAGGAGTTCTACAGTCAGACAGTGAGCACTTTAAGTACCCAACCAACACATGCAATTGCAACACGTTCAATCTTGGGAAGGTTGCTTACTTTTTTCTAAAACATGGATGAGAAATTCTGGTGCTTTTGAGACAATGAAATCAACTAATAATGACGAAACACAGATTTTCAGTAAATATCCATCCCTACAATGTGCTGTGGTACTCTCTTACGATTTCTCATATGTAACTTCTTCCTGAGCAAAATACCTCTTGACTTCAGCAACATGGTCAAATCCTACTTTCTATCCTTTAAAATCAAATTAGTGTCATCTGAAGTGTCACACATCCCATGTCCACTCTTTGTCCTACCATAAATGCTTGTCCTGAATGCTAGTATACGACTTACCATCCTCTATTGCAATTATTTGTTCGCAAAGTATATCTCACACTAAATGGTGAAATTTTTGAGGATACTGAACATATGCCATACATATCCGGAATTTTCGGTTCCTAGCAAAATATCTTAAAAATTGTGTATGCCTAAAATGTTTATTAAGTAAATGATATTTACTTATATTTACACATATTCAACAAGTCTCTATTTAATTTTGACTAACGGCACATGGTAGATTTCTAGAAAATACAATAAAACCAACACAGTAACTCAGTACATGTTGAATGATCTGATTAAGTTTATATTACGAAAAAAAGCCAAAGTGAATAGTGTTGAAACTATTGTGATTCATTCTAATAAATGTTTTAAAATCTTATAATGGCTAAAATAACTGACTGTGAACTTCAAAAGAAAGAAGATAACTAGAAATCCATCAGTTTTGTTATCAAGAGTGAATATTCCCTATTAGCGAAGTTTGATGGCACACATTTTAAATTGTACATTTCACGGCAAGAAAAATACAAATCATTTTGTACAAAATGATGTACATATGATTGTAAGAAGTTTGGAAAAAACATAATTTGCCTTGTTGTACCTAATTAGAATGAATAAAGCAATTAATCTGGAAAACAGTGAGCATTGCAATTGAGTGAAAACATAAACATGCAGTAATTGACCCAGCAACACGATTTATATTTGGAAAATTTTCCAGTTTCATCAAAAGACTCACTTCACTAAGATTTATGTTTTATTCATTCAATGGTGCACTGAAACCCTGATGATTTGGGATACTTAATTGCGTTGGTCCACTTACAAACAGCGTATGCAATTGAGCAAGTGACAGGAGACTTTTATTTATTTTAGGTTATTTTAGCACAATGCTTGTCAATGTTGTATGAGGATGAGTTGTATCTAACTATAAGATTTGGGTGATATTTTATGTGCCCCCTGAGGCTCTATCTTTGCCCAAACCATAATGAAAATGGAACACTTTCAAATACCTATATTTTAAAGCCATGATGTTTTACTCAGTGGTAAATTAAAGAAAATTGATAAATGAGTAACTCTAAAATCAGTTTGAGGAACAAAGCTTTCTCAGCAAGATGCAAGAAATGTACTGATCTTCCACTTCATGAAAACAGTCCCATTTTTTACTGTGGTCTCGCTCTTCTGGCATTGTGATAAAATATTTCCCTCGGAATTTACAAACAAGAAATATGTGTAAAGAAATATTGTTTTAAATTTCTTTACAATATTCACATTAAAATTAATCATACTCAGTAAAATAAGCCAACATATGATCATTAAGTCAAGGAAAACAACCAACCGTCATCATAATAACCAATCACGTTTTACCCTAAAAAGCATTTGTTTTTTATTATCAGTGATAACCTCATGTTAAACACTCCATTGAAATAAACCTTTTCCGGATCCATGGCTTCCACTGTGTCTGTCTTAGCTAAAAAAGTATGGTTTAATTCTTTGGGAAAATTCTCAAAAACCTTATATAACGTCATGTTTTATTTTAACTTCTAGAAAATACGATGTTATAAAAAGCAGATAAAAACTCAACATCTAACGTCATGTTTTATTTTAACTTCTACAAAATACGATGTTATAAAAAGCAGATAAAAACCCAACATTTATAGGGATGTGGTAATCTCTAGAGTTGCACTTACAATAGAAAACAATACATGCACTCTTATCGCTCAACATATGTCTGGTGTTCCCCATGTCATTACCTGCATTCTAGTTAGGCTAGAATCAGGTTTCTATCTGGGGCAAATGGACCAGGAATAAAAGTGTTGTGTGTCACTGACTGGCAGAGAGGGTTTACAAAACATGACATGTTTTTCATTTTTCTCATTTATTCTTTCTACACAGTAGGACACATGTTGGGAGTGGTCATTACAAATGAGGGAATGTAGACTATCTAGATCATTGGATGGAGATTCCTCATCAGTCACACCTGAGTTTGTTTTCAGGGTAGGTGATTCTCCATGTTTGTCAGCTGTGTTGTTCTTCCAGTAGCACAGGTTACCCAAGCTGAGGAATAGCCAAGGTTGAAATGAAAAATGAGGTCATATACCTACCTAATCACTTGTGGAGCTATTTCATGAAAGTTTGTCTTCTGAATTTAAATCCCATGCTCTTCATCTGTACACAAACTGAAAGGGATCATTGAAGACACGTATGTGCTGTATCAGGGCTGAAATTGTAAATGTTGCCTTGAAATCTTTCAGCCTTCAAAGGTCTTCAAGGTTTTTTTTTTTTTTTTTTTTTAGTTTCAACTTTTATTTAAATTCCAGTTAGTTAACATACAGTGTAATATTAGTTTCAGGTGTAGAATTTAGTAATTTGCCACTTACATACAACACCCAGTGCTCATTACAACTGCCCTCCTTACTACAAATCACCCACTTAACCCATTCCTCGTCCCCTCCCCTCCATCAACCATCAGTTTGTTCTCTATAGTTAAGTCTGTTTTATGGTTTGTCTCTCTTCTTTTCTTCCCCTATGTTCATCTGTTTTATTTTTAAAATTCCACAAATGAGTGAAATTATATGGCGTTTGTCCTTCTCTGGCTCATTTATTTCACTTAGCATAATACTCTCTAGCTCCATCCACGTTGTTGCAAATGGCAAGATTTCATTCTTTTTGATGGCTGAGTAATATTTCTCTGTGTGTGTGCGTGTGTGTGTGTGTGTGTATAAAAATTTACTTACTTATATATAGAGAGAGTGAGCAGGAGGAGAGGCACAAGGAGAGGGAGAGAGAATCTCAAGCAGACTCCCTGCTGAACATGGAGCCTGAGGCAGGGCTCAATTTCAAGACCCTGAGATCATGACCTGAGGTGATTCAAGAGTTGAACACTTAACCGACTAATCCATCAGGTGACCCTTCATTGTATGTGTATATATACACACATACCACATCTGCTTTTTCCATTCATCATTTGATAGTCATTTGGGCACTTTTGATAATTTGGCTATTGTTGATAATGCTGCTATAAACATTGGGGTCCACGTGTTCCTTCAAGTCAGTATTTTTGTATCTTTTGGGTAAATACCTGGTAGTGCAATTGCTGGGTCATAGGGTAGCACTATTTTTAACTTTTTGAGAAACCTCCATATTGTTTTTCACAGTGGCTGCACCGGTTGGCAAGTCCCACCAACAGTGTAAGAGGGTTCCCCTTTCTCTGCATCCTCACCAACATCTGTTGTTTCCAATATTGTTAATTTTAACCGTTCTGACAGGTATGAGGTGATATCTCATTGTAGTTTTGGTTCGTAGTTCCCTGATGATGAGTGATGGTGAGCATCTTTTCATGTGTCTGTTAGCCATCTGTATGTCTTCCTTGGAAAATGTCTTTGTGTCTTCTGTTCATTTTTTAATTGGATTATTTGTTTTTTGGGTGCTGAGTTTTATAAGTTCTTTATATATTTTGGATACTAACCCTTTATCAGATATGTCATTTGCAAATATCTTCTCCCATTCCAGAGGCTGCCTTTTGGTTTTGCTGTTTCCCTAGCTGTGCAGAAGGTTTTTATTTTGATGAAGTCCCAATAGTTCATTTTTGCTTTTGTTTTCCTTGACTCAGGAGACATATCTAGTAAGAAGTTGCTATGGACTATGTCAAAAAAGTTACTGACTATGTTCACCTCTAGGATTTTTATAGTGTTCTGTCTCACATTTAGGTCTTTCATCCAAGTTGAATTTATTTTTGTGTATGGTATAAGAAACTATAATATTCACTTTCATTCTTTTGCATGTTGCTGTCCAGTTTTCCCAACTCCATTTGTTGAAGAGACTGTTTTTCATTGGATATTTTTTCCTGCTTTGTTGAAGATTAGTTGACCATATAGTTGTGGGTTGATTTCTGGGTTTTCTATTCTATTCTATTGATCTATGTGTCTATTTTTGTGCCAGTACCATACTGTGTTGATCACTACAGCTTTGAAATCTGGAATCGTGATGCCTCTAGCTTTGCTTTTCTTTTTCAAGATCACTTTGGCTGTTCAGGATCTTTTGTGGTTCCATAGATTTTAGTATTGTTGTAGTTCTGTGATAAATGCTGGCAGTATTTTGATAGAGATTGCGTTCAATGTGTAGATTGCTTTGGGTAATATAGACATTTTAACAGTATGTGTTCTTCTGATCCATGAACATGAAATGTTTTCCCATTTGTTTGTCATCTTCAATTTTTTTTTCATCAGTGTTGTATAATTTTCAGAGTACAGATCCTTTACCTCTTCAGTTAGGTTTATTCCTATATATCTTATGGTTTTTGGTGCAATTGTAAATGGGATCAATTCCTTGATTTAACTTTCTGCTGCTTCATTATTGGTATCTAGAAATGCAACTGATTTCTGTACATTGATTTTGCACCCTTCAAATTTGTTGAATTCGTGTGTCAGTCCTAGCAATTTTTTCATAGTCTTTCAGATTTTCTACATAGAGTGTCACATCATCTGCAAATAGTGAAACTTGACTTCCTTCTCACTGATTTGCATGCCTTTTATTTATTTTTGTTGTCTGATTGCTGAGGCTAGGACTTCCAGTACTATGTTAAATAACAGACAGTGGTGAGTGTGGACATCCCTGTCTTGTTCCTGTACATACAGAAAGAGCTCTAAGGTTTCCCCATTGAGGATGATACTAGCTGTGGGTTTTTTGTATATGGCTTTTATGATGTTGAGGTAAATTCCCTCTATCCCACTCTGTTGAATGGTTTTATCATGAATAGATGTTGTGCTTTGTCAAATGCTTTTTTCTGCATCTGTTGAGAGGATCACATGATTCTTATCCTTTCTCTTATTGATGTGATGTATCACATTGATTGATTTATGAATATAGAACCACACTTGCAACCCAGGAATAAATCCCACTTAATCTTGATGAATGGTTCTTTTAATGTACTGTTGGATTCAATTTGCTAGTATTTTGTTGAGAATTTTTGCATTTATATTCATTGGGGATATTGGCCTGTAGTTCTCTTTTTTAGTGGAGTCTTTGCCTGGTTTTGGTATCAGGGTAATGATGTCCTTGTAGAATGAGTTTGGAAGTTTTCCTTCCATTTCTGCTTTTTAAAAAATAGTTTGAAAAGTATAGGTATTAAGTCTTCTTTAAATGTTTTGTAGAATTCCCCTGGGAAACCATATGACCCTGTATTTTCTTTGGGAGATTTTTGATTACTGATTCAATTTCTTCGCTCATTATTGATCTGTTCAAGTTTTCCATTTCTTCCTGTTTCAGTTTTGGTGGTTTATATGTCTCTAAGAATTTATCCATTTCTTCCAGATTGTTCAATTCATTGGGATATAATTTTCATAATATTATCTTTTTTATTTTTTTATTTTTTTTAATTTTTATTTTGTTATATTAGTCACTGTACAGTACATCCCCAGTTTTTGATGCAATGTTCCATGATTCCATAATATTATCCTCTAATTGTCTGTGCATTGGTTATGATTTCTCCTCTCTTATTAGTGATTTTATTTATTTGGGTACTATCTCTTTTCTTTCTGGTAAGTCTGATTAGGGGTTTATCAATTTTATTAATTTTTTTTTTCAAAGAACCAGCTCCTGGTTTCATTGATCTCTTCTACTACTTATTGTTTGTTTGTTTGTTTCTATCTTATTTATTTCTGCTCTGATCTTTATTATTTACCTTCTTCTGCTTGCTTTAGACTTCATTTGTTGTTCTTTTTCTAGCTCCTGTAGGTGTAAGGTTAGGTTGCGTAGTTGAGATTTTTCTTGCTTCTTAAGGCAGGCCTATATTGCTATGTAATTCCCTCTTATGACCACATTTGCAGCATCCCAAGGTTTTGGACCAGGGTGCTTGCATTTTCATTTGTTTCCAAGTATGTTTTTATTCTTTCTTTAATTTCCAAGTTGATCCATTCATTCTTTAGTGGGATGTTCTTTAGTCTCCATGTATTGGTGGTCTTTCCACACTTTTTCTTGTGGCTGACTTCAAGTTTCATAGTGTTGTGGTCAGAAAATATGCATGGTATGATCTCAGTCTTTTTGTACTCGTTGAGCCCTGATTTGTGACCTAGTATGTGATCTACTCTGGAAAATGTCCCATAAACACATGGGACATGTACATACAAAAGAATATGTATTCTGGTGCTTCAGGATGAAATGTTCTGAGTATATGTTAAGCCCATCTGGTCCAGTATGTCATTCAAAGCCATTGTTTCCTTGTTGATTTTCTGCTTAGATGATCTGTCCATTGATATGAGTGGGGTGTTAAAATCCCCTACAATTGTTATATTATTATCAATGAGTCTTTTATGTTTGTTGTTAATTCTTTTATATATTTGGGTGTTCCAATGTTAGGGCCATAAATATTTATAATTGTTAGATCTTGTTGGATAGACCCCTTTATTATGATATAGTGCCCTTCTTCATCACTTGTTACAGTCTTTGGTTTAAAATCTAGTTTGTCTGATATAAGTATGGCTACTCTGGCTTTCTTTTGATGCCCATTTGCATAGTAAATGATTCTCCATCCCTCACTTTCAGTCTGCAGGGGTCTTTAGGTCTAAAATGAGTCTCTTGTAGACAGCATATAGATGTGTCTTATTTTTTTCATTCATTCTGACCCTATGTCTCTTAATTGGACCACTTGGTCCATTTACATTCAGAGTACTTATAGGTAGACCTGAATTTATTGCCATCTTATTACTTGTTTTGCTGTTGTTTCTGGAGATTTTTTCTGTTCTTTTCTAGTCTTTGTCACTTTTGGTGTTTCTTTCACACTTAGAGTTGCCTTTAATATTTCTTATAGGGGTGCTAGTGATCAAGAACACCTTTAGTTTTTGTTTGGGAAACTCTCATCTCTCCTCCTATTTGAAATGATAGTCCTGCTGGATAGACTATTCTTGGCTGCAGATTTTTCCTATTCAGCATGTTGAATATATCATGCCATTCTCTTCTGGCCTGCGAAGTTTCTGTGGAGAGATCTGTTTCTATCCCTATTTGTCTTCCCCTGTAAGTTAGGGGCTTCTTTTTTCTTGCTGCTTCTAGGATTTTTTTATCTCCATATTTTGCAAATTTGACTACAATATGTCTTGGTGTTGACCTACTTTTGTTGACTTTGATGGAAGTTCTCTGTGCCTCCTGGATTTGGAAGTCTGTTTCCTACACCAGATTAGGGAAGTTTTCAGCTATAATTTCCTCAAATAAAACTTCTGTCCCCTTTTCTCTCTCTTCCTCTACTGGGATTCTTCTGATATGAATGGCATTATGTTTCATGGAGTCACTGAATTACTGAATTCTCTAAGTCTACTCCCATTATCCATTATTTTTCTTTCCCTCTTTTGTTCAGCTTCATTATTTTCCATAATTCCAACCTCTATATCACTTATTAATTCCTCTGCTTTTTCTATCCTTGAAATCACTACATCTAGTTGGTTTCGAATTTCAGATATTGCATTTTTCATTTCTGATTTATGGTTTTTTATCTCTTTTATCTCTGTGGTAAGTGTCTCCCTGATGTCTTCCAAGCTTTTCTCAAGGACAGCTAGTATCCTTATGATTGTTGCTTTAAGTTCTGGATCAGCATATTACTTATATCTGTTTTGATTAGATCTCTGGCTGTGATTTTTTTCTTGTTCTTCCTTTTGGGATAAAATCCTGTCTTGGCATTTTATCTAGGTCTCTGTCTTCGCATGTTAGGAAAGCCTGTTATGTTTCCTGCTCCTGAGAGTAATGGCTTTATGAAGAAAAGATCATAAAATGTCCAGGGCCCAGTGCTTCAAGAATTGTCTCTGGTGCTGTGTTATAGCTGCTCTATCCCTCAGGTCAGACTCTGCAGAGTTTCTCCTTGCCTGCGGAGGGGAGTTTTGGGCCTTGGCCAGAGAATAGCAAGTTTTAACTAGGTGTGCTCTGATCTGCTTGTTAAAAGAAACCTGATGCTATTTCCACTAGAGCTGAAGCTTTGCAGAACTCTATGGTCAGTAGATATGGTACATGTGGGGGGTTGTGCTGGTCTTTGGGGTGGGGAGGGGTTCGCTACATTGGTTCTTAGGCACACTTGTCAAGAAAAGCAGCACCTGCAGATCACAGGGGGGTGGGGCAGATTAGGCAGCCAGTGTTGGCACTGTGCTGTTTACTGAAGTTAGTTTATTCTGAGAGACAGAGGAGGGAAGTGGTTCTAGCTAGCTCCTTTGTACCTGAAGAGGGGAGTTCCTGCTTGCTGTTGTCAGGGAAGCTTTCCTAGAAGAGGAAACAATTTCCCCTCCATGCATCCCAGGCATCCTTCAGATCACTGCCTTCACATTGTCTGTGTGGGTTGCTCGTCGGCCTGGGACAGCACAGTGCACTTTGGCTATTTTAAAACTCCAAACTTTAGGAACCTGGTGGGGTGGGGACCTGCCTTGGGCCTCCAGGGGAGGGTCTCACCACACTGGGATTAATGCAGATTTCACCCAGAAGGGCCATCGTACCAGAATACAGGAGCCTGGGCTTTGGAGCAAGGACCCAGTGTCCAGGTTAACCAACCTCAGCAGATGTTTCTGCACCTACACTGAGAGGCAGGGGAGGAAAATGGTAACCACTGGCTCCTTTGTTCCCAGAGAGGCAATGCCACCTCTCTCAGATGCACATCAAAAAGGGGGAATGGTTTCTCCCAGTACATCTCAGGGATCCTCAGATAGTGCCATCTGCCCCCGGGTTACCTGCCTGCCTTCTTGATAGGACACAGAAACACCCTCAGGGCTTCATATCTGGCACAATGTGGACCCCTAAACCACCAGTCTTTGGGCCCTGCTGGTTATAAAAACTCATGAAAATCAGCCCCTCTCATTTGCCCAGTCAATGCCTTTGGGGAAGTGTGCTCCTTGTTTGAGTCCCTGTGCTCTCCTCTCTCTCTCTCCTCTCTGTGACTAGAGCTTCCTCCCCTCTGAAACACTTGTGATCCATTTTTCCCCCAAGCCAAGTCTCTACACTTCCTACCTTCCACAATGTGGCCTTCTCTCTCCCCCTAGTTGTACCCTTTGTTCTGTTAGTCCTCAGATCAATTTCCTGGGTATTCAGAATGATTTGATATTTATCCAGGTGTGTTTGAGAGATGAGACAAGCCTAGAGTCCTCCTACTACTCTGCCATCTTAGCTTCTCCAAAGGCCACCAAGGACTTAACACGAGTTGCCCTGTTCTCACCAAATATGCTCCCCACCCAATATGAAAAGCTCCCTATCAGGCTCGTTCCTCCATTGTCCTGACCTGTTATACCTCATCAAGTCCTGCATCTAATGGGCTTTACCTCCCTGTTACTCAAACAACTCAATGAAATTCCCCCAGGGGAACCAGAGGACACCCTACAACCTTGTTACTACAAAGCTTGCCTTACACCACCCCTGCTGGTTCACTCTAATCCTGAGTACAATCCCTGTTGCCATGCAGTGTTCTTGTCCCCCAGACTATGAATATTTATAACTAAAAAACTGCAGCCAGTCTCATTCATCCAGTGTAGGGTGTTGTGTCTTAGGTCATCTCATACTATTTAGGGTGAGGAATCTTTCCAATGCCAGCATGGTAAATAAAAGATGATCAGAATGAACACACACACACACACACACACACACGCACATAGCCAATATTATACAGAATTTAACCAACACTTTTAGCAACTACAGTTACAAAGGAGAAGGAAAAAATAAAAATAAATAAAAAAGGAATAAATATATTCTATAGGAAATAAGACCAAGAGTTAAATAAAGATAAACAACTGAGAAAAGGTTGCCTGGCTACTTTGGGGGAGAGGGGGAAGTGACTGATTGCAGTAAGTGTAAAGTTATTTTGAAAAAAAATACTACGTTTTATGATATTCTCCAACAATATGTAGCAGTACTCAACAAATAAAAAGCAAAATGAATGATGAAATTTATTTATAGTTGGGTAGCATTGAAATAGTTATAACAGAAGGACACTGAAAAAGCAATTTCTTAAAATTACATTAAACACATAACAAACATTCTGGAATATGTCATCTATCAGGGCCACAAGACAAATATAAAAATTCATATTTTTGTTTAGATTGAGAATACACTGAGGATGTTGTTATCATTTACTACATAGTGCACAACCCACCCTGTGTATTTAAAAAGATAAACACTACCCATCTATAAATTATACATGGATTCCCAAACATGTGTTTTTGTATGATATACAATATAAATTTTTTTCAAATAAATTGGTTCCATGGAAATTTATATAAATTATAATTCCATATAGTAATAGAATTGAGTATACTTACATAAACAAGATTAAAATACTGAAGTTGGGAAAATCCAAAATTATAATAATGTTTATGATTAAGAAATAATCTAGTAGGGGCACCTGGGTGGCACAGCGGTTAAGCGTCTGCCTTCGGCTCAGGGTGTGATCCCGGCGTTATGGGATCGAGCCCCACATCAGGCTCCTCCGCTATGAGCCTGCTTCTTCCTCTCCCACTCCCCCTGCTTTTGTTCCCTCTCTCACTGGCTGTCTCTATCTCTGTCGAATAAATAAATAAAATCTTAAAAAAAAAAAAGAAAGAATCTAGTAAAGAAAAAAATACTAAACTTACTTCTGAATGTGAGGACAATGTTATAATGAATCATGACTGTATTCATATGTATCTCTACAGATGAAATCAATACTATTCATTTTATCCATCTGATTGAACTTCATAATATAACTTCCTTCCTGGGAAATAGATGAAATTAATCTTCAAGTGATTTCTGTAGTTGTTATACTTATGTGAATGAACTTAAGTGATTCAAAGGTTATAAGTTAAATACTCATTCAATTCTTCCATGCTATTAAAGTACAAATTATAAATAAGTAATATTTACTTATTAGCAATATTAAGAAGCAAATTGAAGTCGTATCTATATGACAACTGGCAAATTCATTTATTCAATCTATTGGTCCACATGCATTTATATATAATAAAACAATAGTAAAACCTAAAAAATAGGATAGGTTTAAATCAGATGATGGGGGCACCTGGGTGACTCAGTCAGTGAAGCATCTGCCTTCAGCTCAAGTCATGATACCAGAGTTCTGGGATCAATCCCCACCTGGGGCTCCCTGCTCAGTGGAGAGCCTGCTTCTCCCTCTCTCTCTGCTCCCCACCTCCACAGCTTGTGCTCTCTCTCTCTCACTCTATCTCAAATAAATAAATAAAATCTTAAAAAAAAATGGATGATGGACTTGTATGTTACCACTGATGTCTCTGTAATATTCCTATATTTAAACACCTAAAAAACTAACCATAAAACCCTATCATGTCAGAATGGTAGGAGGTATCTTAAGTTAGTAACCTATATTAGGCAGAATTACACTAGGATATAGATTCCCCATGGGAATTTATGGTAGTCATCTAAGTTGTTGAGTACACAGACTGTTTCATGAACTTCAGGCATCCCGTAGTATTCTGGAATCATCCACAAAACCCTCAAGGCACAATATATCAATAAAATTTTACAGATGTATTTGGAATAGTTCTGGTGTCCCTAAGATGCTTATGAAGAATGTTCAAGTTCTCTTATGGATAAATATCATAATGGACTGTTACAAGCTCTTGTAGGAGTTTTTGGAAGTATTTATAAAGATTCTCCTTATAATGTCATTTACTTAATGTCCTTCAGTTTAAGTTTTAAAAAAATGAAAATAAAAGCCAATATAGAGAAGACTAAACTATTTCTTCAAAACCTCTTGCTGTATATCTGCACAGGCTGTTAAGAAAGCCCACACACCCCTCCACTGTTGTCAGCAAATACAAACCTGCAAAACCCAACCCCTGTTTGGGACAAAATATAACTTAGGTCAGTCTGTGTTCCCTGTTCTCTCAAGCCATCTTCAGACATGTTTGAAAGCCTGTGCTATTTTCCCAGAAAGCTTCATTTTATGAGTAATAAACTTTTTCATACTCTCCTGTGCATGTGTGGTATCATCAGTGTTGACACTTGATCCAAATTTTGGGTGGTGGTGTCATCCTGACTCCACAAGAGGACTACACAATGAATGAATAATAGATGTAGGAATAGCATACTAAAAAAAATGTGGTAACCAAAATAATTCATTATGACACTATTCATTGTCTCAGAAACACTGTTTCTGTCACCTACTTCTTCAAAACAAAGTTGAACATAGTTGCTTATACTAGCTTCTGCTTAGGATATAGAAATCTCAAGAATATTATGTCCATCTGAACAACAAGAAAAAAGTGGATATTCTGCCCAAGAAACAGGGCAAAAATCCACTGTTTCTGTTTTTTTATGTTTTTATCTTGCTTTGTTCTTTTCTCTAAATGAGGGCTAGAAAAAATATCTTGGACCCATGATACTATAAAAGATAGGCAACAACTGACCTGCAACTGCTAATTATCACTTTTCCTGCATTGTCATCAAAGAATGCTGTCTATGTAATTTCTGATTTAATGTTATTTATCGAATGTATTGAGTGTTTTGCTAATGTTTTATTATGAAATGTAATAGCATATTTTCTTTTCTCGAGATGCATATATTAGTATATTTTAATGAAGTCCACACTTTTAACTATGTTATCTTATGTCCTTTAGATTTTATTCATTTTAGCTTGTTTTATCTATTAAGCATCATGATAGTTGTTTTTAAATATATTAGTAATATGTTTCTGTTGCATTTTAATCTTTTTTTCATGTAATTTAAAGCTTTATAGCATGTTGCATAGATATCCTTGACTGTTCCATGCAAGTACAAATTGTTCCTCAAGTATTATTATAAAGTGCCCTTTTTAAAAAGCATTTATTATTTTTGTCCAATCTTAGGATAATGAATAATGATAGTTTTTGTTTTGTTTTGGTTTTTGGTTCTCTTCTTTATATTTCCTTACTGTACTTTTCCCTACGTTTTCAATATTTTCAGAAGAATATTATAACCAGAGAAAAACTGACACTTTGCTTTGAGATAAAAAATGGAAAGCTAACTTTTAATAGGTGGATTCAGATTACATTTGTTCACTGGTAGACATTGTTTCAATGTGTCTTAAAGGTTTATTATAATTTCCCCTTTAAAAGCTTTAAAAAATTCACAAAAATTACTTCCTTTGTGTTTCAATATTTTTATATTTATTCTTCTAAGTTGTTTGGTTTCTACTGTTTGTTTTACTAGTAGTTAACTCATAAGTCTAATTTTTCATCTTGCCTTTTAATCCTCTATTTTTTTAGATAGTATCCATCAACCTCCTGTATGAGCATTGGTACAATTAGTATATTTTATTTTCTACTGTTTTCCTATTACTTTCCTCTGGGAAAAATTCAAACTTAGTTATATTGGCTTTTTTATCTTTTACTTTAATTTTCTTCAACATAGTTGATATGCAGTATAGGGAAATTACCTTTATTTCTGGCAATATAATTGGGGAAATAATCATACTATCTCACACTTTCATTTTTCCTTTTCCTCTGAATACTTTTTAGTTAGTTTATCTTCTTATTCAATTAACACATTAACTTTTTTAAGTATAACAATATTATTAATATTGTTTAAATTCTTATTTAATACGCTATGTTTAAACTTATTTTAGGTAACCTTCAGTCTTTTTGCTTTAGTGCTCTTCTTAACAAATTAGTTGCTTAAAGTTTGAACCTTAGATATTTCTTCAAGAACACATGGGAAAGTTACATCTGCAACCACTGTATGCCAAAAATGTATATCTATTGTCTCTTACATGAATGATATAGTTTGAATGCGCACACAGTTTGGGGGTCACTTTCTTTTCTTAAGGACTTTGTAGGTTATACAGCACTGAATGATGTTATAAAAAAGAAATCTAGGGTTCCCTTAAATTATCTTCATTATAGCCTGCCTTCTTCTTTATAGTGGTCTAAGGCATTCTTTTACTATCTTTAAATTCCAAGAGTTTCTTAAGGCAGTGTCTTTGTGACAAGTATTTAGTTTCGAAATGTTATTTTCCCAACCCTTATGTTTTCAATCTTTTCTGACGTCCTTTAATAGGACCCAAATAGAATTGATTCCTACTGACTAAAGAAGGGACATTTTGATCACAAATAAGGTTTGTAAATGCAATGGATTATAGCACATTAAACATGTTAAACACATAAATTCATAATCACATACACACAGGCACACACACACACTTGCTCCTTGATAACTTTTGTAATATACTAAGAAACCAACTTATTATTTGGAAAACCAACAAATTATTGGAGAGGATAAATCATTTATCTTGTTTTTCCTTTATGAACTTTATCTAAGTGTAGCAAAGTAGTTGAAGAGAGGAAGTTTCTCTTTATAAAAATATTCCCCCTCATAACTAAAGAAAGAATTTTGTACCACATAATGGATTAATAAATTTGGACCATGATTATCAAAGGCTGCTAAGAACATAAAAATAAATATTTTATACCTTCTAATGGAAATACATAACATCTATGAAGTAATTTTGCCAAAATCTTAAACTCAGTGATCATTTCTCTGGATGGATTTTAATGCTGATTTTTAGGAAATACATCAAGAGAAAATTATGTGAAGCCATCAGATAGGGAAGCAAATCCAACTTGTGGGAAACTTTACAAGAAAAACTACGTGGCTTTTTCAATAAAAACAATAACAAAACTGCAAGGAAAAAAAAAGGAAGGGAATGTGAAGAATTAAAACAGACTCTGAGTCATAATAACTAACCCTAACATGTGCACCAAAAGTAAAATGAACAATTTGAGTAATGTGAATATTGGTAATATTGTGAAAATTGGTAATAAGGTATTATTGTTTCATGCTGATTTGTGGACAAAAACAGCATTGGGGTTATGTGTACAAAATGCAATTTTTGTTGCTTATGAATACATGACAGCCACTTTGTTGATAAAATAATAAAATTTCTGACATTCTCTTCTCAATAACATTGACAGGCTTGTGGCTGTTGGTACATGGGAAAGTATATTGTTTTTGTTTTTGCTTTTGAAAGTATATAGTTTGTGAATTTATAATTTCTGAAGTTTTGTAAAGGTTATATAGGTTTTATTTTACTACTCTTTTTCTTTTGTACATATGTTTTAACTTTTCCATTAAAAAGGCAAAAATAAACCGTCCCTCATTAAAGAATTTGTTCTTTTGTTTTAGAGTCACAACACAAAACCAAAGAGAATAGGCTATGCACTCTCATGAAAACAATTTCTGGATCCAA
The DNA here is from genome assembly GCF_017311325.1 of Ursus maritimus. NCBI lineage: Eukaryota > Metazoa > Chordata > Mammalia > Carnivora > Ursidae > Ursus > Ursus maritimus. The sequence goes on along the minus strand of NW_024426996.1, from coordinate 36,223,656 downwards.
ATCTACAACTTTGATTGTAATTACGTGCTGTGGATTAGAACATGAATTGAATTTACAAGAAAGAAATGACCAAAGAAGTTATCTGATACAGCATATCAGATGATTTTGTTGTTGCTGTTGGGTACTCAAATGTTCCTGACATTATTTGGACATCTTATTGATAAAGCTTTAAGAGTAAATGATGAGGGCAATCTACATAAAATTCATTAATATTTACTAATAGTTTTATATGAGAAGAGATAAAAGAGTATTTAATATTTTAAGAAAAGGAAAGTATTTTAATAAGAAAGGACTGATGTTAATTATCCTCACACCTCATGTATTTTATTTTCTCACTTAATTTCCACCAGATAGTATAATTTGCATTTCTAGGATGCCTTTCTGGGAAAACATAAGTGATTCAACAAACTCTTCTGACTAATTCTTACAGTTTTTAACATAATTTTTTGGATGCATTTAAATTTGTTTTTAGTATATATGTATCATACACTTACATCTTTTAAAATATGTTCTCTGTGACTTTCAACAAATAACAGAATGAAGTCACTTAATTATGCAAACATCTCATGGTATTAAAGGGAGAAGAGATAGTCCCAAAAGTCTTCTTCAAAGAACAGAAACAAGGGGTGTCTGGGCGGCTCAGTCAGTTAAGCGTCCCACTCTTGATTTCATCACAGGTCATGAACCCAGGATTGTGAAATCGAGCCCTTGCACTGAGTCCCCAAGGAGCCCATATGGGTGTGGAGTTGCTTAAGATTCCTTCTCTTCCTCTCCCTCTGCCCCTCCTCCATCTCTAACAACAACAACAACAACAATAAAAAAGACCAGAAACAAAATGCCTGAAGTAGTGAAAACAAGTGTCAAAGTATCCCCTTATGCAGCCAATAATTCTTTCCAGAGCATCTAGTAATTTAAGACATAATAACTTGTACTTTTTAATTCCTGGTGGACTCTATATTAATATAATAACTAATTTTTCATAGCTAATCTGACAAAGTGTTTATGGTAGCCATGATGATATTAAAATAATTTTATCGTGGCTTTGTTATATAAAAATGATTCATTATAGGGGCACCTGGGTGGCTCAGTCAGTTGAGCATCAGACTCTTGATTTTGGCTCAGGTCATGATATCAGGGTCATGATTTCAGTGTCCTGAGACTGAGCCCCATGTTGGTCTCTGCACTCAGCAGGAAGACTGCTTGAGATTCTCTCCTTCTCTCTCTGTCCCTCCCCCTAGCTTGTGTGCTTTCCTTCTTTCTCTCTTTCTCTCAAATAAATAAATCTTTAAAAAAGAAAGAATTCATTATGATTTATGGCATTAAAAGACCTTAATAATGTTCTATGATGATAACAGATTAAAATATGATGAGAATTTGAGATCAAAATATACAGAATGAATGCAAATTTTCAAGACATGAATTTATGACATTCTGATTATTTTAATTCTCCACACTCATTATTTTTAAATTAATGATCATTTAGTCATGCGGGGTATGTGTGTCTGTTTTGACAGAGGAAGGTGGGGTGAGAAAAAAGAGTGGAAATGATGATAAATTGATGTTCAACTTAGTAGCTTTCTTAAAAATCAATATTGATCAGCTATTATGGGTTATTGTTTTTTATTTTCAAGATATTCCATGGAATTCTGTTTTCAAGAGAAGTCAAACTGTCAAATGTTTTAAAGAACTATCTTAATTATTTTGGTAATTATTTCCTTACCAATTCTCTAACTTTATAGGCAAAAAAAAAAAAAAAGAGATATCCCTTTCCTTCTATAGACAGACTCACAATCCTTCAGAAGTAGTCATCTCTGAGGCAAGCTTCAGTAAATTGTTTTGAAAATAAACATGACAACCTGTCCAACCCAAATTCATCTCAGGCTTTTGCAATATTTTTGTTCTTTGTATTCTTTTTAATATTATTATTACATATTATTGTTACATTTTAAATGTATAGCTTAGAAATTTCAGACAAAAAATAAAAAATAAATAAATCACTAGATTTTGAAATAGATGAAGCTAGAGTATATTATGCTAAATGAAAGAAGTCAGTCAAAGACAAACACCATATGATCTCACTCATATGTGGAGTTTAAGAAGCAGATGAACAGAGGGAGAAAAAAAAAAGAGAGGGAGGCAAACCATAGGAGACTCTTAACTATAGAGAACAGACTAAGGGTTGCTGGAGGGGAGGTGATGTGTATTAAGGAGGGTACTTGTTGTGATGAGCACTGGGTGTTCTATGTAAATTCTACTCCTGAAACCAATATTACACTATACGTTAACTAGCTAGAATTTAAATAAGAACTTGAAAGAAACAAACAAAAAAATAGATGCAGTTTTTAGAATCATTAGCCACTGCAATAGTAATTCTAGAACCAATTAGGTCAGCCATTATGAAGTTTAATTTTTAACTTTTCATTACTAATGAAAGACCACCAATTCTTTAATAGGAAAATGCTATTTGCTCATTCACAACTTTCTTAAAACATTTCTTTATCAATAAAGTGACTTTTTTTAGTGATCACTCTTCATCAAATTTGATCCAACACAGGACAGAATTGAAAAAATGCAAACTGCCCAAAATAATTACTTATGACAAAACTTTTCTCTTTTTTTAAAAAAGAGAGAGAGAGAGAGCAAGAGGAGGGCAGGAGAGGGAGAGATAGAATCCCAAGAAGACTCTCCACTGAGTGCGGACCTGGGGATGAACATGGGGCTTGACCAGGGAACCCCAAGATCACCACCTGAGCCAAAACCAAGAGTCAGATGCTCAACCACTGAGCCACCTAGGTACCCCTACTTACAACACAAGTTTTCTACTAGGAGAGTAACATTCACATAAAAAATACATACATTAGTCTAAGAAGTAAGCACTGAGAAACTAATAATACAAGATGATACTACTCATCATTGTCTTGGCAAATCTAACCATTTTCTTATATTAACCTGATAAATGGTTATAGTTTTTTTTTTAAACAGGCCATTGGAATATATATGCCTTGTACCTATTTATTTTTGTTTTCTATTTGCTATCTATTTTTCTTTGTATCCTGTGAAAATAAAATGGCAAAGAGCAAAGAAAATACTTTTAGCAGACCGGAAATAGTTTGAACATAAGATGCATTTCCATTTTCCTTGCCAGTGCCTAAAGTTGCAGTGAGCAAAACCTTTTCAGGATAAATCACATTGACAATCCCTGGTGTGGAGATGGTAACAGTTTATCACTTCAGGTTGTCAGTGTGTTTGCTTCTGGGAATGAAGGAAAAAGATCAAGTTGCCTGAGATCCCTGAAGTGCTGCATCACCGTCAGTGCACTCCCTTGAGCAAGCAGAATATTTGTTCTGGCATCAGCCTTGTTGCGCTTCTTATTTAAGTGGGTAAATTTCAACTAGCTACAAAGTGTCATCTTTATTATTCTGAATGCTAAATGTTCCCTAGAATGTTGTAAAATAAATAACTATTATGCGAAGACATTAAAACACTAAACTAATGGTTCATTTTTTAAAGCATTCCCTTATATATTTAAGCAAAATAATCAAAGTACAATAAAATAAATAGGGTAGAAAAATGAACCACATGAAAAACAAGGAATAGAAAGAGAAATACAAGCGATACTGCTATACATGATTAGAAACACAGCGGGTGTCTATGAAGCACATGGAATTGGTCATTGAGATCCTTGATTAGCTTTGCCCAATTGCTTGGGTGGTTGAGCAGAGAAATTTGATTGCTGATTGGGTTATCCAATCTGGTTGCTAGGATGACCTAATAACCAGACCAATCATTTACAGTCCAGTTATTTTGATTACCTCGTGACTTAAATTGCCCATTTCATAAAACTTATCCAGTGCTCAGATCTCAACTTGTAGGTGATTGAGGTGATCAGCCACATAGAAATGATCAGAGTACTCAATTTTAGAACACAAAATTGGTGAACGAAATGAGAAAATGGAAAGAACTCCTGTTCTCAATATCTAAAAACTGATACAATGAATAAAGTTTTCCCCTTACAATATAAATGTTTTCAGCATTGTTCTTATTTCTAAATTAAAATCTAGATAATCTTTTTGAAATTTTCTTAGCTGTCAAAAATCAGCTTATTGAGAGAAGTCAGAGAAAATTAGTTCATCGCAGTGCATATGAATGAAACGTACTGTATTATTCATGATCATTGAGTGGCATTATTTAACTGATTATAATTATACAACAAATTAGGTATTTGTTTAATTGAAATTAGCCCAAGGAAACATTTCACAAATTTCTTACAAAACTGGTTACTACTAAACTTCAATTGCCATGGAATATAAAATAGCTCACCTCATATCTTAGGTATAACACCACTTCCCCCCTCCATAGCTTAAATATTTAACATTTATTAATATTTTTTCCTCTAAAGGGATATTTAGGGCAATAAGGATATCATGGTCAAACACTGATTCTTATAAATTGTGCGGGCACAAATCTACCTTGGGTATATTTTTATCAGCATTCCAAAGTCAAATCACATGTTGTATCCCTGTATATGTTAAAGCCTTAAATTTATAGATCTTTTCCCCCTAAGCCCTGATTTTGGCAGCTTTTCCTATATAGCAGAAAACCTCAAAGTACATTCAGATATGCTGATGCACTTCAGTCTTCCTGCTTGACAATTTCTCAGGAGAATTTTTGTGAAATAACTTCACCTTAAAGACTGCGAAATAAGTCCGTCCAGTAAGGCAACGTTAAAAGTTACGAAAAATATCTCCTGTTGAATATCTTGTATTTATATCACTTTGGGTTTGTATTTAATGTTAAAAAACAAATATTTTATTGATGTAACTTGTTAAAAAATAGCCAAGAAACTGGGGCACAGGAAATAAGGTAAGAAATCTTGCATTTTGTTAAAAAGAAAAAAACAAAAAACAAAAAACACCCCACTCACTCTGAGCCTTGTCCCTGGAGTTTCCTCATCCATTTTCTGGAATCAAATGACAAGAGGATAGTTGTAGTCTCAAGCAAGCACACAATTTACTTTCCCAATATTGCCATCCTTTCGGAAGAATAGAAAACAAACATGCAGACCAAAGATCTATAATGAGCAAGTCAACAGGGACCACGTGAGAGAAACAGAAGACCAGAAAGGACAAGGCTGGAATGACTGCACCAACCCTTAGGTTACCAGTTTCCTTTTATTAAAATCTACATATTCAGAGCCTACTGCCTTTGACTGATGACTCTTACTCAAAATTACAGCTAATTTGGAGAGGTACTATCTCAGTTCATAATTTAGGAACTGTTTTAGTTTATAGACCTTCTGTTTTCACCTTAGGTCTTACACAGAGATGCTTATAAATAGAAGAAAAATTACTTAAATATACTATTATAAAATCTTCATTAATGCTGTTGGGATCTGGATTCCTCAATAAGTGTATTTTTTTAGAAATATTCTCAGAAATAACACCTGAGGGGTATGAAAAAGAAGCAAAATTGGGCAGAGAGAAAATTTAGGCTACAATGTAGTCACAATACATCAGGTGACCCACAAGAAAACATAAGACAGCCAGCCCTTCAGAGTTATCTTAGATGGTAAGGGGGCCAAGCCTACATACCCCCACAAAGACCAGTCATATTAAGCAGGCTATCCCAAGAAGGTAAAATGACTCTGTGTAGTCAAAGGAAATGTCCAAAGAGGACTGCTACTGCAGGTTAGCAAAACCATTCCCAGAAGCTAGATGAATATTCTTTCAGTCCTGAAAGAATTTTTTTTTGCAACATACCATTCTCTTCAGTAAAAATTAATATTCACCAACACAATGTTTATTTCTGCCCAAACTAGAGATGAAATTGTTAGAAGGTAGAATAGATTAAGAAGGGATGTGCTGCAGGACGTGTATGGGTTGTTTGGGGAGTATCGGCTAAATGAGGAGAATATTGGATTGATTTAAATCTAACTCTAATGCATAGAACTTCGAAATTAACGGCTACTCTACTGAAAAATGAAGGCAGTTCTCCAAATGTTTGAAAATAAAGTTAAGATTTAAAGATTCAGGGGCGCCGGGGTGGCTCAGTCATTAAGCGTCTGCCTTCGGCTCAGGGCATGATCCCAGAGTCCTGGGATCAATCCCCACATCAGGCTCCTCCGCTGGGAGCCTGCTTCTTCCTCTCCCACTCCCCCTGCCTGTGTTCCCTCTCTAGCTGGCTGTCTCTGCCACTCAGTCACCCCTCCCTTAGCATATTTTTATTTATTTTTATTTTTATTTATTTTTTTAATAATTTTTATTTTATTATATTAGTCACCCTTAGCGTATTTTTAAAAGCTTTCCAACTATCTCCCTTTTCCATTCCTGACATCCTAAAATCTACTTTCCATAACTCAGACACGGGGGTCTCTTAAAATATAAATTAGATCTTATAAGTTTTACCTGACTTTGGTCATCACTATATTCCTAATTTATAGACTGATTGTTAGTATATAGTATGTAGTAAATGTTCAATAAATATTTGTTGAATAAATAAATATTATTCTGTTGCCTAAAAGACTTAGAAGGTTTTTTATCATACTTAGGCTAAAATATAGTGTAATGGTTATAATCCTGAATAGGGTATATTATATGTTTTTTTCCTATCTCTTCAGCTGTATCTTATACCACTCCTAACCCTATTCAAATTATTCATTCTTGTCTTAATATCTAAACTTTAGCAGTTCCCTCTTCATAGAACATTATACTGCGCTTTCCATACCTGACCACCCAGACCTTTGCATGGCTTCTCCCTTAAATCCTTGTGTCTAATATTTAAAATCACCTCACAGAAACTTTCCCCTGCTACCCAAAATAAATAGACCTCCAGTTACTTTAGAGCATTTCATTTTATTTTTCTTCATGGCACTTGTAATGTTCTTATTGTATGAATGTTGCTTTTTGTTATAATGTAAACCCTAAAAAAGTGGAATTTCTATCAGTCTTCCTTTCCTCTCTATCCCTAGTTTCACACATGGGGGCAAACGTGTGTACACATGCATGCACGCACACACACACATTAGGTGATTTCGCTGCATTCTGATTTAGTTGAAAATAAGGATTAAGTCTGCTGCACTGATCATGAGAAATGTGGGAATATCTTCCTTGTTATTTCAGCTTTCTAAAATGTAAATAGAACCATATATTTGTCTAACTCATATAAAGGCTGTGAAAATCAACTAAATTATACTAACAAAAACAATCCCAAAATGTACAAGGAAAGTGGCTTAGTCATTTGAGGCTGCTGTAACAAATTGCCACGGACTGAGTGGCTTAAACAACAGATATTTATTTATCACAGTTCCGGAGGCTGCGAATTCTGAAATCAGGGTGCCAGCATGGCTGGGTGATAGTAAGGACCCTCTTCCTGGTTTCCTCACTTGGTGGATAAAGAGATGGAAAGAAAGCAAACTCTAGTGTCTCTGCTTACGAAGGCACGTAAGCTCTTATTATGAAGGACTTCACCTTCATGAACTAATAACCTCCTAATATCATCACATTGTTGTAAGGATTTCAACACATTAGTTTTAAGGAGACACAAACACTTAGTCCATAACAGAAAGCAGACCAAGAATACCAACAACATCCTCTTCCTTAGAGGCTTGCATTAATAGGTATCACTCCAGAGAACCTAGATAGTGTATTCTATTCAAATAGATCATGCCCTGAGAATCTGATCTCCATTTTGCTTTCACAATTTTAAAGCATAATTTTACAAAGATGGAAGAAAGAAAAAACAGAGACCACTCAAAATGATTTTTAGCCTTAATATCTTATTTTACAAATTAACAAAATATCTCAAAGAAGGAGCTGAGCATGTAGGGACCCCACAGGTAGAAGGAGCTGTATTAGGAATAGGAGTCAGGTCCCTTGATGTCCCATCTATTTATCCTTACCCTAAACTACAGTGGAGTAGAAGAGCGAACAATGTGCTTTCTTAGCTCAAAGAGATCAAGACTCATGCATTCTATAACACTATGCATCTTGTTAATCTAGTGCATTAAACATTAGGCAAAATTAACAAGTTGTCTGGAAATGGAATGTTGGCTGAAAAGATTTAAAAATATATGCTCTTGAAACTATTTGGGCAAATCACTATTCATTTCCATGACCACTTAAGACCTAATATGAGATATGAGATACACATGAGGTGTAAGATAAACACTCTTAAGTCAGTAAATCGTTCAGTCCTAGCTGAATTAACAATACAGTGAATTTTATTACCTAACCAAATGTGTTTCTCCTTAAAGGATTGCCTCTGTGTTGATTTCAATACATATATAATTATATTTCATCCTATTCTACCTAATGGAGCTTCTTTGCCATTTCTATTAAAATGTTGATAATTTAAGATTGGTCTTAAATCAACATCTTTAAAAACATTTCCCTTATTGTTGCCTAGACTGTCTTTCCTATAATAGAAAATTCCACAAAGAAACTCAAGTGTGACGAAAAGTATATTAGAACCAAATCAGAAAACTAAACTTTAATTCTTGACCCTTAATTTACCGATTGGGAAACAACCCCAAAAAATTCAACTAAATTTTAAAATATAATTTGAAATAATTTCCAATTTACAGAAAGTTGCAAGTGCTATTTAAAGAATAATATTTTTTATAATTATATAATTATCATATAACTTTATTACACTATTCCCAGGTTCAACAATTCCTCAATTTTTATACTCATATATAAAATTTATTATTATATAATATAAATTGTTATTGTATATCACATATATATGTAATATAATTGTATAAATATGTAATACAATTGTATAAATATATAAAATTATACATACATATAAATTATAAATGTAATTATATAATTATAAATACATACATATGTGTGTGACCATACCCACACATTTCTATATATTCATGTACATTTTTTTCTGAATTATTTGAGAGTAGAACACATATATTAATATCCTTTATGCCATAATTTTTCAGTGGTTACTTCTTAAGAAAAAGTTTACTGTATTCATCAGGGTTTTCTAGAGGTAAACAGAAACAATAAGACAGTTTTATAATAGAAGAGATTTATTGTAGGGAAATGTCCCACGACACTATGGAGACTGAGAAGTCCCATCATCTGCCCTCTATAAGCTGAGACCCAGGAAAACCAGTAGTATAATTTCTAGAGCAAGAGGGCCAATGGTGTAAATCTCAGTAGAGAGCAGAAAAAGAGTGATATCCACAGGCAGAGAGAATGAATTCCCCCTTCCTTGGTCTTTTTGCCCTACGCAGGCCCTCAGAGAATTAGAGGATGCCTACACTGGGAAGAACATCTGCTTTACACAGGCTACCAATTCAAATGCTAAATACCATCAGGGACACACTGAGAAATAATTTTAATCTGGGCACTTCATGTCCCAGTCAAGATGACATGGAAAATTAACCATCAAAAGCCCACACCTCATCAACTTGGCACTCATGCACATCTTCTTTTTTTTTAAAGATTTTATTTATTTATTTGACAGAGATAGAGACAGCCAGCGAGAGAGGGAACACAAGCAGGGGGAGTGGGAGAGGAAGAAGTAGGCTCCCAGTGGGGGAGCCTGATGTGGGGCTCGATCCCAGATCGCAGGGATCACGCCCTGAGCCGAAGGCAGATACTTAATGACTGAGCCACCCAGGCGCCCCTCATACACATCTTCTTAAACCATATTTAACTCCTAAAGAAAATAACAAGGTCATAATTCCACCTACCATGATATATCTATTCTGCCTACCATCAAAAATTAGCCCCTACCCCCCAAAAAGAAAGTAAAGTATTTTGACATCTTATAATTTTAATACTATGATATAAAATTAACAATACTTAAGTACTATCATAAAATCAACATATATTATGTTACATGATAAGAGAATAAAAGGAAACAAACCAAAGATATTGAATACATATACATACATACAAATGTATTAATAATAAAATAAGGAGGAAATATTCATGACAAGTACAGTCCTTATTTCTTTAACTGGTCATGGGGCTGTAGCTGGTATTTATAACTACCTTCCTCCACTAACCATTCTGTGTTCCTATTACCTTCAGTAAGCACCTCAGCTTCTCATATTTCTTTTCCTCCTGGGGTGACCCAAACTTTCATTCCTGAAAGGTCTGGGCCATTAACAGTTCTGCCTGGATTGGGTTATTATGGTTATAGTTTTCCATGGGTGTGATAACACTAAGCAAACTACAGGAGATCTCTTGTATTCCAGACATACTTTTCCTTACCTCCATCATGGAGTAAGTTATCCAGTTCCCCCTTTGTAGTTTGGATCAATCATCCCAGCCAACACAATACCTCCCTTTTTTCTTTGCTGATTCAAAAGTATGAGAAACTCAAAGTGGCCAAGTGGCAGTCTTAACTTCCAATTCAGTGAAGTCATTTCTCTGTCTCCTGGTGGAAGTATTCCTCCCTTTGGAACTAAAACCCCTAGGCCAACAGAGCATAAGGTCATGGGAACAGGAAACAAAAATTTTGCTTGTGGGTTACCAGGGGTAATAATGAATACTGCCACTTCCATTTCCACCTTTTGATTCTTAGACCCATGAATTCTGGCTATGGGAAAAATAGTACCACGTATTAGATGCTGATTCAGAACACATACAGCCTTCTGAAGAACATTTCCCAGCCCTGCAAGGTACTGTTACCTAGCTGGCATTGTAATGGAATTTTCAAAAGTCCATTGCACTATTCTATCATACTAGCTGCTTCAGGATGATGGGAAATATGGTAAGACCAGTGATTGCATGAGCATGGATCTATTGTCTCATTTCTTTTGCTGTGAAGTGAGTTCCTAGATAAAAGCAATTCAGTGTGGAGTATCGCGACAATGGATAGGGCATTCTGTAAATCATGGATGGTAATTTTGGCTGAAGCACTGTGTGCTGAAAAGTCAAATCCATAACCAGGGCTATGTGTCTGTTCCAGGGTGAAAAAATGTTGCCCTTTCCATGATAGAGACTATCCAGTGCAATCAACCTGCCATCAGGTCGCTGGCTCATCACCCCAGGGAAGGTGCCGTATCAAGGATTCGGTGTTGGTCTCTGCTGCTGGCAGATTAAGCACTCAGCAAAAAGTCACAGCCAGGTCAGTCTTTGATTAGTAGGGGTCCATACTGCAGACTCCATGCATCACCTCTACCTCTGATTCCACAGCCACTTCATTCGTGAGCCCACTAGGTAATCACAGGGGTGCCTAAGAAAGATGCTGACTGGTATTCACAGAACAGGCCGTCCTATGCACTTGATTATTAAAATCCTCCTCTGCTGAGATCACTTTTTGGTGAGCATTCAAATAAGACAGAAATATGTTCATACATTTTGCCATCTTTATATCTTTTTTGATGAGGTGTCTATTCACATCTTTCAGTGATTTTTAATAACACTGTTTTCCTATTCTTGATATTTAAAAGTTCTTTATGTATTTTGGATAAAATTCCTTTAACATATGTAAGTTTTGCAAATATTTTCTCCCAGTCTGTGGCTTGCTTATAGTCTCTTCACGGCATTTTTCAGAAAGCTGTCATTTTTAATTTTAATACAGTTTAATTTATTGATTTTTTTCTCTCATAGAGTATACTTTCAGTATACGTTTTTTGTATCTAAAAACTTCCCATCAAATTCAAAGTCACAAAGATTTTCTCCCACACATTTTAGAATTTTGGTTTTCACACTTAGGTCATTTTGACTTAAATTTTGTACATGGACTTCCAATTGTTCTGCCATTTATTGAGAAGACTATCTTTTCTCCTTTGAATTGTCCTTTTTCTTTGTCAAAGACCAATTGACTATATTTATGTAGGTCTATTTATAGGCTCTCTATTCCGTTCTATTACTCTATGTGTCTATTTGTTCATCAATACCATACTGCCTTTTTCATAGTTTATAATAAGTCTTGAAGTTGGATGGTGTAAGTCTTTCATTTTTTTTTCTTTTTGTCCAATATTTCATTGGCTATCCTGGGTCTTCGCTTTTCTGTATAAATATTATGATCTTTCATTATCTTTAAAATAGCTTGCTGGGATTTTGATAGTGATTGTGTTCAATCTATAGATAAAATTTCGAGTAATTCTCATCTTCTTAATATTGCATATTCCAATACACATGGAATATCTCTCCATTTATTTAGATCTTTGATACATTTCATCAGAATTTTTAGTTTTCCACATATAGATTCTATACATACTTTGCTATATTTACTCCTAGATATTTCTTTTTTGGAGGGCTATTGTAAATAATTAAATTCCAAATTTTCTTTGCTACTCAATAAGAAAGCAACAGAATTTTGCATGTTAACCTTGTATCCTGAGAACTTGTCATGTTCACTTATGCTTTTTCTGATTCAATAGTTGATGATGTGATTTTTTCTTCTTTAACTTGTTTATGTGGTAAGTCACATTGTTTGATTTGTTGAATGTTGAACCAGACCCGCATACCTGGAATAAATCTTACTTGCTAGTGGCGTATAATTATTTGTGTACATTGTTGAAATTATTTTCTAATATTTTTTGAGGATTTTTGCATCTATTAATACCAGAAACATTGGCCTTTAGGTTTTTTTTCTTCTTTCTTTTCTTTTCTTTCTTTTCTTTTTTCTTTTCTTTTCTTTTCTTTCTTGTAATGGCTTTATTTGTGTTTGATATTAGGGTAATGTTGATCTCATACTTAGAAAGTATTTCTCTTACTTCCATTTCCTAGAATAGAGTTTTGAGAACTAGTATCATTTTTTCCCTAAATGTTTGATAGAATCCACCAACAAATTTTTCTGGGTCTAGTACTTTCTTTTGTGGGAGATATTTAATTATTCAATTTCTTTCACAGATAAGAGCATCTTCAGATTTTCTATATCTCCTTGGGTGCCTTTTTATAATTCGTGTCTTACAAGAATTTGTCCATCTTCTGCACATTATCAAGGAGTTATTCATAGTATATATTTATTATCCTTTTTTTTGTCCATGGGATCAGCAATACAGACCCCTCAATCATTTGTGATATTGGTAATTTGTGTCTTCTTTCCTTTTTAGATTATGTTATCCTACCTAAAGTTTTATCAATTTTATTAATCTTTTTAAAAACTGTTTTGTTTTATTGATTTGCCTTTTATTATACCTTATAATCTCTTCTGCAGCTGATTGTGACATATCAAGTAACAGGAACATAGGTATATAGGCCTGTGTGAGGTTGTGTGTTAATCTAGCTGAGGTTAATTCAGCTGTGCCTGGTATTTGTTTCGCTGTAGGTGCTAAAGTCTCCAAATTCCTCTAGTGACTTTATTTTTGTCTCTTCTGTTGAATTTGCATTTTCTTACATTCTCCCTCCCATAAGAGGAAGGAATCCATTGTTATTGTACTAGATTCTTGTTAATGTGGTAAAGCTTGGGGGGAAAGGGAAGCATACTATAGTTCTATGGTGTTGCAAAGCAGTCTTATAATTAAATCTCAGTTTTTTAGTGGGACTGTCACTAGGCTGTGACCTTGACAACTGTTTCTTAGCTTACCCCCCAGCCTCCACTTAGGAGAGACAGATAGGCTAGAAATGATTGAAGAAATGCTCTTTCCACAAATGGAATAAGGCTCTGGTAAAGTTTTTTTTTTTTTTTTTTTTTCCTTTGAAGTGTAGGCCTTTGTTATGAAGAACTCCCTAGAACTGCCAGAGCCTGGAGGGTGTCTGTCTTGGCCCTTCATCATAGTAGCCTCTTCATCTTGGAATAAGCTCATGAAGGTATGAGGACCCACTAAGACTATAACTCCAGGCGTTTCTCTGTCTCTTGTCTATACTCAGCCTTCAGTAGGTTATCAAAAATACTATTAAAGTGTTCTGACAAGCCTATGGTTCCAGAAACTTCTGCTTTAAGTAAGAAAATGTTGGCTATAATCTCTAGATTCACCTGTCTCTCCATATTTCCCAACAGTGGTTTGCCCTGTAACCTCCATTCTCAGATGGGCCAAACAAAGTCATTGATTTTTAATTTGTTGAGCTTTTTTCTTATTATAAGGATATGAGTGACAATTCCAAGCTCTTTACATGTCATAATTGTATTCAATTAACTTTTGAGCTTTTCCTAATCTGCCAAAGGTTACTGTCACATGCAATTTACAATATCACTGTGAAAAAAAAAATAATTGCTGATATTTATCGATCACTATGTGTCAAGCAGGTGTGACACTTGACACAAATTAATTCATTTGCTTCTCACAACAGACTATAGGATAGTGATTACTCATATTATCTTTATGTTACAGAAATAAAAACTGTGGCCAGGGAGATTAAATAACATCGAATATTATAAGAACATAAGTGATATGTAATTGAGATTTAAACCAAGAAAGACCATGTGAACTTGCTGTGCCGTAGAAATATACACTTGCTATTTGTGATAGTTAACCTTACCATATTTAATTTCATGAAGTGCCTAGACATTTGAAAAACATTCTGAATATGTCTGTGAGAGTATTTGTGGATGAGTTTAACATCTGAATTATGGACTGAGTATTGCCTTCCCTAATACAGGTGGGCCTCATCCAATCAACTGAAAACCTGAATAAAACAAAAAGGCTAAGAGGGAACTTCTCCTCCTGACTGCTTTTTGCTGTCACAGTTCTTTTCTAACCTTTGAACTTGAACTAAAATGTTGGCTCCTCTTGGATCTTAAGCCTGCCAGCTTTCGGACTAGAACTTACATTAATTCCTTATAATCAATTTCTCTTTCTTTCTGTGTGTCTCTGTTTCTCTGTCTCTCTCTGTTTTCTCTATTGATCTGTTAGATCTGTTTCTTTGAAGAACCCTGACTAATATACTGTGCTTATCCACCTCTGTAATTATTTAATTCATTAATTTATTTAGTTATTTATTCATTTATATGATAAGCCTTAATTAGAACACTTACCTCAAAAACAATAAAGGACAATATTGATAAACTCAAGAATATCACGATTTTCCACATGATAAGATATATCAAGGTTAGAAGACAAATGGTTACCTGTGTGAGAAGATCATTCTCAGCATAAAAGTTCAGAATTCCACTATTCACAGTTTTTGTAAATCAATAATCAATAAATGAAATCCAAGAGAATACTGAAGAATAATATGTTGTAATAGGAAGATACAAATTTTAAAGGAACATAAGAAAAGATTGCTATTAGATTGTTATGTATAATAATTGCAAGATTTTGTTTTCTGAAAACAATGGTTTAAATTAAGGCAATAACAGTGGCCAAGAAGGGATACAGAGAAGGAGTGTCAAGAAAGGAATGGTCAACTCTTTCACATATTACTAAAAGTGCAAGTACATTATTAACTATAAAGTTATAAAGTTTCCTTTTGTTTCAACAATACAGATTTATTAATGACATTGGTTAGAACAATTTTATTAGTGGAATGGGACCATTTATTAGATTCAAACTAATTTGGGGCACCTGGGTGGCTCAGTCAGTTAAGCTTCTGCCTTTGGCTCAGGGCTCAGGTCATGATCCCAGGGTCCTGGGAAGGAGCCCCACATCAGGCTCCCTGCTCAGCAGAGAGTCTGCTCCCTCTCCCTCTGCCTTCCCCACCGTTCATGCTCGCTCTCTCTCTCTCTCTCTCAAATAAATAAATAAAATCTTAAAAAAGAGATTCACATTGATTAAGAAATCATGGAAGTCTTTCCGTAAGCATAGACTCCTTTCTCAAGAAGTTTATCTGAAAGAGAAGAAAAATATTGTATCTAAAAGGGGCAAGTGACAAATATTTTATGTTTGGGGATGCTTTCGAAGTTTACTCACAGAAGGAATAGCATCGGGGTCAACAAGAGGCTGGCAAAGAAGGGATGTATCTCTTCTACTGAGCTGAGGGAAAAGTGAGAGTGACTTATGGATGTACATTGAAGATTAGTGATCACTGTTTGGCAATTAAAGACTTATGCCCAATGTCTTGTTTTTCTATGAGTCACAAAACAGTTTTATTTGTTCATTGCGGAGTGGGAGGAAAGGTAAGGTTGATGTCCTTCGAAAATAGAGATCCATGCATATTAATCATGTCTCCCAAATTTTTAAAGATTTTATTTATTTATTTGAGAGAGAGAGAGAGTGACAGAGAGCATGAACAGGGAGGAGAGGGAGAAGCAGGCTCCCTGCAGCAGGCAGCCCAATGCCGGGCTTGATCCTGGGACTCCAGGATAATCATGTCTCCCTATTTAAACTGTAAGCTCTGTGAAGAAATTGACAGGGGACTGCTTCTCTGTTTCACTCATATTTGGCCTGATAAGCACAATATGGTGTTAAAAAACATGGTCGGTATATTTCCTTAATCATTCCAATCATTTAAAAGTTAAAAACAATGCATCAATGCTATCCATTCATATATGATAGAAGCTCTTTATATCCCACCTAAAAAATAAGTTTATAGAAATTATGATAAAAAGGTCCTTAAGGATTATCTAAGTCCACCAAACATCCTATCTTACAGTTCAAAATCCATCTGATATGCAAAGAAAAATCTATCTTAGCAAGATGTACTATCAAGCATTAGGCTCAGTCCTTCCTATTTAAAAATCAATAAAAAAAATCGCATTGCAGGAAATGTGATAAATGTATTTATGAAAGAATAATATCTTTTCATATTAAAATAACATAGGTCATCCAAAATCTATAGCTATATTGATAAATAGATGAATCCATTGTAAATGTGAAATATTATCTGCTAAAGGCAATGGCTATAATTAGTTTGCTAAGTCTATTTTAGCTTTTCTTATTTTGATCATTTTTTGTCCTTTATGTTTCGCCAGTAAAACAAGTATGACTTGTCCTCTACTGTAGTTCATATGGTGAAAATGTTATTTTCATCTTCCCTGAAGCAAATAGAGTACAATCACAGCAGAAACGAAAATGAAATAAATAAATATATAAAACAGACCAACCATAGTATACATTGGCCTCTTATCAAAAGGGAATGACGGAAGAGTAATTTTTTCCCCCACAGATATCTTTAAATTCCATTTCTTGCATGTTTTCCTAAAACTCTAAACTGTATGGGGATGTATGTTTGTTTAATTTTATGAGGTACTAGAATATATATCCCGGTATAGCACCTTGCTATAGCTTTTATTTTGTGCATCTATCATTTTCATGGACTAAAAGAAAGGCCAGACTTTACTTTCACTTCTGGTAAGATTTTAGTTTTATCAATTACCCTTATGGAATGTTTTGCTGAGAGCTTCCAGGCATAGCAATAATATCTTTTTTTGTTTACTTAGTTTTAGTATTTCAAGCAAAGGCATAGTAATAGACATAGTTTAGACTCATTATTACTATTCTCTGCTGTATTAGTCAGGGTTTTCCAGAAAAAACAAAACCAATAGGATATATAGAGATATACATAAGAGGAGATTTACTGTAAATTGGCTCCTGTGATTATGGAAACCAAGAAGTCCCATGATCTGTCATGTATAAGCTAGAAGCTTAGGAAAGCCGGTGGTATAATTCAGTCTGAGTCTGAAGGCCTGAAAACCAGGTGGGCTAATGTGGGCAGAAGATGGATTTCACAGCTCAAGCAAAGAGAGCAAATTCTCCCTTTCTCCAGCTTAAGAACATCCTCATAGACACACCTAGAAATATTCTTTTACCAACTACCCGGGCATCCTTTGCCCAGTCAGGCTGACATATAAGATTAACCATAACATCTGCCAATAGGAATGATTGCCTATTTTAGGTCAGTGTTTCTTTCTGTTCTATGTTGACAAACCTACTAACTTTACCTGTCCAAGACTGATGAGAACTGGTTCTGCACAGTATATTGAAACTTAATTGCCCCCCCATACACACTATTGTAGTCCTTGGGCTAGACATTTTATATGAAATATTTTCTTTAGTCCTGAGAAATTGTAAACTTTTTAAGAAAAATATTAAAAACCAATGAATTGC
The DNA here is from genome assembly GCF_017311325.1 of Ursus maritimus. NCBI lineage: Eukaryota > Metazoa > Chordata > Mammalia > Carnivora > Ursidae > Ursus > Ursus maritimus. The sequence goes on along the minus strand of NW_024426996.1, from coordinate 36,205,751 downwards.
ATTTGAATAAGAATGAATAAATAAGATGCCAATGTTTCAACTTAAAAAATTAGCATGTAATAGTAATAATAAACAACTTAATGAAAAAATTAAAGCATGTCCAAAGTAAATTTCAAGTCCATAAATAAAATGCAGGAGAAACCTGCCAAAAACTGAGAAAGAGAGAGAGAGACAGAGACAGAGGGAGAGAGAGAGATAGAGATCTTTCAATTGTTACCAACTGCTCCAAACACACAAACAAGTTATGCTTTGAAATGTCAGAAATATTGGTGGGAATCAATGTGGGTCTGATTAATCTCAAATTAGACTGACATGGACTCTTCAGGGGAACTTGGTGAATCTTCAAATATATAAAGGGCTGGAGTTTTTCCTCTGTTTGTTTCAGTTTTAGAATTTAATTTAGTTTTTAATTCCAGGAAAAGAATTCTTATTTAAAAAAAATTTTTAGAGTTTTTATTTAAATTCCAGATGGTGGGGGAGTCTGGGTGACTCAATCAGTTAAGTGTCCAACTCTTGATCTCAGGGTTTTGAGATCCAGACTCATGTCGGGTTCAGGCTGGGCATGGACCCTACTTAAGATTCTCTCTCTCCTTCTCCCTCTGCCCCTCCCCACTCATGCACTCTCCCTCTAAAACATAAATAAATAAATAATTCCAGTTGGTTGACATACAGTATAATATTAGTTTCAGGTGTACAACATATAGTGATTCATCACTTCTATACGATACTTACTGATCATCACAAGTAAACTCCTTAATCCCCATCACCTATTTAATTTCAAAAAAGAGGGCGACTTAAAATAATATCCACCAGAAGCAAAATTGTGACCTTATTTTGAACCTGACTAAAACTAACTGAAAAAAAAAAGAATAGAAATAAAATTATGAGAGTGATTGTTAAAACTTAACATTGATTAATTTCCTTTTATGGTATTGATGCTAATTTTTAAGATATAAGTGCTTTTGGTTATTTAATAATGCCATTATATAAAATAAGCCATGAATAAGAATTCAAATTTTGCTTCTGGTAGATATCATGTCAAGCCTTTCTCCTTCTTTTTTGAAGTTTCATTTTGAAATAATTATAGGTTCACAGGAAGTTGCAAAAAAATGGGAGGATGCATGTACTCTTCTCCAAGCTTGCCCCAGTGTTAGGCTCTTGCAAAATTACAACACAATGTCAAAACCATGAAGCTGACATTGGTATAATCCACAGAGCTTATCAGGTTCCATGTGCATGTTTTTTATGCACTACTATGTGTGTGTGTGCACACGTGCATGTGTGTCTATTTCGTAGCTCTATGAAATTTTATCACATTAGTTTTATGTAACTGTATATGTGTAATTTTCTGAGATTTTGTCACACATATTTTCATGAGATCACTACCACAAACATGAAACACAACTCTTTCATTACCGTGGTCTCCCTCATGCTATGCCACAAGCCTTCTTTTCAGTGAGTATATTTTCTGTGTTTGTATTAAACAGGCGTCAAGTGAAATATTATGTAACATTTTCATCACTGTAAGAATTGTAAATCTTTATTATGCATTTGCAAAGAAAAAGTATATACAGTCAGTATTTGCTATATAACTATGCTCCTTGTGATATTTGCTATATAACTGTGCTCCAAAATGTGTGGCTTAAGGGCATTCATTTCAATATGATAACTATAAGTAACTTCTTAGGTATTTCCAAGCCCTTTTTAGACCTCACTTGATTTCCCTTAACTTAAATTAGCTCACTGTTATGGATTGTATTTGTGACTAAAGGAAGAACAGAATGGGGACGATTGTCTAGTTGAGATCTTCTCAACTGATTTGTTTCAAAGTGGTAGCCAGAGAGTAGAAGAATGGTTATTTTATAATCACATGCACTAGTTTTTTCCTCACTGTTTTGTTGTTTGGCATCATCAATTTCCTCCTGGAGCCACTGAAAGGAGCTAGAAAAAATTTATCCAATTAAAAGTTTACATCTTTATCATTACGTCTCAAGTTAAAATGCTATCTGTAACATAATGCAAAAACTTAACTGGAACGCTGTCAATAAATGTTGCTTTTTCTCAGATTTGGAGTCATTTTAAATTCAGCTGAACCCTTGATTGGGCCCCAATCCTTCTTCTTCTCTATTCTAAATCTTGAGTGTTTTTGAAGAGCATTTTTTCATTGTATATTTCATTTCTTTTAAATAAATTTTAAATACATGGTTGTAGAGGACGATATATACTCTTACTGTAGTCAAGTCTATACTAATCTTTCACTGACACCATTTTCAGTGGCTAAAAGTAAATAAAAGTAATTCCCCAAACTTTTAGAAACTATGGAACTATGATGTTTAAGCAGATACAAATCTGCAAGCTATATTTTAAAAAATCCAACTGTAAATTCTGACTTATCACCATCCTGGAAATTAGCAATCAATTCAATCAATACTTAACTGAAGGAGTTCACATTCAGTTTCTGTCTCTCAAACTTGTGCTTTTTTTTTTCAAACAAACTTAACTCATACAGTTATTTATGATCTAAAACAGAGAAACACTTAATTTCCCTTTCTTTTGTGATTTCCAGTAACTGATTTTGAACAATAAAGGAAATTTACTCATTCTACTGTTTTCAGATAGCAGGACTTAGCATGCTCACAAACACCCACTCACACAATTGCCCAAGAACTTATTTAATTTAAAAACCTTAATACCATTGGTATTTTGATCGGGATGGCATTGAAAGTATAGATTGCTCCGGGCAGCATAGACATTTTAACAATGTTTATGTTTCCAATCCATGAGCATGGAATGTTTTTCCATCTTTTTTGTGTCTTCTTCAATTTCTTTCATAAGTGTTCTGTAGATTTTAGAGTATAGATCCATTACCTCTTTGGTTAGGTTTAATCCAAGGTATCTTATGGTTTTTGGTGCTATTGTAAATGGAATCGATTCCCTAATTTCTCTTTCTACTGTTACATTGTTAGTGTATAGAAAAGCAACTGATTTCTGTGCATTGATTTTTTTAACCTGCCACATTACTGAATTGCTGTATGAGTTCTCGTAATTTGGGGATGGAGTATTTTGGGTTTTCCACACAAAGTATCATGTCATCTGTGAAGAGAGAGAGTTTGACTTCTTCTTTGCCAATTTGGATACATTTTTTTCTTTTTGTTGTCTGATTGTTGATGCTAGGACTTCTAGTACTATGTTGAACAACAGTGGCGGGAGTGGGCATCCTTGTGTTCCTGATCTTAAAGGAAAAGCTCTTAGCTTTTCCCCATTGAGAATAATATTTGCTGTGGGCTTTTCATAGATGGTTTTTATGAAATTAAGGAATGTTCCCTCTATCCCTACACTCTGAAGAGTTTTAATCAGGAAAGGATGCTGTATTTTGTCAAATGCTTTTTCTGCATCAATTGAGAGGATCATATGGTTCTTGTCTCTTCTTTTATTAATGTGTTTTATCACATTGATTGATTTGCGAATGTTGAACCACCCTTGCATCCCAGGAATAAATCCCACCTGGTCGTGATGGATAAGACTTTTAATGTACTGATGGATCCTATTGGGTAGGATCTTGTTGAGAATTTTGGCATCCATATTCTGCTAAGTGAAATAAGTAAAGCAGAGAAAGACAATTATCATATGGTTTCATTTATATGTGGAACATAAGGAATAGCATGGAGGACATTAGGAGAAGGAAGGAAAAAATGAAGGGGGTGAAATCAGAGGGGGAGATGAACCATGAGAGACTAAGGACTCTGGGAAACAAACTGAGGGTTTCAGAGGGGAGGGAAGTGGGGAGATGGGTTAGCGCAGTGATGGGTATTAAGGAGGGCACATTTTGCAATGAGCACTGGGTGTTATATGCAAGCAATGAATCATGGAACACTACATCAAACACTAATGAAGTACTGTATGGTGACTAACAATAAAAAATAATAGTAAAAATTAAAAAAATAACAAAGACCTTCATAATTATACATTATTGTGACTTTCAGCTAGCACAGTGGTGGGATAGAATCTAGTGTTCTTTACTATCAGTCATACTAGCAGCTTTGCTTAAATACTTTTAATGTTATTATTAATATCATACAACTACAAAGTACTTTCATCTCCTCCTACAGTTTTAGATAGCATGTCAAATGGTGTCATAGCTTTCGGAAGAAAACATAATATCCAACATTTTCTCTCACCAATTTAAATATTTTCCCCCAATCTTGGCTTTCTCATTTTTTAAATTTCTTTTTCCTTTCCCACTCAGACTACCCTGCCCTTTTCTTCTTTTGATTAAGATACTGTCTCATTAAGCATGCCATCACTGGGCCTGACACTTTATTGCCTCTCTTGCCTTATCAAACTTCCAGTATGCTATTAACCCTGACTCCAGCTCTGAGAAAACTCTCCTCCTCTCTACTGCAATTTTATCCCATCATGTTTTTAATCATTTTACCCTATCATCTTTTTAATCTGTCCCGCATAATAGCTAATTAAAAAATGGCAAAGAGGAAAGAGGGAATTCTGATGTTACAGGTACTTATTAAGAGTCCACTTAATCCTCAGACCCTGCTAGGGTCTGTGGGCATAGAGGAGACACATAAGCGTGTCCTTGGTGATGCTGACCTACATTACCGTAAGTCATACTGGAAACCCCATGTGTTCAGTGTCCATGAATCCATTCATATAATTACCACCTGTTTTGTACATAGCATTTTTACTAAGTACTTTGAAATGACAATCTAAATAGATGGGTTTATAATGACAATATAATTTTAAAAAGCATATATTATCATCAAGTGAACAATTTAAATACCCATAAAATCAGAAAGTAATTAATAAGAGGTAGTGACTTTGAACAATAGACTTTAAAAACATAATCTCAGTTAATTCTCCCAACACCTTAGAAAGTTTCCTACGGTTATAATCCACATTTATAGATGGAAACAATCAGACTGCAGATTATACATCTTTATGTGGTATTCCAGCCTTGGAACCAACTCTACCTTCAAGCCAACATCTGTGCTCATAACCAATATATCTTCCTATTTTAAGGTGAAGGGAAGCAAAATATGGCAACCACCCACTTAATGGAAATGGTTCTACAACATAATACACTATACAATAATAAGATGTGTTTTAGATGGAGATTAGAAGGCACAAACGATAACGAGGCATATTTTACAACTGCAACCTGCACTGCATTCCAATTTGATAGTCATTTAGCCTTTGCTTCAATACTCTCTATAGTAGAAAGCTCACTTCCTTGCACTGCCCATTATTTCATTATTGGTCAGTCATGTCTGTTAATATACTCATTGATTCAAAGTTAATTTTTGAGGTACTTTTATGTGAAGGGCAACATGCCAAGTACTAAAGAGGACATAATGATGTGTTAAGACATGGCTCTGTGTTCAAGAAGTTAAAAATCTATTATAGGTTTTTAATTTCTTTTCCTAATTCGAGCAAAAATTTGCTTCCTAATTATTTTCATGTGCCAATCCTTATAATGCTTTTCAGAACAATGGCTAATGAGTTACTGCACACTTTGATATGGCGGCCCTTCAAATAAATGAAAAAGCCATCACTCCTCAGTCTTACTCTTTTAAAAGCTAATAGTTCTTGAATCCTTCAAATGCATGAACCCTCACCACCCATACTGCTCCCATTTTTATACAGTATAATTTTTAAAATGTGGATTTTCAAATTAAATATAGCAATCTAGATGTATGCTGATTCTTACCAAATATAATAGGAAATATATTTCCCATAATCTCCACATTATACTTCTATTAATGCAATTTAATTGTTATTTAATTTGTACCATTTATATCATGTTCATATCTCAAAGTAATCTTATAGCCAGCTTTAAATACAGGTATTTTTTTTCCTGGATTATTGTTAGGTTAAGTGACCTCCTGAAATTAATGCAAAATTTAGAAATTTCCATTTATGATTGTATATTATCAAGTGGCTAAAGTTTTGTACAACTTGATAATTAGTATAGTAGATAATTTTCAGTATTAATTGTATTTATTTAATATGTCTCAATGATTTTCAGATTTGTTATGAACCTCTTCGGTAACCTCATTTATATGGACATTTATACTTATGAGCAAACGTAAAATAATTTAGAATTATCTCTCTACTCCCCTTTATAATTATAATTAGAGAAATGTTAAAAAAGAATTTAAAAGTATTGAGGGATTTTTTTCATCTTGTTTCATTTTTCTTTTAAGAAAGTCTTGAAGTATGTGATCTTTGCTATTTTTTATGGAAGTGATGAACTTGTTTGGGTGACAAAGGTAGTGTTTTGATAAAATAAGTAGCATGAAAATTGGGGCTGGGGAATGAAACTGAGGTTGGTTTACATACATTTTCCTACTTTAATGAGTCTCAAAATATTACTTAATCAACAACTCTAGCACAGGATGAAAATAATATAAAACAGAAAAACCACTCTTCCTTCTCTTTAACCTTCACTGTTTCGTGATCAGGTTTCAGGCACAGACACATCCCCGATATGTAAATGTAAAGATCCATTTTTATACATTTCTATGTATGATTTATTTTAGTGGTTTCAATGTAATCATATTTCCTCAGTAATAACTCAGCTGTTCAATGTTCTAAATCCAACTCAGTGTTTCAATCTCAAAGCTCTTCTGGGAAAATATGTGCTAATAAAAGTAAGAGAATGTAAAAACCCATGAAAAGAAACAACTTCACAGTTCCCTGTCTTTTAGTAGAGGTGGTTCCCATACCATGTTTTGTTTCACCCTCTCCCAAGACAGGTCTTCATTAAATATTTTAGTAAAATTAACAAAACTAATTCATTAAAGTTTTGTTGTTTTTTTTGTTTTGTTTTGTTTTTACACATGTGATATTTATTTTGGATATTGGGGGAAGATGCTGAAGGTGAGGGACCAAACCATATATCCTCCAACTGTCTCTTCCTTAGCTAGAATAAGAAGATTTTAATAAGGGAAAATATTAATGTCACCCAAAATCCCATACCTGCTTGAGTAAAACATTAGTTAACAGGGTCAGTCTTCGTAGGAAGGTCCAGCCCAGTTATTAGCGGTTCTCTCTCTTTCAGTTAGAGGTAAGTCTCTTGGAGCCCAGTTGGCTGTTGAAATTATGGATTTGAGGACTGAGGAGTCTAGCATTGTTCTATAACGTGCTTCACCCACCCATAGTCCTTTGGTCTAGAATGTTCAATTTCACCAAAAAGCACTATATTCTTACCATTCATATATATTTTTCTAAAACTCTAAAGATGATTTTTAACTTCTTTTAATAATAATTTTTTATTATGTTATGTTAGTCACCATACAGTATATCCTTAGTTTTCGATGTAGTGTTCCATGATTCATTATTTGCATATAACACCCAGTGCTCCATGCAATACGTGCCCTCCTTAATACCCATCACCGGCCTATCCCAACCCCCCATCCCCTCCCCTCTGAAGCCCTCAGTTTGTTTCCCAGAGTCCATAGTCTCTCATGGTTCATTCCCCCTTCTGTTTACCCCCCCTTAATTCTTCCCTTCCTTCTCCTACGATCTTCCTGCTATTTTAAAGATGATTTTTAACTTCTGCAGCATCTCTATGAACATATTTTATTCATATGTCAAATAAATGTTTATCCAGGCCCAAGTCAGACAACAACTTTGCTAGGCATTAAGTAAACCCTGCCAAACAAAAAACTCAATGGACCTGGCCTAATGCAGCTAACAATTTAGTGAAAGCAAATATAAGTAAAAAAGTATGTAATTACATATTTTTGGTATGTGCTTTGAGGGGAAATAAAAGAGTGCCAAGTGATAATTATGGTGAGGGAAACCTTCAGCGAAGAAGTGTTATTTAAGCAGGGACACAAAGGATGAATGGGAATTAACCAGGTAGTATAGAGAAAAAGTGCTCTCGACACAAGAATCATGAGTACAAAAGTCATGAGACAAGAAAAGGTTTTTGAGTATTAGAATAATTGAATTATTATTGATGTAACTTTAAATTAAGTTTAATGGTTTATATGTTTGAAGTTATTAAAGCTATTTCTTTGGAAGGTAAAATTGAGTTACAACACTATTTAAATAATGATTTATTTCCTTCACATGTGAATCTCTTTGGTATGCCTGATTGTTTAGCTATGATTTCATAGACATAATTAGATTGAACAAAGCCAACATAGGAGAATTTTCCTAAGCTGGGCAATAATTTCGATAAAGTAATGCTCATATATAATTCACTATCTTTGTGTGGGTTTATAAGGAGTCTTTGTATGCTTTATAAGGAGTCAAGTGACTTTATTTTATGTTCCCAATAAGAGTTTCTAGTCTTATACCCCATCAGATTCTATGATGTGTTTAACCAAAATTGTCCCTTAAGCAGTTGATTACCTAAGTTTCTTCTTTCAGTGATGGCAGTTTTCATCAGCCCCTTAATTCACTTCCAGCAAACATGTCAGTAGTTCTCTGCAACTATTCCTGATTTCCCTTACTAGTTCTTTCTGCTACTCCTGACATTTCCCACAGCTGTCAGTGGCATGGCTCCCTGGGGGTCACAGATCTCAGAATCTCTTACCAGAAGTTCTTCAGCAGCTCCTCCTGTGAGTCACAGTGGGCTCTCTCTAACAGCCTATAATGATAACTATCTGCAGCATGGTCCTTTAAAAACATACATCTGAAGAAGCTTCTTCAAATTGCTTCACACTTGTGTTAGGGAAATAGAACTCTGGGTCACCAGCTGTTCCTCTTCCCATACAGTCTTTGGAAAAGTTTCAGTTCTGACAATTCTTGATACATGAAATAGAATATGGCATATCTATAAACCGCCTACTGATCATACATTCAGTAAATTTGCCAACCTTCTTTATGGAGAGTGTCTAGCTAGGAAGCCAACCAATTTGCCACTGAATCTGAAAACCATAATAAATATTCCTATAGAATAAGTGGGAAAACAATACCAAATTCCCTGATTTCTCAAATAATGCCCCTGAGAGACCCACAACCTGTTTAATTGCTTAAAGTTAAAATCAAGATTCACCAGTGAATTATGAAGCAGGCTATATGGGTGCTATGAAGCTGCCAGAGGAAAATTGTTAAGTCTAATTCTCTCTTCCCTTTAAAAATAAAACTTTAAAGTTATTTACAGTTAACATTGGCAGAAACATAGGAAGAACTGACTTTGTGGTTTGCCTTTTGTGAATGTTCAGTACTAAGCAGGCAAAACAGAATAAAACATTAAGTGATGATAGGACAGCCCTACTATAAACCAAGGGGCTCTTCAATTTCACTCACGCAATTGCAATTTCTAGGGTCTGAGTGTTTTAAAGAACAGTGATGATAGGCCAGATTTTCTTAGTATCTAACTACCAAAACATTCCCTTGAAGCATGTTTGAAAGCTGCATTAACTCTTTCAGTGCAGCAATTTCCCCAATATTGCTCTGGTGGTCTGAAAGGCTAAGCAGCTTTCCCATATCTGACTTTCTTCAATTTGAAGGCACAAGTCCCATCAGCTTTCTAGATGCTGGAGAATTTGCTCACGTAAAATTGCTCCAGATGTTTCCCAGTTTATTGAAACTTTGTAAAAGGTCTAAGATCTATGCACATATTTCCAGCATAATTGTTGCTCAAGAGTAGACAAGATACTCTTTAAAAAAAAATCTGATTCCCAATTAAAACTTTTAGAAGACTTCTCATTAGGATAATGCCTAACTTTCTTAACAGGTTGTGAGATCATTTGTGTAGTTTGCTGAAGACTGTCTTGATTTAAGCTTATTATGTCAACATTACCATTAATTGTGCCCCATTTACTCTTAAGATGTGTCCTTATTTGGATGAAAAGTTACATGGCATCATTACTATTGTGCCATAAAAAACCTGTGATGAACTGACCCTGCCTAATGCTTCAGACTCATCTTCTGTATCTTCTATCACTATCCCCGCCTTCCGACAACCCAACTAAACCAAACTTCTTGTTATTGCCTAAAAATAACAAAAGCACAAAGGATCACCTTGAGCAAAAGCACAAAGGATCACCTTCCTCAATGCTCTCTCTCTATGGATCACCCTACAAACCTCTCTCGTTTCTATGAGATTCTTACCAGTTTTTTGAGGAGAAGCTTCCCTGCCATGTCTCCCTGGAATCTTCTATCTATTCCCCTGGTCAGTGGTGATGTCCCTAATAGCCTCTCCTTGCGCCCTGTGTATGTTCCATATCTCTCTCATGGCATGTGTATTGATTCTATGTATCTGTGTACTGGAATGTCTCTCCAGGACATGGCAAAGTTTTTGAAGTCAGAGAAGTTTTTCTTTGTACCCTAAGGCCCTAAGTCCTGGCATATAATTAAATTTTATACATAATTTTATACATGAATAAGAAATGAATGGACAATTGTTTTAAAATTTATAACTGCACTATGCATTAATAGTAAAAAGAATAATCTGACTAGTATCTAAATCTATCTAATCTTCTGAAAATAATTGCCTTTCATCAGAATAAATCCTGGCTTGCATCACTTTATATGAGCTCAATATACAAACATCTGGATTTATGTGATGCATTGGATACTTTAAAATGTTACTATTGACTTTAAACAAATGAATTTTTTCAAAACAAACTCCCTTGTCAGAATTTAAAATATAAGCCTATTTTCAAAATGTTGACTAATACCTATTAGCAGAATACACTCACCTTAAAATGAGGCATATATCTTCAAAGATAAGTATATATTCAAGTAAATGTCAATGTTATTTTTATCCATAAAATCCACAACTCTGACCATTCATTTGTACATAAATCAAAATAATTTTTAGAGGATGTCCACATGGCCACCTAACATCATATAACCTCTGAGAGTCATTACAACTATCAATTTCCAATCAACACAGTCCATCTGTCCCCAGGAAAGCATAATGGGCAGCTTGCTAGGGTATTAGTCATTCCAATCACACCTTCCTGTACATAGACTTCCTATACACAGACTTCAGGGAGATGATTTAACAATTGTTATGTTTTAATAATAGCTTAGAATTTTCTGCCACTCTGCATATAGTCTCATTCAGTATTTTTCAGAATTCAAGCCTTTAAAAATAGCAACAATTAAGTATGAGCTGTGGAAGTCTGTGATGTGATACACCCAAGGGATACATATATCTATATATCTATATATCTATATATCTGTATCTATATCTGTACACAGAGATAGACAGGTGGATATATCTTCATCCCCTAGAACATCACATCACATCACATCACATCACATCACATCACATCACATCACATCACATCACATGTTCTCTCTCTCTTTCTATGAATATCTCCATACAAATCTATCTCTTTGTACATGTCCACATTATAGATCTGTGTATATGTCTTTCCATAGCTAATTATTTTTAAATTCTGCTATTTCAATATGTTTGTTTCCATTTTATGAAGGAAGAAATGAAAGTTAAGTGACAATAAGATATCTGTCCAAAAGCAGAATTTAAAAATAATTAAAAAACAGCTGAATTGGGATTCTAACTGTCCATCTGCATTCATGATTCTATAGTATTTTCTCTACTATGTGAAATTGTCTCTCCTATTTCTTATACACAAATCACAATCTTTTAATGAAAGTGAAGAAAAATATCCAAATCAATTATTATTAAGTCTACGATTGTCTATGAACATATAAAGAATAGAGGCCCTCATATATTATAATTATATACTCAAGGTATTAACTGCTTATCCAGAAATATAAGGATTATTTGAAAATTGCCCTGCTATTTCTTTAATGTGATTCAAGAGTCTGAACAAATTACAGCTCTGTACATTGAGTCAACATGCTTAGAAATTCCTGAAAAATTAATTAGATATTATTTGCTCACACAAACTGACAGCATGTTAGTGAAACACAAAGACAAATTAAGGAGAACTGGAAAAATCTTAGAATATACTTTAAACAATCAGGTTCATCTTCTGTTCTGGCTAGAACAATAAAACTGTATTTGAGAGTTACCCATATTAAGTGATGAATTTTTAAAAATATCTTTACCCTTAGCACAATATTTCATTTTTATCCTTGGTTTCTCTGCTTCTTACTTACTTTTTATTTGTTTTATTGTGGAACAATCTCAAAATTACCAAAAGATTGACTGCAATTCAGAGTTTTTTTTTTTTTTTTCTGAACTATTTGAGAAAATTTGCTGACATGATGTTGTATCATCCTTGGTTTCTTTCATGTGAATCTCCTTAAACAAGTACATTCTCCAATGTAACCACAATTCAGCCATCAAAATAGAAAAGTATCAGTGATGCATTACTAACATCTAATCTTAAAACTCCATTCATGTCTCTCCAATTGTGCCAATAGCATCCTTTATCACAAAAATCCAGTTCTAACTAGTGTGTTGTATTTAATCGCATTTAAGCTCCATCAATCCAGAAAAGCGCTTTACTTTCCCTGACTTTAATGGCCTTGACACCTTCTGAGGATTATAAGCCAGTTATTTTGTAGAATGTCCTTCAATGTGGGTTTGTCTGATGTTTCCCAATGTTTAGATACAGGTTATACACCTTTGGCAGGAAGGAATTTCTTATTTCTTCCTATCAAGTGGCATTGCTTCAATCTTTCCGTTACTAAAGAGATCGCCTTAGATCGTTTAATTCAGTTTCTGTGAAGCTCTTCCTTCCATCATCCACTGTCCTGTATGGAAATTCTCACAGCCCTCATACTGTGACACCTCACATATAGCTGACCCCATGTGAATGACCTCTTCACCTCTGTTGGGTTCAGACCCTCTCAACTGGGCTGCCTCACTGTGTGAATGACCTTATACCTCTCAGATTCTGGCTCCTGAAATGGCACCTCTCTTATGCCGTTTGCCTTTTTACCCCTTTCTGGTCTACTTCAAACACTCCAAGCTGACATTCCTACCTGCATGAGCTTAACGCCCTGCATTGATATTTTTAACAATCTTTAATAGGTTTTGACATCTCACACCAGTCTGTCCTCTATATGGAAGCCCTAATCACTCTGCTTGGATTCTGATGCTCCAAATAAGGCTGTCCCCTGCCCCATGAAAGCTCTCCTCACTACACATGGACTCCATGATCCCCTATGGGGCCAACTCTCCACCATGATGATATCCACTCCTCCCTTGGGTCCTGACACCCCATTCTGGACTTCCTTACCAGTTAGATGCCCTCTCTGTCTCCAACAAGCCAAGCCAGCTGCCCCCCCCCCCCCCCCCTGCCTTCTTTTCCCCCACNCCCCCCCCCCCCGCCCATGCATTGTTCTCCTTGACGCAATTACGTTCCAACACCCTGCATGATTTACTTCCCTGTATTGTCACCCTCGCCACCCTTCTCAGGCTTCTACACTCTGTTTCAGTTCTTCCCCAGGCACATTGGATGCTATTCTTATCCCATTCAAGATCCAGAGGCCTGTGCTGGGCAGCCGTTTTACGTGAATATTCTTTCATGGTGCACGGGCTCAGATACCGTCTACTAGGCTGCCTGTTGTGTGGAAGGCTTGCACACTAACTTATGCTCTAACACCACATGCCAAACTGTGCTTCAAACCCCCTTGGTAGACATTTCCTCAGCCTGCCTTTACGCTGACACCCAGCTCTGGACCACCTCTGCTCCCCATACCTTCGTGCACTAATGCTTACTTTATACCATCTAATTCTCTTGAATTGAATTGCTGGGAAGGGAAGAGGAAGAAGAAAGGGATGAATATTCACTTCTAATTCATCTATTGATGTTACATTTTATTTAAATGCATAAAATAAACCTTATTTTAAAATTACTCTTGGGAAAAATAAAGAAAATAAACAACTCGGTTTTAAGTGAGCTATATATAGAGACTCAGATGCATTACCATGATGTTCAACAATTTGTGTCAGAAAAACCTATTTATCACAATAATGCCTTACAAATTTATGGTTCCAAAGATGATTCAGATTTAAGTAAGGTTCTCTTGGATAAAGGCCAGTTTCCCTTTTAAATCTCTTCAAACCCTTACCTCAAATTTCTTAAGAAAGTCACAAGTTCAACTTCCATTTCATGGTGTTTACTCATGTGACACTGACAAGAACTACTGATTTAAGACCAAAGAGCAGTGATAAGCAGAATGAAATAATTAGTGATAAGCAGAAAAAAGATAATTATCCTGAACATTTCAAATATCATCTCTTTCAAGAGCTACTGGATCAAATGCTAATTTTTTTAAAAAATTAAGTTTGCATTTTATCCACTTGCAGAAAGAGTATAGGCCCATTAAGTGTCATTCTATAATGGAAATGAAAGGTCATAACTAAATTGGAGAAAGGCTTTTAGCCGTTAATGTGCCGATAGCAGCAGCACCTGCTCCATCACTGCTATGAATCAGCGTGAGAAATTCCCATTAGACTGAAATGACAGCAGATTCCAATTCAACATGTTGAGACCTATCCACAAATTCTATGTATTTTTGTACAGAGAAGCATTAAATATTCAGGAAAATAACTTGAATTCTAAGAATAGTAAGTTAAGAATTCTACTTGTGAGATCACAACTATCCCCTCTTAACTCTCCATTGATGAGTATGGTCTGTCTCTATTTCAGCTCCTTTCTTCACCTTATTCTATAAACACATACCAATATACTCTCCTTAGAAACAAACTGTTACGTTTATTTATTGCTGCAAAACAAACCACTCTAAAGCTTAGTGGTTAAAAGTAACAAAAGATTCAGTGCTTACTCGTGTTTGAAATTAAATGCATACTCTTACACTATTGTGCTCTCATTCTAATTTTTAGGATTAACTCTGAAGATGACCTCAAAATTTGCACTACCTCTATAGGCTGTCTTCCAAATTTGGTTCATATTAAAATGTCACACTGAGACCGTCATTTTCCTGTCACCACCCTTCTGGGATTCTGCACTTCCCTTAATTCTGTGCTCTCTTGTTAATGACATTAAATCTATCAATTGCTCAAGCCAGAAATTCAATCATTCCCATTCTCACAACTGATCAGTCACTAAGGCCTTGAGACCTTAAAATGCTTCTAAAATTCCACCTGTTCCTCCATATTTTACTTCTGTGCCCTGGCCAATTGACTCCTCTTGGTTGGAAAACTTCCTAGCTGATCACTCGACTTCTACTATCTTCTCTTTGAAATCTACCATTCACTGTAAATAGCCCTAAAACATAATTCTCATTATTTTAACTGCTGCAAGTTCTCAAAGGTAGCTTACAAAAATAAATCTGGAAGACTTGGCACCACATCAGTGTTCTGCTATCTATGCTATCAAATCTTTCATTCCCTGTGGCTCTTCTACCTCCTGCTAGAAATGCACCCTAATCAAGGGCAACTAGCTTCACGCTTTTCCCCATTCTCATCATCTCATACATCAAAGAGCATCAAAAGGATTTCTTTTTATTTACTAGAAATAACTTTGGTGCTTCCTTAGCACTTTTGCAATGATTTTGTTCTAACATTTATTGGTCTGTCTTGTATTAAATGTACTTCTTAATATGACTTTCTCATTAGGATTATTATTATTTCCTCTTTATAACTTTCTCCTCAAGCATCTATAATGGTGAACCAGTCATCTTGAATGCTCAATATATATTGAATTATAAAATGTGATTATGGGATTTATGACAAAGGTGACCATGCACTGGGATGCGGAATGGATTGACTTTTTAGTAAGTGGTACAAGGCAAATAGATGTTCATGTAAAAAACAAAAACAAAAACGAAAACAAAACACCACCACCAACAACAAAAAACTTCACTCCTACTTCATAATATAAACAGCAAATAATCTGATATAGATTGCAGATCTCAGGGTAAGAGTAAAGTAATAGGCTTAAAAAAGAAAGCACCTGAGAAAATCTGCATAATCAGAAAGTAAGCAAAGATGTATTATTATAGGATACAATGAACACTATCCACAGAGATTATAATATTATATTTTGAACTGTGAAAAGACACCATTAAGACCATGAAAAGGCAAGTAACAGACATGGAGATGACATTTGCAATCCGTACATCTGATAAAGGATTTTATCCTGAATATATAAAGAACTACTACAAATTCAGCTAAGAACAAAACAGGCCACCTAATAGAAGAATAGACAAAATACTTAAATAGGTATTTCACAAATCAGGATATTCTAAGGGGACTGGGACTAAATTTTATTACTCATTGTGGGAATCCACAAGAGTATGGCTCAAAATACCAAGTTCAGAGGAGGTGAAACAAAGAATGCTCACGTATACTGCCAAAGGGAGTTTAAAATCATCAACCATTCTGGAAAAAAATGTTGGTGATGTTTGAAATGAGACTATAGCCTGGAAATTCTATTCCTCGGTATACACCTAACAAAAATATCATTAAAAGACTGGCAGAAGAATATTCACAAACAGTATTCACAGTAGTCCCAATCTTGAGATGGGATTACCCAAATGTCCACCAGTGAAAATGAGACAGATTGTGGAATGATCACACAGTTAAATGACATATACCAATGACAATGAAAAACCACATCTGCATACAATAATACAGTTGAATCTTAAAATGGGAATGAAAGAAGCCAAAGAGGAACTTGTGTGATTCAATCTGTGTAAAATTCAGAAACAAGAAAAGTTACGCTTTTACAGTACGTCTGGAGGTTCGTTCCCTTTGGAAGAAGGTTGTGACTAGAAAGTGGCATGGGGAACCTTCTGGAATACTAGTAATATTCTGTATTGCTTTAATTTTAGGTGTTTTGATATTTTTTATTTATTTTTTATCTGTGTACAGGTTACACAGATGTGTTCAGTTTTCAAAAATTCATAGGTATGTACACTTATGATTTTTGTGTCCTTCAATATGTGTGCTATACCATAAAAATGTTTAAACATTCTACAGGAAAAAAATATATGCCTGCATGAACATAATTATCTAAAATATATAAAGAGATATTGCTTATAAAACTATTCTACTACTATAACTACAAATTTTGCTATATGATTGCATTGAGAATCAGGAAAGTAGGAATAGTGAGGAGTTTCAGGAGAACTAGAATGTCATTCTAAATATTTGAGATGTATGTTAACACCATGGCATGTTTTACCTTCAAGGAGAATAAGGTTATGTCCCTGTCCTTTAGTTAATTTTATCTATACTGCAGGCCTAAAAAATAAATTGATTTGAAATCTTAATCTCAATGTGAGTTAGTAACCTAAAGAATACATAATATACTCTAGTTACTTTATGTATTGCTTTTAGGCTTAATTTTGTCTTTGAAACTTAAAAATATTATCTATTGACTGATGACATAGAGTCTGGAATTTGGCCAATAACCAGGAAAATTTTTACATAATTTTCTTGAGAAAATAAACAATAAGAGTATATTAATTTATCTGCTGCTATTCTATACTTTGTTTTAAAGATTTCTTGAATTGGAAGTTGTTCACTTTTTCTATCTAAATATCAATTAAACTTTTTAACTTTATAGTGAATTTGTATAAAAATGATGACACATGAGTTAGTAAGATAACATAGTGAAAAGTTAAGGTAAATATACCCCAGGTTTTATCTCCATATAATCTATTGGTACACCACAATGAAATACAAGAAAAGATGTTCAGAATCAACAAATGACAGATATTATCAGTAAGAATAAAATACAAGAAGTACCATTAAAATATATACTTAAAAAATTAAGTTGTATTCATAATTAATATTTATCTTATTTAAATTCAATTAGTCAACATATAGTATGTCATTAGTTTCAGATGTAGTGTTCAATAATTCATCAGTTACGTATAACACCCAGTGCTCACCACATCATGTGCTCTCCTTAAGGCCCATCACCCAGTTACCCCATCCTTACACCAGTCAAAATAGCTAACATTAACAAGACAGGAAACAACAAATGATGGTGAGAATGCAGAGAAAGGCAAACCCTCTTTCACTGTTGGAAATGCAAGCTGGCAGAGCCACTCTGGAAAACAGTATGGAGGTTCCTTAAGAAGTCAAGAATAGAGCTACCCTGCGACCCAGCAATTGCACTACTAGGTATATACTCCAAACATACAGCTGTAGTGAAATGAAGGGGCACCTGCACCCCAATGTTCATAGCAGCAACGTCCACAATAGCCAAACCGTGGATGGAGCTGAGATGTTATTCATAATTAATAGATTGGCAGTATACAGCGAAATCAAACGTTTAGAGAAATACTTTTTATTATAATCCCTGAATGTAATTTCCCTCAATTTTTTGACCCACAAAAATAATTTTTTATTTTCTACTATTTGATCACTTTTTTCTATTAGTTTCAAAGCCACCAAAATAGCATATTAATGTCCCTTATAAAGGAAGATTCAAATAAATTAAAGATTCTTTTCCATCTAGAAGTCAACTGGGTGATTAATACATTTATTTTAGTATATAATTTGGATCTAAGAATTCTTGTAATCCAGAAGATTGGGTTTTAGAGGAAGAGAGATAAGTTTCAACCAGTTTCACTACTCCAGATAAACTTACAATGTTCTGGATTCTTTATGCCTCAGAGAGTTCTATGTGTTCACAAGTCTATGTGTGTGTGTGTGTGTGTGTGTGTGTGTGTGTGTGTGTGTGTGTAATGTGTGTGCTTACACATATACTTCATGCATTTATTCAAATACCTATGTAAATATTAGCATATATCTTTTAGAAATGGAGGGAATCCTCCCTTTATTATTTTCCCTTTTGATGATGCAGCCTGGAGAATACTCCTTAGTGTATGCCTAAAACAGAAATGGTGGACAACATGTAAGAAAATAATAATAATCATCTGGTTATTAAACTTTTAAATTTTAGCCCCAAGTTAGCTGATATTATATTAATACCAAGTGTGGCTAACTTAGAACTCTAACTGCTTATATAAATTTTCTTCCTATTTTCTATCCAAACAAAGTTTAGTTGCTACTTTTACCAAATTTTACCTTAGACTATAGATTCCAAGTTAGTGAAAGCAAACTCCAGTTGAAACACAAACTAATTATGTGACCATGGGGAAGTAGCTTAATTTCTCTGAATGGGTGTATATGGTTAGCACTATGCTAAGCATTTAACATCACTGAACCTCATTTTACTAATCTGTAAAAATGCCAGTAGTAACAACTAGGATGTAAAAAATTTAAAAAGTTCAAAAATCAACATTATCAAGGTAGCTATTATCATTAATATGTTTAGCCTTTAAATATATTCTCTTGTTTATTCTTCATAGGCATATGAAATACATAACAGAATGACTAAGAAAATGTGTTTATCTAAGGTACACATTTAAGAAGTTATAGGTGTGCTACTAGCTACCCTGCTTTCTTCCCTTCATCCTATTACTCAAAATACTTACTGAGTACTTATCAATTTCTAACTATTGTGCCCAGACACTAGTACTATCAATATAACAATAAAAATTCCAAGTCTAGGGGCGCCTGGGTGGCACAGCGGTTAAGCGTCTGCCTTGGGCTCAGGGCGTGATCCCAGTGTTATGGGATCAAGCCCCACATCAGGCTCCTTCGCTATGAGCCTGCTTCTTCCTCTCCCACTCCCCCTGCTTGTGTTCCCTCTCTCGCTGGCTGTCTCTATCTCTGTCAAATAAATAAATAAAATCTTAAGAAAAAAAAATATTCCAAGTCTAATAGAGGAAGCAGACAAGTCAACTAAGTGTTGTAATGCACTATGACAATCGTTATGATAGAAATACATAGGTGAGTGGCATAGCCATGGGGTGGAAATTTATCTAAAATAGTGAAAGGGATGTGAGTCATCAGGGAAGGTTTCTTCAAGGATGAAATGCCTCAGAAAGCAAGTGTGGTGTTGCGTGCTGCTTTAATGTGAAACAATGAAGCAAACCCTCAGTGGTTTGAGGGTAGAGAAAAACTCTGTGAAGTGGCACTGGGTTTGGTCTTCCTCTGAATGGGGATTGGTGAGAAATGGCAATGGGAAGGTCAAGAGAGGTCAAGTCATTTAGAGCATCTTTTCTCTAATGCTAAAGACTTTGCGCATTCTTCGCTAGGTAGCAGGGACCCTTAGAGAAGATTGAATAATTGGGTGATATGATCATGTATGCATGTTTTTTTTTTAATTGAGAAAGAGAGGATGGGAGGGGCACAGGGAGAGAGAGAATCTTAAGCAGGTTCCACGCCCAGCACAGAACCCAATACTGGGTTCCATTTCATACTCTGAGATTGTGACCTGAGCCAAAATCAAGAGTCGTGCACCTAACCAACTGAGCCATCCAGGCGCCCTGATCATATATGCATTTTTAAATAAGATACATCACAGGCAAAATGTTCTAGAGTTTATAGATGTATAAATCCTTTCACAATGTATATGTGTATCAAATCATCACATACACTTTAAATATCTTACAATTGGATTGTTATTTATACCCCAACAAAGCTGGGGGTTTATTATTATAAAAAGCTGGGGTTATTATACCCCAACAAGGGCTCAAACAAATGTTGTTTTAATGGAAATTGCTACAAGACATTGACAGTTTTGTTAAGGAATTAGATGTCAACATTAAGCAGAAAGGAAGGATTAAGAAAACTATTAAAGAAGATTGTCCAAGTTATCAGATTCCCACAACTGAAAGAAGTTAAAGGAGAAAGATAGAAACAAAAAATAATAAATATAACACTAAACATAAGTGACTTTTTCCTTGATGAATGAATACTTGTTTTAATATTGGATTAATAACAAACCATAGATGGCAATCATGGACCTAGCGTAAAACTCTCTTGAATATCCTGTTGTGCTAAAAATGTAAATATATAACTAATATTACAAGCACTTGTACACCATATGTTCCCTCTACTGAGAATTCAAAATAAGAAGAATACTGCCTTGATCTCAGCAGAGCAAACTTCTGTCTACATGATGGATGAGAAATAGTTGCCTCTTGGGTAGTTCATCTTAAATTCATTCATCTTAAATTGATGAACTAATTGTACTCTCTGTAAAATTATGGCTCCTGGTCCAAATAATATTAGTCAATTTAAATGAATAGATTTTTCTCCTCTGACTCTTTAGAGAATAACATCAGTCTTTTCAGATAGAAAGATAATGTAAGTATAGTGGTGAAACATGAGAAGCATATTGAGAAGTTTTCCTGTTTTGCGTGTTCAAAAAAAGAAATCTAAACAATCACTTGCTTTCTTGAATTACTTATTTCTGAAAAATTGTAAATTGGTGACTGTGTGGTAAAAAGTATTTGCAATATACAATACACAAATGTTAGGGTGTGGAAAAGTAAGAACAGAATAAAACCATCTGGTATGCTAACAACTGGCATGATACTTAAATTATTTCCCTCACCTCTTTATGAAATGAGATCACAAAAAGTTGTGAAAAGCCATGGAAAATATCAAAGTACAGGTCAGCAGAGCTAAGACATGACAAGTAAGAGGAAGATTGAATGATACCTCTGAAAAGACCAGTTCTTTTAACAAAATCAGACCATTCAGTCATCTGGTTCCACACAGATATCTGAATAAGAAGTCAAAAAAAAAAGGGGCACCTGGGTGGCTCAGTCTAGCGTCTGCCTTAGACTCGGGTCAGGATCCCGGAAGTCTCAGAGTTGAGGATGTATCAGGCTCCCTGCTCAGCAACGGAGTCTACTTCTCCCTCTGCTCCCCCCTCATCTTGTGCTCTCTTACTTTCTTTCTCAAATAAATAAAATCTTAAAAAAAAAAAGAAGAAGAAGTTAAAGAAAAAAAAAATCCAAATCATTAGAATATTTAGGCTCTTAATTTTTTTTTACCGGTTTGTTGAGTACAAATTACATCTTTGCTGCTTTAGTTTGTAACTTCTCTAATAATAAGTGTAAATTTGAGTATGCATTATTTTATGTCTTTTAACTTGAACTTCTAAGGATTGTCTATTCATATCCTTTTTTTTTTTTTTTTTTTTTTTGGTTTTTGTCTTCTTGGAAATACATACTTTTTTTTATATTATAGATGGTAATTGTTTTTTCTATCATCTGCATTACACATTCTTCCCAATGTTATCACAGCTTATTTTACCTTCTATATATTTAAACATAAAACCTTCTTTTTTCTTTTGAAATTTTAGTTATAGATGAATACTTTTTGCTTTATAAATTCAGGGTCTAAATCTGAGATAACTTGTCCAAATATAATTCCCCAAATTTTCCTGATAAAATTTATTTTTATATTTATTTATTTAATGCTCAAGAATTTCATTCTATTAAAAGTAGGTTTATATTTTCATTTTCTTCCATCTGGTTAATCCATGTGCCAGCACAAATTATCTCAAATCCATCCTCTGCCTACTGAATTAAATCACATACATACACATATGGAGATAGATATATATATATGTCAAATTTTCTGGGATGTATTTCTTAATCCCCTAATTTGTTCTACTGACATTCTATATATTTGACTTATCTATAAAAATGCAATTTAAATCTTATTAAACAGGCTTTTTCATTGTTCTCTTTTTCCAACCTTTTTTTTTGTGTGTGGCTCTTCTTCACAAATTTTTCCATAAAAATTTTTAAACGTTCATCAACATAGCTTTAAGACCATCTATTCTAGTGTCTTTCAATGATACATTTTAAATCAGCTTTCTAAATCTTTCTATAGTGGTTGTCCTAAACAAGTTTTCCACTTCTTGAGTTAATTTTATTTACTATCATTTTGCTAAGAAGCCAACTTTTCCATTAGTTTCTCAAACTCCTTGCTGTAGTGGATATCTGTGCTATTCCAAACAGTCCTTTTATTCAGGGACAACAAAATCATCCAGCACCTTCTAAAAGTTGACAGATATTTTCCTCACTATAAATTGTCTTCAGACACAGGAAGGTGTCTTGCTGAAGTTTATGTCCCTTCTCATGAACAGGTGGATGACAAGTACAGGGTTGGAGCAGGGAAACAAAGTCTCAGCCCCTTTGTGTCAATTTTGGACAATTCTAAAGGATCCTCCCAGGTTCATAGCTCCATATAGGAATGGCTTCAGCCTCAGTGGCAACTGCATTATGGTTCAGCTTCTCCTTCTTTCCATTTTCTCCTACGTTCCTCACTTCCCTGCTCTTGTGTATTCTGAGACACTCTTATATGAACCGCCTGTGCACGACTCTCAGTCCCAGGGTCTGTTTCTAGGAAAATCAGTCTAAGACATTTGGAGCCTGCAGTGGTCCTGAGAAATAGAATCTAATATGGGATTTTGGAGATAGATCACTTACTGCCCATCCTGCAGTGAGGATCTCATCTTGATAAGTGGAGGCGGAATCACACCCAGCAACTGTTAAAACTTTTATCAGTGGTGATGGGATAATAGTATAAAGAGATGTACCAATTGGTGCAATGTTATTAGCTCTTGATAGGCATGAGGGGAAATGTCACCTATAAGGAAAATT
Source organism: Ursus maritimus (assembly GCF_017311325.1). NCBI lineage: Eukaryota > Metazoa > Chordata > Mammalia > Carnivora > Ursidae > Ursus > Ursus maritimus. The sequence continues at coordinate 36,182,378 of NW_024426996.1, read as the reverse complement.
GACTTGAAGTGACTATCGCCAAGCAACACAGATTTATTGAAGAGAAATTATCACCAATTCAAGCCAAAATGTAAAAGCATAAGGGCCTCCCTGGCAGTAGTCAAGAAAATCCCAATCTCCTGCAGAGAAGGCTAGGCTCAGGATTAAAATCTGAATGTAATAGATCTTTAGAGAATTAAGAATTCTCAGTCCTATCAGGTCTCTGATGTCAAAATCAGTATCTAACAGAGAAGATGTGAAACCCTTAGACTTGGGTTGAAGATATCCGGTAAGATCGAAATGAGAACCTTAACCGCACAGATTCCCCAGGAATAGACAGGCCTGCAGATATGGCTCACTATCCCTTCAAAAGATAGTAGAATTTACCCGCCCCCACCTTGCTACTTGAGGTTATGAGTTAGGGAACCACAAGGAAATTATTTTTAGAAACCAAATGAGGGTACAAATGAGTTAAAGTTATTGTATGAAATTTTCTGTTAACTTCCTGGCACTGACTTTCACTTCCCCTCCTGGAAACCAGAATAATAACAAGTTTCAAATACTTTCAATGCCTCACTCAGGCTCTGCCAGGACTGCTAAGAGGGCTTATGTACTAAGTGTTTGAGATAGCTGCAGGATCTGGCTAATGTGTGCCAGTAGGAGGAGAGAAATGATATATGGGGCTAGATCCTAAAGTTGCCACCTCAAAAAGCAGGGAGCAATCAAGATTGATAAGGAAGAGTTTATCAGTAAGAGAACATCATCTCATGGAACAGAATTTGATGCTTTGTCAAGGACAAATATTGTTTGCAAGATGACAAGATGGATCTTGGGAACTGGGAAAAAAAAATTTAGACCATACTAAATAAAGTAGAAATATCATAAGTGTGGTGGTGGATGGTGGAGGATGAGATCAAAAAGTTTAGAGACATGAGCATACCAGAACAGGTACACTCTGGAAGGCTGGGAAAACCATCAGCTGTCAAAACTCTGTAAGAGAGAGCAGAGAAGCATCTGTTTGCCACAATGGTAAGGAGTATATCAGTATCATTGAACAGCTTGATGGTGATTACTCTCTGGAGGACCTGGCTGATAATAGGAGATGCTGTTATAAAACTGGATTTCCTGATGGCAAAGGAATGATAAGGCCCTAAATAACAGAAGCCAGGTGGTGGCACTTATCTATCAGAAGCAAAGTGGTTACAAATATTATAAAACAGCAAAATCAGAGGGTAGCCATTAGGGGCTGCCATGCAGAAAGACAGGAAATCATTAAAAGGACATTGCAATCCCCCAAGGCAAGACAGATGGGCAGCCAACAAGAGTATTGTTTACTTTTATAATGAAAAGACTTCAAGGATAAATGATCAGGAAGCTGAAAACTCTAGTGAAAAGTCACTGTCTCTGGCTATGGTTTTAGATCTGAGTTATTTCTCCAATCTGGAACCCTTTGGACTAAACAGGCCTTTTTGAGGAAGTACCCTGCAATACCATGATGTATGCATTGAGAAGATGTTACCTTTGTCTTTCCACAAAGGAATTTATGGAAATTTACTCAGGTAACCATTCATTAGGGAAAAAGAGAGTACCCAGATCTTTCAGAAATTATTAGGTGAAGATATTGATTTGACATTGTTAGCTTAGACCCCCAGGGCCATTTGGATCTCCTATTAGATTCATGTCACATACAAACATACGAAAGCCTGGTAGTTAGAAGTCATGGACTACTTCACACTTAACCAAGCAGTGGCCCTAATTGTAGCTGCTTTATGAGAAGTGGTATCTTTTTAAAGAGCAGTTTAACACAGCCTTTGACATGTCATAGGTTGAAATTGATCTGGCATGTGCAGTCTTTTACATTCCTACAAGGAAGGATGAAAAGAACAATTCACATTTATATGTGATGGACAATAGAATAAATTTCCAGTCTTAGTCTAGGAAAATGGTATAAAATATCCAAAGAGACCTGTACTATAATGGACAATTCACAGAGCATCACATTGACCCATGACTCAGACCCGAGTACAAGAATTGGCAAGTACACTGGAAGCATTGGTAAGACACAGATTTTTGAGAAGGTGGGAGATAAACATTTTCAATTCAGAGATACATCATGTTAGTGAAGTTTTTAGGGGTCTGGTGGTTTGGGGCATGCCTGACATCCCCCTCCAAAGTACAGAACAAATTATTGCAACTCTTAACTCCTAAGAAGGAAGCTTTTTTAATATATTTTATTTATTTGTCACAGAGAGAGAAAGAGAGAGAGAGAGAGCGCACAAGCAGGAGGAATGGCAGGCAGAGGGAGAAGCAGGCTCCCCGCTGAGCAAGGAGCAGGATGCTGAACTCGATCCCAGGACCCTGGGATCATGACCTGAGCCGGAGACAGCCGCTTAACTGACTGAGCCACCCAAGCATCCCTAAGAAGGAAGCTTTGCAGTTAAAAAAAGGCCATACTGGGTTCTGGAACACATTCCAAATTGAAGAATACTGTTCTGACATATTTCCTAGATGAACTGGAAGGTTACCAGTTTTGAATGGGACCCAGAGAAGGAAAGATTTTTGCAACAAGTATAGACTTTAGTGTAAGCAGGTCTAACTTTTAGGCTTTGTTACGTTTCATACTTTATGATACTAAACCTAACTGTGGTGGGAAAATAATGCCCCAATAAGAGCATATCAATTTGATGTGTATGTATAAATTTATAAAATCAAATATATTGATTGAAAAACTAGAATATTTTAATATTAAATTTTGTCTAGTAGGTCTGTACCAGTCATAGAAAAACATAGTTGCATTTTATTCCTATCATCTTTGATTTCTGAATGACTGTTTTATATATGTAGCTGTTGCATTGTGGTACAAACAACTTTAGAATTATTATTCACTTTTCTTTATAAATTGTGCTTTAGATTGTGTGTGTGTGTGTGTGTGTGTGTGTGTGACAAAGGTGGAATTAACATTAAATGACAAAGAGAATAAAATTGACAATATATAGAAGTTATTTTAGAAAGGCAGCTACTTTTAATTCACTACCCTAAATCACTCCATTTTAAAGTGAATAATTATTCTAAAGAAATGTAAATGTTACAGAATTTTTGAAAAAAAAAGTGTCTGTTTTTCTCCTGTGCTTATTAACATTTTAATCCTTTGCCTTTATTTTCTTCATCTTTTTAACTTCAAGGTTCTCATTTAGTTTACTTTTATATCCATGAAATATGCAAAATTATATGTAATTATAAATTTATACTCCCAAATCATTTTAGAAAACTGGGACAAAAATTCCCCAGGAGGAATTTTCAGACAATTAAAGCATTAAAGAATCATAATTTAATATTAGCCAAAAGATGAGAGGTCTAAACATATGCATAATATTCGGAAATGTGCTGATTCATTTTCTCTTAGCTTGTTAAGATTTTTCATGGCTTATATTTCTATGTTAAGTAAAATCTTGAAAATAATCCTCCACTTCTTTCTCTATCCAGTTCCCTCTTATTTCTATGTTCAGAATAGTTATATAAGAGTTTGACTGTGTTTTCTTATTCAAGATAAAATACAAAGGGATTAAGTAATTATAGAAATAAAGGATGGATTATGAAATGAATACCATTTGTTTGTAAATGTTGGAATTAACAAAGTTAATTTTATTTTTACAAGAAGAGCATTAGAAATGAGCCTACTTGTTACTATTAGCAAGGCATCCATTATACTTGCAATTAAGGTGAATAGTAAGTTAACATCATGCTAGGTTTAGTGAATGTAGTATTCTCTATTTATGTATAGTATTGAGTTTTTCTGATTATAAAGTAATGTGAGCTAATTGGGGAAGTGGACACTATAGAAAATAGAGCAAGTATAAAAATTAGTCAGAACCTATGGACCATCTTAATAAATATTTCTGTATATTTTTCCCAATATTTGTGTTTGTATGCATGTGTATATGTCTCTGTGTATATATAGTACTTTATGTCTTCTTTTTAAGCATTAGATTATGAGCATAATATCCTGTCTTTAAACACAATTTAAGTGGCACCTGGGTGGTTCATTCATTCTCAGGGCGTGATCCTGTTATTCTGGGATCGAGCCCCACATCAGGCTCCAATGCTGGGAGCCTGCTTCTTCCTCTCCCTGTCCCCCTCAGGCTTTCTCCCTCTGTCAAATAAATAAATAAAATCTTAAAAAGAATACAAACACTATTTAAAAATATAATTATATTAGGGGAGTGAAAATACATGATACCATACATGTCATTATCCATTTGCCCAAATCTATGGAATATACAACACCAAGAGTGAACCCTTATGCAAACTATGGGCTGTGGTTGATTATGATGTGTCAATATAGGTTCATCAATTGTAACAAATGTACCACTCTGGTGAGGATGTTGACAATGGAGAGGCTAAGCATGTGTGAAGGCAGGGGTATATGAGAAGTCTCTCTACATTCTCTTCAATTTTTCTGTGAACCTTCAAATTCTCTAAAAAAATAAACTCTTAATAATAATAATAATTATAATTAGTCAAATAATTTATACTTTAAACATATTTAAATTGTTTTCATAATTGTATTTATTTTGCCTATATAGATATTTAAAATTATTTCTTGGTATTCTGTTTATATCTTTTATAATCATATACTTCAAGAAATAATACTTTTCATATGTCAAGTTTATAGAAGTGGAATAAATGAAACCAAAATAAGTCAGGCATATAGATACTTTTGACCACATTACAGAAATAGGCTGCAAACATGCAAACATATTCCAGAAAATAATATGATTAGTTATATCCCAAAAAAGAAGGTCAGAAATATGTGGGCTTAGGGTATAATACCATGAAGATTTCTCCTCTGCTTTTCTGTGTTATATGACCTCTGCTTGCCCACCATGCTGGCTTTGTTCCCAGCCTGGTTTCTCTTATGATTTTAAGAAGACTACTAGCATTGTTTTTCCTTTTCAACAATTCCTTGGCGATTCGGGGCCTTTTCGGGTTCCACACAAATTTAAGGGCTGTTTGTTCCAGCTCTTTGAAAAATGTCATTGGTATTTTGATCGGGATGGCATTGAAAGTGTAGATTGCGAATATGTGGTCCATATATACAATGGAATATTACTCAGCTATCAGAAAGAACAATTACACAACATTTGCAGCAACATGGACAGGACTGGAGGAGATCATGCTAAGTGAAGTAAGTCAAGCAGAGAAAGACAATTATCATATGGTTTCACTCATTTATGGAACATAAGAAATAGGAAGATCGGTAGGAGAAGGAAGGGAAGAATGAGGGGGAGTAAACAGAAGGGGGAATGAACCATGAGAGACTGTGAACTCTGGGAAACAAACTGAGGGCTTCAGAGGGGAGGGGGTTGGGGGATGGGGATAGGCCAAAGATGGGTATTAAGGAGGGCACATATTGCATGGAGCACTGGGTGTTATATGCAAATAATGAATCATGGAACATTGCATCAAAAACTGGGGATGTACTGTATGGTGACTAATATAACAAAATAAAAATTATAAAAAAAAAAAAAAAGAAGAAGAAGACTACTAGCAACAAATAAGGTAGTGTGCTTTCTTGTTCATGCCCAAGAGAAGACAGATCCCCAATCATTTAGGCTAAGTCATTTTCTTACTCCTGAACCAATCACATTTACCAGAAGAAAGGCCTAGAGGTTGTTGACCACAACAACATAAAAGGGAGAGAATTATAATCAGGCAGATCCCTCTGCTTGAGCACTTTCTCCCAAGGCTGTCACATTTCCCCCTCTGTATTATTCAGATACGAATTTATTTGCTACATATTAAAATAGGTCTTTCTACAACTTCTTCTCTAGGTGTCCTACCACAACTAACGTTTCATGTTGTATTATTTTCATAACACATTGCTATTTAAATTTACATTATTTATTACTGTATATAGATAATTATTTTCCATTTTCTTCACTAGGGTAAAGGCCCTCTGTATATATCCCCCCTGCCAGAATCCAAGCAGCTTAAGATATCTTTGCCTTGGTAATTGCTGAATTTCCTGCTTCTAACACATGGAAGAAGCTCAAAAAATATTTTCAGAAGGAAAGAAATTTTAAAAAGGAAAGGAAAGCAAAAAGGAGTATAAGGAGGGAGGTGGGCAGAGATGGGGAGAGGGAGGAAGGAATGAAGGAAGAAAAGAGATAGAAGAAAAGATAAGGAAAGTTAAATGCATGAGTACATTTGAATAATAAATCAAGACAATTCTACTTCTCTGGCTTTCCTGTAACTGGCCATATTAGTACCCCTAATGGTTATTATAATGTTTAATTTTATGTGTCAACTTAACTGGGCTAAAGGATGCCCAGATAGCTTATAAAAAAATATTTCTCAGTGTGTTTGTGAAGGTATTTCTGGAAGAGATTAGCATTTGAATCAGTAGAGTGTGTTAAGAAGATCTCCTTCACCAATGTTGAGGGGTGGGGGAGACTTATTCCATTTAATGAGGGCCAAAATAGAACAAAAAGGGAGAGGAAGGGTGAATCCTGTGCTATTGAGCTGAGATATCCATCTTCTCCTGCCCTGAAACATTGGAGCTTCTGGTTCTTGGGCCTTTAAATTACAAAACTGACACCAGCATCCCTCTCCCACCTCCCACCCAAGTTCCTAGGCCTTCAACTTGGACTGAATTTTACTAACTGCTTTCCTGGTTCTCCAGCCTGTAGATGGCATATCATGGCATATCTCAGACTCCATAATTGTATATGAGTCAAATCTCATAAATCTCTTTTATATATATCACCATTGGTTCTGTTTCTCTGGTTCTGTTTATCCTATTACAGTTATCTACCATTGTATAACAAGTTATTCCAAGACTTATTAGCTGTAGGCAATAAACACATTTATCATCTTAAAAGATTTCTGAAGCTTAGGAATCTGGAGTCAGCTTAGCTTGCTGTATCAGGCTCCAGATCTCTCTTAAGGTTGGAGTCAAATTGTCAGTTGAGATTGTGGTTATTAATTAATTTATTTAAAGCTATTATTTATTTGCTTGAGAGAGAGAAAGAGAGAGCACAAACGGTGGGGACAGACAGAGGGAGAGTGAGAAGTAGACTCCCCACTGAGCAGGGAGCCCAACATGGGGCTCGATCCCAGAACCCTGAGCTGAAGGCAGACACTTAACTGACTAAGCCTCTCAGGCACCCCGAGATGGTAGTTATTTAAAGGCTTGCTTGGGCTTAGGGAACTGCTTCGAAGCTCACCCAAATGGCTGGTGATAAAAGGCCTCAGTTTTTTACTATGTGGAGTCATCATAGAGCTGCTCATAATATGAGAAATGGATTCCTCCCAGATGTGTAATCCAAGAAAGAAAAAGAGCAAGTTACCAAGACAGAAGCCAAAATGACTTTATAACCTAATTTCAGAAGTTACATAACATCACATCTGTTACATTCTATTATTCACCCAGACAAACCATAGGATGGTGTGATAGAGGAACACACAAGGGTATGAGTATACAGAGGTGGTGATCAGTGAGAATAATCATGAAAATTAATACCTCCCAGGGATCCTTCTCAATCGACACTTCCAAGTCCTACAAGAAAGTATTCTTATTATAAGGTCAATCAGTGCCCAGAATCTTGTCTTCAAATCAGGTCAAGGGTCAGATGTAGCTTTTTGATGTAGTCTCTCAAGTATAGTTCTTTAGGTAACATTCCTCCCAATTTGTAAACCTAGGAACTAAGGAGACAATACAACGCACGCACACACACACACACACACACACACACACACACACACACACACACCACAAACATATCACAGTAAACTAGGCCTAAGATTTTCACCAGAAACATTCCTATTAAAAAAGGAAGGAAATGGTAGGCACACAGGAATCAGTTATCCATAGCAGATTTGAAATCTAGCAAGGAAAATGTTGGATATTTGTTAATGAGAACTCAATTCTTCTTCTGCTCAGGAGTTATTCTCCATGGCTGTTAGTTCTGATTTTGGAAGCATGGAGGCATGGTTCCTTTTTTCATCAAAAATAGCACATGTGTGGAGGTAAGTAGTTTTCTGACCTACTGGTAGAATTCAGGGCAGGCAACAGCCCCTTTTCCATTTTTGCCCTTCTACCTGTGCCTTTCAATCTGGTGGTGTTTCTGCTGATATAATTATTTTTAAAACTTCTCAGGTATTCTGGGAGTCTTACTGGTATTCACTCCATTTAACAAACCCATTACACAAATCTACTTTGCCTTCTCCTGAGATAGCTGAGGGACAGCACCCTTAAGCATTTTAGAAGCGCTAGTGTTTAACTGAAAGACCCACGAAGCATATCCTTAAAATCCTTAAAAGGGTGTTTTCTGTTTCAATGCTGTAAGGTACCATCTTTGATCATTCTGAGATTTCAACAAAGGATTTTACAGTCACAACCTCCTCTCATCTTTAGACCACAGTTTTCAAAGAGTGTCTTGAATTTAATCTTTGCTTCAAAACAATTTATTTTCAGCATCATTTGCCATCTGTAGAGGTTGAGAATATTTAGAACCATTGAGTTCTGCATCCTTTTTGCTTAACAGTCTAACCCTCAATTTATGTGTCTCATCTCGTATTTTCCTAGAAGCAGCATAAAGAATCTAGGCAATACCTTAGAGAACTACTTAGAGAACTACTTAGTCAGGGGTGCCTGGGTCGCTCAGTTGGTTAAGTGCCTTCCTTGGGCTCAGGTCATGATCCCAGAATCCTGGGATTGAGCCCCATGTTGGGCTTAGAGAACTACTGCTTAGAGAACTACTTAGTCAGGGGTGCCTGGGTCGCTCAGTTGGTTAAGTGCCTTCCTTGGGCTCAGGTCATGATCCCAGAATCCTGGGATTGAGCCCCATGTTGGGCTCCCCACTCAGAGGAAAGTCTGCTTCTCCATCTCCCTCCCTCTGCCCCTTCCCCTACTTGTGTGTGTGCACCCTTTCTTTCTCTCTCTCTAATATATAAATAAAATTTAAAAAAAAAGAAGAAGGAAAAAAAAAGAAAACCCCTTATTCAGATTATCCTGTTAATAAGGCACATTTTCTACCTTATTCATTCCTGGAGGCAAGAGGGTGGCTAAAATTTCTGCTACTATTTAACAATGATCCCCTTCCTCCAGTTTTTAAGATGATGTTCTTTACTTTCTGGAAATCCCATACTGGCCACTTTACCAAAGACTATGAGGCTTCTAGTAACAATTTTTTCAAGGTACTTTAGGCTTCAACTTACCCTGTTCTCATATGGCTGCCCACTTGCAAAGGGACACTTATATTTTAGTTTTAATTATGACAATACTCCACTCTTGGTACCAAACTTCGTATCAGTTATCTATTTCTAAATTTAAACATTACTCCAAAACTTCGTGGCATAAACAATAAATATTTACCATTTTACAGTTTAAGTGGGTTAGAAATCTGGGCACAGCCTCACTGAGCCCGTCGGCTAAAAGCCTCTCAGGAGGCAGCATTCGGAATCTCAGCGGAGACTCTAGGTCCATGTGAAGGGTTGACTAGGAGAGCATACTTGTAAACGAATTCATACAATTATGTGCTGGCTTTGGTCACTTGCTATAGGGGCCTCTTGACAGAATGACTTACACCATGGGACCAGGGCTCTCCTAGGGTGAATGATTTCAAAAGAAAATAAGAGCACTCAGGATAGGAGTCACACTTTTTCTTTACAAATTAATTTCAGAAGTTACATCCAGGGTGCCTGAGTGGCTCAGTCAGTTAAGCTTCTGCCTTCAGCTCAGGTCATGAACCTGGGGTCCTGGGATCGACTCCTCCATCCTGCTTCTTGCTCAGCAGGGAACCCGCTTCTTCCTCTGCCTCTGCCCTTCCCCCCTGCTCGTGCGCTCTCTCTCTCTCTGTCTCTCTCTTGAATAAATAAATAAAATATTTTCTAAAAAAAGAAGTTACATCCAATTCCTTCTGCTATATAGTATTCATAAAAGTTGGTCAATAAGTCAAGCTTTTACTCAATGGGAAGTATTATACCTGGGTGTAAAAAACAGGAGGGTGTATCCTAGGGCGCCATCTTAGTGGTTGCCTACCACAGAACTTACCCAGTTAAACCATGGTCCAGGAGGAAGTACAAACAAAATATCCATAGTCCAATAAGAGCTTTTATGGGACAACAAGGACAAAAATGAGCAGCTGCATATCTGAGGTAAGGAGAATTTTCCTTTTGTTCTACACATATGCTAAAAAAAGTTTCTTCTTTGTTTTAAACTTCTGTTGTCATAGTGCCTTTATTTGTGTGAGACATGTAAGTGACCTAGGAATAACTCCTAAAGTTAGCCATGGAAACAATCTAAAATATCCTAGGAAGTCAAATACAGAGATGGTCTTTGCAAATTTTGGTTGCGTTAGTGCCTAATGCAATTTCTATTGTAATTAAAATCACATAATTGTTGTAATTATCATTTATTTAATGTCAATTATGTGTGTTTCTACTGCATATTCACAAAACACTTCCAAACTTTATATCCTTATATTTTACTCTCTGGGATTTACGACAAAATATAAAAGGTACATCTCTGACTTTTTGCATTCTAGTAGATTTACTCTTTGTTCACAGCATGACCTGCGTCATTCTACCTCTTATTTATGTTGCTTCCTCAGCCTGGAATTCTTCCCACATATTTCCATATTGCATCATGTGTCCCGCCTGCCCACAAAATTTGTATATAGTAACCCTACAAGTCTAACGTCTGCTCATCCTTTAATCTTTATCTTAAACGTGATTTCCTCTGGATCCTCATCTGTGGGAACATTACTAAAGAGCCCTATAAAAGGTGTCCATAGTGATGACTGAAAAGGCTTTGAATTGTTTTTCTCAAATGAGTTTAGAAATGTATACTAGTTGACTCTTTAGAATCTACTACAACCCTGGAGAACTTGATTGCTTTTTGTTTGGTTTTAATATTTCTTTCCCCACTCTGGTTGCTCGTGTATTTCCTCAATTTATAGAAAGCAATCATTCTTTGTCTTTTACTTGCCACTATCAGAAATATGGAAACATCATGTTGTTCGCTTTTTATCCCAGTCTTCTTTGAATGCCATTGTTTGTGCAAATTCTAGGCAAACAAGAAAGACTTCACTGTTAATTTGCATTCAAATAAGCTAATATCCAAATATTTGCTTATTCTGAAATTTAAAAAAAAATTTGTGTCAATAAAATACAATGGAATTTCAAGAAAGCAATGAAGAAAAGAACTGTAATTTCTCGTTAGATATAAATCCAGACTTAAATACAGTATCCACTGATGAAACCACTAAACTCACCTGGCCAAGCTTTTCACAAGCAGTAAGGATACACTGAAATCACACATACATAGTACAATGGTTTGTCCAACAAGGTCTGAGAATTTAAGTATAGTGACCAGGAAGAAATGTTTTCCTTTTACAAATGAATCTGTATGGGAAGACTTTCTCAAAGTCCTAGCTATAGCAGAAACTCCTTCTCTTCATGAAAACTATTACTAAACCCATATAAAGAATAAAATGTAGAATGCCATGTTTCCTAAGAAATTGATAAACATTTGACTAATTGTGAACATGGATGACCTGCTGTGAATAAGTGAAGTTGGATTTCACCCATTTACTAATATCCGCTACTAGAAAAAGTGGCAGGGAGCCACTCATCTATCCAGTGTGATTGTAATCTGAAAATTTACTACAAGTAGTAAATACAAACAATAATCCCTAACCCAACATCAAAAAATATGTAAACCAAATGTTGAACTAATTAAGTATACTGACCTTGATAGAATGCATTTAAATCTGAGCCAAAGTGCGCAAGGAATGAAGAATTTAGTTATAGTAATATGAGAGAGAAAGAATTTAACTGTCGCCAGAGTTTCATATTGTGTGACTTCTAGGGATGAGTGCTGGGGGAAGGAGATAGGGAGGGGTTGGGGTTTCTGAAGATGCTAACAACTATCTGCAAATAGGCTAAAAATACAATAATTTTTAGGTTCTTAATACACTCATATACTGTGTAATTATGAGCATCTGCAGTGAATGGTCATATGCAACTCATCAATGAACTGGAATTTATTAAAGATAGTCATTTTCTGTGTTGTTTTCAAGAGAGCATGTATTTTTCCCCATAGTTGTATCTAAGAATATCTCAAATAAAACTTATAACACTCTTGAGTCCTGAGAAGCAGATTAAAATAAGTCAATACATTGTGGATAAACTTCAGAATTATTTTAAACAGTTATTTATAGCCTCTAATACAATGAACTGCCCCGTGCTTGTCAAGACCTGATAATTATTAAGGAAATTAAATATGATATAAGAAGACTAATGAAAATGGCAGGAATAACTATTGGGATGAAGTAAGCAGTATCAGATTTAAGTCGTCAGCATATCACATATCTTTTTGGAAGAATACCATAAATCAGTGGTTCATACTCTGACATCAATTAAAACCAGAGACTTTGATGGAAAAACACTCCCCCCAAGCCTTGTAGGCCCTGTCAGAACACAGAGAAAGCCAGACAGGTAGTGCTTCAAATATTTATAACATAACAAAACTATGAATAATGAAACGAGACATGGAATGTAGCAAATTGCCCTGATTTCAAATTCTTAATTTTGCCTTTATCTGTGTGTATATATTTTAACTTTAGTGCAAATGTCTCTTTTCACAGGAAAATTTTAAATGATATTTAAATAGAATTTTGAAATATTTAGTACTTCTTTGAAAATAAGAATACCATATTCTTCTCCTTCCATATCACTTCCCCATGTTATTTACTTGCCATAATTAGTTTTTTGTTTAAAAATTCCTATCATTTATATCATACATGTATAATTATTGTATGTGAATACATTATTAGGTAACCACATACAAGTTATAAAACTAACTTTTAAAATTTATGTTAACTCTCTTTTTTCCTGAGTGAATTTATAAAAAAAAAATAGCTCAACTCCTTCACTACGCTATTTTAGGTTAAACACTCTGCAACATCTTGAAGGCACAATCAGATATATGACTATCTCTCCTCACACTTAAACTTTACAGTGATAAGTCATATATCAGGAGCAAGAGAAAATGATATAACTTATGTATTAGATGTCCATTTTGTTATAGCAGTGAACACATATGACCCAGGGACAATTGTAATTTTTGTCACACAATAAATAACCCGACCAACTAACGTCTCCATAGTGTTCCATAAATTTAGAAACTGACCTTATTAGCAATCTGCTGATGATATTATTGAGGAAATATCTTCAAAGTAAATGAAAGAAAGTGAAGGGAGGTCATTGTTTTGATTAGTATGATGTGAAAAGAAATCTTCAAGGTAGGAAAGTACAAAATTAAATGGAAGCTGTTCTCAGAATTGCTTAAATTGTTCAAAGCTCTGTGCTACACCTGAGTGTCCTAATTATGACGGGATGAAAGAATTAATTTAATGGATTAGGGGACATTTTTGGATGAACCATGAGGTATGCCATATGTTAACTACGTTTTCATTATAGGTTTCTTTTATATTCATCAGAAACACTTTCTTTAAAAATACTCCTGGCTTGCAAAAATACATATTTTCAGTTAGTTGTCAATTTTGTGGCTCACTGGAGTGGGAGTTTTTTTTCCAACCACAGTGGCATCAAGGCAAATTGACATGAACCAAGTGCACAAATAGAATGAGTGAGCACAGATCTACACGTTAGTCTTCTACTTCCATTAAAAACAATAAGAGAGAAAAGATCATTAAATATTTCAATTTTTCTGATATCTCAAGAATTCTTGGCTTGTGGAAATGTGTAATCTAATATAAAATGCATATTTTTTGCTTGATATCTTAGGAATTCTAGGCTGGTAGAAATATGTAATTTGAGATAAAGAATATAAATTATTTTGCTTAACTAAAAAGTGATCGTGCAGTCTTCTGACATAGAGAGAAAGCTATTAATCTAATTGAAGTCATGTACAGAGAAAAAAATTAATTTAAACATAATTTAAAATTGAGAAACATTAAAGACTAATAAGGGCATAAAATGAATTTACATTAAATGCATGAAATTAATTCCATTTCAATTTATTCCAAGTATGAATGTATAAAAAGGTTGAAGCTAAATAAGAAATGGTTAAATTTTCTCAAACATTGAGGTGAATTTGAATTTATTTACAGTTTAGGACAATATTTTAAAAAATTATTAACTTTTCAGTGCCACAGTAGACAATATTTGTGACTTTATCTAAGAGCCTCCCTGGCCCCCATCTCTAAGCTCTCAGGAACTCAGTGTTGCACAGGTGTCAGGCATAAATGAGTTCAGAGAAGACAAGATTTTCCCTAGCCTTGGGGAAAAAATCATAATTAGTCTAAGACAGTCATTGCCAATATCACACTTTTTGGAAAAAGTTGTTCATCTTGCAATTCTACCTATTCTGATATAATAGAAAGTCTGCTGGAGGACAAATGTCATTTGAGATTCATCTCCTCAAAATAACCACATAAAGAAATACTGAATGTTCGTTCACTTAGGCACGTTATCTCTACCATCTCTCAGACTCTTATTTCTTACTTCTCCATTTCAACTGCATTCTAGCTGCTTTCCCAGTATCTTTCTTATTCCACTCAAATTCATCATCTTTACAGTTGACAGAGCAAGATATTAGAAATGCAATTTGATCACATCAATTCCCTGCTAGAATTCACTCAGTCACTCTCCAATTATCTGCAAGACCCAATCTTCATCTTTCGAAAGGAAATCCTCTAATACCTCATCTTCTTTTCCCCAGGATGGTTAAAAACACCCATTTTCTACTATAAACATCAATGTATGTGACTTCTCGGGAGAATGAGTCTCTTGACTACTGTGGTAATTTATGTATTTCTCTATGTTCAGTACATAGGGCAGCACATATAACATGAAGGAAACAGTTTACTAATACTTGCAGAATAGTGGAATTAATGATGTAGCTATAATTATTTAAAAGGAGCTACTAACTTCCATTGTGAAGGTTTAAATAGATCTCCAAACAACAAGAAAAACAGATTTTGTGACACATCATTTGTCACAGCATGCAGTATCATCCATGTCTGTGGTACGTTACTTTAAAATCATTTCACACTCAATTCTAGAGGCAATTTGAGTATTATCCATCCTGTCGTGAAACTCTAAGGGGAGATCTTGAGCTTCAGAAATTTTGACTCCCTTAAGGGACATGAGAATCAGAAAGAAAATGGTTATCTTTCCTCATACTCTTCTACCCTTTCTTTGCTAACATAAATGTCTTCATTTTATCTTGTGCACCCTAACCTGAAATATATCCTAAACACCAAAGAAATGACATCATCTGAACTACTCTTTGTCGTATCTCACAAGAAAAAAAAAAAAAAAACTATCTTCATGTTCTCCCTAGATTCACAGACATCACTAAAAAAGGAAGTAGCTAAATACTGAAACACAGTGAGTCACTGTTTTCAAACACCTTAAAAGGAAACAAAGTAGTCATCCATCTTCAGAAAAATTACTTACTAACTGTATCGCTATATTCATCTTTTAGTGTCAGGTTATTCGTTTTTCACATACTTCCACTAACTGTTTTTCAAGATTGTCTTATTGTTTCTAAGTTAAATTTAATGATATTTTACTTTAGTTTAATCATAAGTGCAAATTTCAATGAGTTTTTACAAAATAAATACACCAATGAAACCACCACTATGATAAAATATTTGAATGTTGGCAGCCCTCAAGAAGTCCCTTTGTGTTTCTGGTGAGTTATTACTACACACAAAAGTAAGCACTTTCCTGACTTTTATCACCATGGGTTAGCTCACATATTTTTGAACTATAAATAAATGGAATCCTACATTATGTCATACTTTATGTTTGATTTCAACAGCTTAACATTACCTTGTAAGATTTATACAGATCATTAAAGGTAGCAACATTTTTTCTCATTTCTGTATAGTATTCATTGTCTAACAATAATATAATATGTTTATTCATTTCACTTTGAATGCCTATTTAAGTTGTATCTAGATTGAGGCTGATATGGATAATCCAATTATAAACATTTTAGAACATGTGCACACACACACGCATTTTAGTTTAAGATTGGACTTATTGGGCCATGGGGAATTTATTAATCTAGTATAATAGAAAAAGATACAGAATTTTCCAAAGTAGTTTGTGTCAATTTTAACACCCAGAGTATATGAATGTGCCATTTATTCTACATGTTGCCAATAATGGCAAAGCTTCCTTGTAAAATTATAGCCATTCCTTTTAAGATTGTAATACCATGTGGTTTTAATTTGCATTTCTCTGGTAACAAATGTGGTTGAACAAAATGTCACATGTTCATTGGCCATTTGAATTTTATCTTTTCAAATATAAAGTGCCTGTTCAAACTTTTGCCCATTTTTATTGGATTCACTTTCTTTTTGATATTGATATGGTCTCTTATGTTTTTTGTATTTGAATCATTTGTTAGATGTATGTTTTAGAGATTATTTTTGTGAATCTTTGACTTGCACTTTCACATTTAAGGGTGTCTTATGGTAAAAAAAATTCTTATGTTAAATATATTTCAACGTATCACTCCTTTTCTTATAGTCAATACTCTTTTGTCCTGTTTAAGAAATCTTTGCTTTCTCAAGAACATAAAGATATGCACCTACATTATATTATCAGGTTTTTTTCTTTCCAATTTATATGTACTACCTATTTAATATATATGTACTTATGGTGCAAAGTAGAACAGAGGCATACAATATGGTAGCCACAGATACTATGTTTATTTAAATTAAAAGTAATTAAAGTTAAAAATTCAGTTTTTCTGTCTCATTATTCTCACATAATCAAGTGCTTAACAACCATATGTGGCTAATGGCAACCATATCAAAGAGATGTAGAATGTCTCCATCATCAGAAATTTTTTGACTGTGTTTGTAGAGAGTTTCCTCTACAAAAAAAAAAAAAGTTTTCTGTCTCATAAATATTTAATTGATTGAACACCATTTATTAAAAACAGTATTCTTCCCAAATTCAGTTATGATGAATATTTGTCATTAAACAACTATCAATATATGTGTAAGCTTATTCTAGGGATCCCTGTTGTGTTCCACTAAACTACTGTCTAGTCTTATGATAAAACCACATCTGTTTATTATGTAACTTATCTTAAATGTTTCTGTTAGTATAAAGTTTCCAAATGTGTTAGTTCTCAAGATATTTCTTAGCCCACTGCATTTCCACAAAAACTACACAAGACATTTGCCTCTCTCTACAATCACCCACAGACAAAAAGGTTAGGTTTTGCTTGGGATTGCAGTTAATCTAAAGATCCATTTGAGAATAATTAAGATTTTATAGTATTTGATTTCTCCAACCCATGAACTTGGATTCATTTTATTTATATAGGTATTTAAAATCTCGCAGTAACACTCTGTGGTTGTCTTTGTAGATGTCTGTCATATGTTTTTAAAAAATTACATTTTCAGGTATTTGATGTTTATATATTACTTGAAATGATATCACCAAAGATATAGTTTATTGCTAATCTATAAAAATGTGACTAATTTTAAAAATATTGACATCATATTCTGCCACCTTAATGACTCATATTAATTCTAAAAAGATAAAATTTTAAAATATTTTCTTATTAAATAATGTTATCAGCAAGTAATAATGTTTTTACTTGATCTGTGTTTTACATTGTATGTATGTATGTATGTATTTCTGTGAATTGGACATCCAGTCAGTGTTGAATTAAAACATCAATAGTGAAGATGTTTTGGGATGCCTGGATGGCTCAGTTGGTTAAGCATCTGCCTTCAGCTCAGGTCATGATCCCAGGGCCCTGGGATCAAGCCCAGCATCAGGCTCCCTCTATCCCTTCCTCTGCTCGTGCTCCTCTCTCTTTCTCAAATTATATATATATATAAATATATATAATTTTTTTTTTAAGAGAGAAGATGTTTTTCTTACCCCTGGTCTTCAAAAAAAGGTCACTGTTTTTGCCATTAAACTTTGTAACCAGCACTGCAACTACTATGTCCTTATCCTGCAATCTTTCCCTTAGCATTGTGGTCCATTAGAATTCCAACAGCCAATATCTGTATAATTAATAGGGAGAGTTTTTCTATTAAAAGTCACCAAGCCTAACCATTTGGTAGGCTTTCAATTGCCAGGAAATTAACACCTCAAGGAAGAAGTCCTTAACTACTTATTGAATCACAGTGGTACTTTTCCCTGAGGCATGTGTTTTGAAGCATTTCCCAGAGTTTCCCCATTGAATTAAGCTTCAAATACCCATGTAGTAGCCAGTTCAAAAATCTCTTTATGGAGTTCCTTCTCTATATCGATTTCCCTCATTCTTACTGGTGTTCCCTGCAACACCTAAATAAACTACTTCCCATTTACTCTTGGATGCCTGCCTCTGCTTTTGCTTCTGAAGCAATGCAAACCAGGGGAAGTGTGATTTTTTCTTCCACTTTTTAAACAGACTAAGAATTTCCTTTCTATTCTTGCTAAAGGTTTTTTTTTTTTCATTAATAGATGTTAAACTTAAATGCTTTTCTTTTTTTCCTATCAATTTAGTAAATTACATTGATTAATTTTCAAATAGCCAGGAGAATTTATATTTCTGAAATAAATGCAAGCTGGCCATCAGGTATTATTTACTCAATAAATTACATATTTGATTAGCTAATATTTTCTTAGGGACTTTTGCATCTGTGTTTAAAAGAGATAAGTCTTTAACTTTTTCTTCTTGCAATGTTTCCTTTTTCCTTCTTGTCAAGGAAAAATTGCACCAAATGGAATAAAAAAACAATGAAGACATTGTTCAAGGCTACTGCCATAGGGGAGATTGAACTCAGCTCCATGAAACAAAAGGAGGAAGCATTTCTAAGCACTGGGTGAATTAGGGCAAAAGTACTGGAAGGCATTAGAGAGGCTGGTCAATGTGTTTAGGCTATCTTGTTTGCTAAATTGGTATTGAAGATAGGCTCCTACAGAACCTAAAAGATAGGGGCATTAACTTTCTTGATTTTATTTTAAAGAGATGTCTCCCAGGTGCTTCGTAAAGACATTCCTATGCAATAAACTGACAATAGGCTGGGAGAAGATTTGCATTTTAAAGCAACAGAGAAAGGACTGGCAATTACAAGTTTTCTAAACTCAATTTTCTAAGGGCAAGAGCCTTCAAGAAGAAACCTATTTAATGTTTAGTCAAGCTGAAGGGACAATGGAAACTTTATGTTTAGAAACTTTTCAGATTCTTGCCCTATGTATCTCTTCTTTTGGCTGGTTCTAATTTCTGTCATTTTGCTATAATAAAACTGTAATAATTAGCATATCTTATTCCTCAGTTATGTGAGTCACTCTAGTCAATTGTCAAAATGGAAGGTCGCTTTGGTTCCCTCAAATTTTCGGATGGAGTCAGAAGTCTTGAACAGACTAGATAGTCTGGAGCATTGTTGCCTTACTTAACCATGAGTTCAGCTAGTTCCAAATATTCATTAATCAAGTATTTTTACTCCACCCACCCTTATTAATATATTCATTTTCATTCCTTTACTTTTCTTTTAGTGATTACCCTAGACTTTATAATGTACATGACTGACTAATTAGAGTATTCTTTTACTTCAGGTCTGTTAGTGATGAGTACTTCATTTTTGTTTCACATTTGAATGTATCTTCAGAATGTAGAAATATAGGTTGAACTTTTTTCTTACAGTATTTGAAACACTGATATATCAATTGTCATCTGGATTATATTTTTTTCTTTTGAGAAATCAGCTAAATTGTAATTACTGCTTATTTGATTGTAGTATGTTTTAATTTCTGGCTTCATTTAAATGTTCCTCTTGTCTTTCATTTTCACGTTTCATATGATATGCCTCAATACTGTTATGTACTAAAACTGCAGTAGGTGACTGATGTCAGCCTTCTGTAACCATCTCAAGTGATCTCAAGGAGATATCAGAAACAGGAAGAATCATAATATAGTTAAGCAGAGCCATGCAAGTAATATTTTTAAACAATCAGATACGATAGAAACATAATGTATTAAGAGAACCTAAGGGTCTTTCTTGAGTCTATGTGCAAATCAGAAATCTTAATTTTTACAACTGTAACAAATTATACCTTGTGATACATCAGTATTTGGAGAACTATTTTCAAGCATTTATACTCCTTTTCCCCTTTTGTACATGTAATCCCCCATAGCTAATAAGTTTTGTAGCTAACAAACAATCTGAAATATGGTCTCCCAGGCTACAGTAAGACGATAAATAAAGGATTTACTAACCTACTTAGAGACTGTCTTTCTTTCAGTCAACACTGTTTTTGTTGTAATTTTACTGCTCAAATTTGTAGTTGTTTTTTAGATTTGTAGATTGATATTTTTGTCTACTTTGAAACATTTTCAGCTCTTACATCAATATTGTTATTGCCTCATTTTTCTAATGTTCTTCCTATTTTGGGACCCCAAATACATACAAACTTTTTATCAAATTTCCATGTATATCCCTTACATTCTTTTTGATATTTCCTATGCTTGTTTTTCTCCTAATCTATTTTTCAATTCATCAGTTTTCTCAATAAAAGGTAAAATACAGAGGCAGTTAAGGAGATAATTTTATTCAGACTGTGAGACAGGGAGAATATTCATTAATGAGGACC
The DNA here is from genome assembly GCF_017311325.1 of Ursus maritimus. Classification (NCBI taxonomy): domain Eukaryota; kingdom Metazoa; phylum Chordata; class Mammalia; order Carnivora; family Ursidae; genus Ursus; species Ursus maritimus. The sequence continues at coordinate 36,161,753 of NW_024426996.1, read as the reverse complement.
ATCTCAATGAAGGGAGGAGGAACTAGAGATTTTTAGAGGTAAATTTACAAGGAAGTCATCAGTGTGTCTTTTAGGCGTCATCAAGAAGAATAGTGGTGGGCCTTAGGTGAGTCAATGAGAAAAATTGAGTTTGGGTCTTGGGATATGTGAAAACACTGTGGTTCTTTTTGTTAGCCTTTGCTCTGAACACAAAAGTACAGTGAGATTTCTCAACTTTCACTGGTTTCTGGGAACACTGGATTTCCATAAACTTCAACATTGTCATCTCTAGCTATGCATAATAGACTTGATAAACTCATATATTAAATTGTTGATTTTACTTATTTCATTTCCCAGTCCTAGTGTATGTATTTGGTTTTTAAGTAGATTCCACTTCCCTGTGAAATATGGCATTTTGTCATTTGTTTTCTTGAACAATTTAAATACAGTAATTTCAGTGTCTGTATAATATTAAAGGGGAGCAAATTTATTACCCCAAACTATACCTCTTTGGCATATCGAGTAGCTTAAGTTGGTTATTTTTAGAAAGAGCAGACACAGGTGAAGCTTTGAAAACTGAGCAAAAATTACCCTTTTATAAGAAACATTTATATTTATAAAAGAGACCTCCATTTGTAAGAGTGTCTGTCAACCTCTCTATACCAAGACAGAAGGATGACTCAGTCCCTCTGGAGTATTATCAATAGAAAAGACATGGATTTAAATCTGCTTAATAACCTTACCCTGTTTACTGTGCTTTCCTGGTAACATCCCATAACTGACTCCTCACCCCCAATATCTTCTTTGCCTCTAGCTGAAAATGTTATTTAAGGTGATGGCCGTTTTGGAGAGTTACTCGGTTTTCCTGGGTTTCTCCCATGTATGCAGGAGGTATACATATTGTTTAAACTTTTGCTTTTTCCTGTTAATCTGTCTTATATTAATTCAATTATTAGACTAGCCAAAGAACCTGGAAGGGAGTAAGGGAAAACTTTTCCACCTCTACATTTTCTATGGCTAAGTTTCTATTTTCTTTCTATTTTCTTTCTTTCTTTTTTCTTTCTTTCTTTCTTTCTTTCTTTCTTTCTTTCTTTCTTTCTCTCTCTCTCTCTCTTTCCTTCCTTCCTTCCTTCCTTCCTTCCTTCCTTCCTTCCTTCTTCGTCATCTTCATCTTCATCATCATTTTTCTTCAAGGTACTTTCTTGTTATAGTAGGTAATTTTGTATTGATTTTAGAAAAAAAATAATTAAAGTCTCTTTAAGAAGATATTGTCATCCCTATCCTCTCTCAGAAAATGAGTGTAGAGAGAATCACCTTTAACCCGTCAATGACTGCCTGTGTCAAGGTAGGTGTTTTGTCTTTACAAGGCTCAGTGTACATTTATTTTGTTTCAGTCTTCTCAGAAAGCCTCAGGTTTTTACTATGGCCCCTCTTTATTGACCTCCTGATCAAATCATAAGGCTACCAAAAACTTATCTGTACTTTTAATGTACTTTCTTCTCAGATCCTTCACCTTCAGTCTTTCACAGATTCTCTATTCCTGCCTTCCACGAGCCTCCCTTCTTGCAAGGATCTTGCTTCTGAAGCATTGACTGCTTTGTCACCTTATGATGCTTTTGAATCAAAACTTTTTCTAAATTAATTTATGATTTTCTTGTTATTCTTGGCAGAAGCAATGCCTACTACAAGACACTCCATCACAGCCAGCAGAGGAAATCTGCTTTCACTTACTCTTTTGCTACTTTCCTTAAATTGAAACAAATTGTTTTAAAAATATTTCAGAGATATATTGACCTGCAATTTGTTCTTTGTAACTCTTGATGATTGTGCTCAAGCAGATTTGTTAAAATCTCAAATTGTATTCAATATTAAAAAATAATCTGCAGAATCATAAGATTTTTTTAATAACATGATTTTTTTTAAAGCAAACCAACTGGACTGAGAACAACAATGTCTTTTTATAGTATGTGGTTGTTTTCATTGGGTTATTACTGCTTCTACCCATGAGTAGAACTATTATGTGTTTTGAATAATTAAAAAAGATCTGTTGCTTGTTGATTTTGGATTTGTTTGCCTGACATATTGAATTAAATATTCAGTTAGTGAATGACATATGGCATTTCTTCACTGAAACATGGCAAATATGGCTTTTTCTTGGTGCACAGACCTTGTTTTCAACCAATTTTACAAGCTGTGCAGGATGAGTGAATTCAAGAATAGACTGTTCAAGATTTATAAATCATATACATTCAACGATTGTCTTTTGCCACAAAGTAAATCTAGACTCTTGGATAATAAATATTTATGAAGATGAAACCTTTTCAGAATTCTAAACTGAGAAGCCATATGCTGGCTAACTGCCTCACTGTAACTTTCTTCTGTCTTTGTTAGTCTGATATTTCCAGTTTACTACATTTTTCATGGCTTCTCACTAGCTCAATTTTATCTCTTGCTGTCAATAAGATCTGGCATATGAAAAATGCAACCACTGTGATAGTCAACAAAGTATTAACTAATGCAATCATGTATATTAATATTATATGTATATGTTAAATATACAAAATTTTGTGTGTGATTCCTATTCTTAGAGAATTTAGCATGAAATTTTACCTTGTATCACTTGGGTAATTCCCCATATTTTAGCACCTCAAAAAAAATGGAAGCAAAATCAATAGAATCATTAAATGCCATTTCATGTAAACAGGTGGAAACTGGCTAAGAGTGATGATAATTAAAAAAAAAAAAAAAAACCTTTCCCCCCCCATTTTTTTGGTATAACTCCACTGGGTAATGATGGTGGGAAATACTTAATAGAGTACAAGAATAATTCTGAAGATGGGGCAATGATGTACATTTTAAGCTCTTTGAAGGTAAGGATTTTGGTCTACAGACCTTCCTTGTATATTTTTCATGTAGCCCTATGCTCAAATGTATATTGCATATTTATGAGTTGGTATTTCATCAGATTTCCTTACAACTTAGCTGTCACAGAGACAAGAAAGACAAGCGGTCTTCCAATACTGCTCACTAGAAGAAAATAATTTTGTGTTTACTTGGTTTCTGTTCTTCCTGACTTACTCATAGGAATCTCACTCTAAATGTGGTAACTTTGTGTTGTGTCAATTTTGCTAACTTAATTTCTCAGATTTCCCTTTCTCATATGGTTCTGGGTAAAGCCGGCCATGAGAGAAACTTGTGTGATATCTGGAAGGCCAAGGCCAAAATGAATAGTTGACTTTTTTTTTTTTAATATTCTGATGGTCAAAGCAGCGCCAAGACCTTTTGCAGTTTATGTAAATATTCATCAGCGCACTAGCTTACCTTATTGGTGTGGGGAAGTAGTTGGGCCCTTGATTTCTAAGGTTCTTGATAGATCTTATGGTTCAACCTCTGCACATCATGGCCAAGGCACATGTGCAGCTCTTTGGTAAAGGGTGCCCAGATTACAGCATAGGTTTCTCACATCATTAAAACTGGAAGTAATGAGCAACAGATGTGGGTGTTACTTTGTTTTTATGAGTTTCATTTTGTCCTCATGGATTCCTGTTTATCTCATAGTTTCCTAGTTATCCTCATCAATTACAGTCTGTTTTTCCTCACAAATTGACATCCAATATTTCTTTCCATATCCTGACCTTGACTTCAAGTCCAATATCAGATGTAGAAGCAACAGCCTTAAATAAATTGCTTAATCTTCTCTGATAATTATGTAAGACCTAACCCCTATAACAAGTCTCTTACTCTATCTCACTCATCGTGGTTCTTATTCTCTGGTCAAACCTGAAATTATACAGAATTGGGTGCCAATTCTGGGTTTTAAGGGATCAGGCCTTAAAAATTAGTTCTCCGAATTTGTTGTAGGTTATACAGAATTGTTTCTTCAGTCTTATTAGTTTTGAAAACATTAATGACTGTTTCCAGTAGTAATTGGGTTCATAGTAGTTCATGGCATGCCCTGACAAAGAGTTATTTAAATTATCATCTGGAGATACCTATAATCAAGTGCTACAGAAGGCAAGTCTTTGGATGGCTATGTAGTTGTTGCCACAGAATCCAGTAGTGAAAATAAGGGAGTGTAAGGGGGTTGCTTGATTTCTAAATATGCTAGTGGTTTGGGGTAATAAACTGATAACATTAGTACTAAAATCTCATCTCAACTTTGGGTCCAGGTAAGAGACCAGAACCCTTCTATGATCTCCTAAAATGAAACTTTTGTCTCCTCTATCCATATAATTAAGATTTTAAAAGTCAAACCTAAATCTTATCCTACAAGTGAGTAAATAACAATGCAAATTACATTTGTAACATCATGGGTGTCTTTTGTTAAAATTAGGGTATTGATTTGGAAGAATAAGGACCCTCAAAATTGGTATGGATCCTTATGAGCATAGTCTGTTGAAGCTGGGGACTTCGACCTCATAAATTATCCTGAAATGTTTTTACCATTAAAAATGGATTCACCTTCCTTATGAAGAGGTTACTCCTTCTTTGCTTGAATACCTGTAATGGCCTCCTCTGAAGTATTTGACTTGTAGTGAACTGCTGATACTCCTTAATACCTATTCCATCGCCTCTTACTGTTTCTGAACTTATAGTTAGATTCAAGTCCTGGCAGGCCAGAAGAGGTAAACCCAAGAGTATGACACATGGGAATGTACAATAAGCATCAAAAGAATTGTATGACTTTAGCTAATATGTATTAGCAGAAATTCTGAGAATATGCATGGGGATGAATCCTAACAGCATTGGAACAGAGTGGAATAAATACAATGTTGCACTGGGCTGATTTCTTTCTTTCTTTCTTTCTTTTTTATTATATTATGTTAGTCACCATACAGTACATCCCTGGTTTTTGATGTAAAGTTTGATGATTCATTAGTTGCATATAACACCCAGTGCACCATGCAATACGTGCCCTCCTTACTACCCATCACCAGCCTATCCCATCCCCCCACCCCCTCCCCTCTGAAGCCCTCAGTTTGTTTCTCAGAGTCCATAGTCTCTCATGCTTCATTCCCCCTTCTGATTACCCCCTCTTTCTTTATCCCTTTCTTCCCCTACCGATCTTCTTAGTTCTTATGTTCCAGAGATGAGAGAAATCATATGATAATTGTCTTTCTCTGCTTGACTTATTTCACTTAGCATTATCTCCATGGGCATACTAAGCAGAGATTCTGTTAAGATATTATCCTGATGGGCTGAGAACAGTTCTAGCACTGTACTTAGGTCACCAAAACATACTACAGACAGAGACCAATGGAGATGAACTGCTAGAACTTCCTCGGTATTTTATAGAAGAAGGTATCTAAATGTTTAGGATGTTTGAAAAGCTATAAAGGATTAATCGTATAAGACTTATTTATAAATTCTCTAACCTAATACTAACTAGCTTCACTGAGAGGATACAGAGGAGGCTTCCTTTATCAAGATGGTAATAAATTCATATACGAATGAAGCTTCAGAATTCTTAAGAGTTCTTTGCAAACAGAAGCTAGAGGAGCTGCGGCTGCATGGAAGACTTGTCAGAGCCACGTGTTGCTGCAGTTCCATGTATTGCTGTGGATCTGCTGGCTCACCTTGTTGCCAGGGAACCACAGCCAGACCTGAAGTTCCTCCACTTCCCACAGAGTCACACCATTCAAGCTCTCCAAATCCTGAGCCAAGTGGGTATGTCATTTCATGGTGAAGCTTTTCCTGCTCATCATTCATATTATTGAGATTTGAGTTAGCCAGAGAAAGACGTAGTTTCCCATTTGAACTACCGAGTTCCAAAATGTCAGTGTTTCCCTGGACTCCCTTACTTTGTGTCCACCTTTTCCATCCAACTGCCAGCTTGCTAACTTTAGGTCCCATATCAGACACAAAAGCATCAGTCTTAAAATGGACTTCAACTAGCTTCAAAAATTTGGTAAGGTCTCATTTCTACTATAAATTTCTTATTTTTTATCATTCATGGTGATTCTGATTCTCTGATATACCCTTACTGAACATCCTTCTATAACTCTGAAATACAGGGATTATACAACACCTTCCCTTCAACATCTATAATTATAATGTTAAAATTTAATATTTTTTAAAGATTTTTTATTTATTTATTTGACAGAGATAGACAGCCAGCGAGAGAGAAAACACAAGCAGGGGGAGTGGGAGAGGAAGAAGCAGGCTCCCAGTGGAGCAGGGAGCCCAATGCTGGGCTCCATCCCGGAACGCCGGGATAACGCCCTGAGCCGAAGGCAGATGCCTAACGATTGTGCTACCCAGGCGCCCCATAAATTTAATATTATCAGGGTTCCTGGGTGGCTCAGTCGGTTAAGTGTCTGACTTTTGATTTTGGTTCAGGTGATGATCTCAGCGATCAAGTCCCATGTCAGGCTCCCCACCCTGGCTTCTCTTCCTCTCCCTTTGCCCCTCCCCCCACTCGCACACTTGTGCTCACACTCGCTTTCTCTCTAAAACAAATAAATAAATCTTAAAAAATTAATATTATCTAATAATTATGTCCAAAATAATCAATGCTTTATTTGTATCTCTGTGAATGTAGTCTCATAGAAAACTTGCTGTCTCTGAATATAATAGGAATACATGGCCGAGTCTATACCAAAATAAGAAATATAATTAGGAGGACATTTTAGAGCAAAATGTCTCTTTAGGTCAAAAGTAATTAATAAGAAGTGTTGATCACTTTTAATTTTATGGGTAGTGACATTAAGGAGTCATCTTTACACATACTCCTTAATGTGTCCATTTTATGGGTAAGTATGTATGAAGTGTCATATTTGAAAAGCAATTTGATAGAGATAAAACAGCATTTCCATTCTGTAAAGTTCAATGAAAGAACAGAGATATAACCAGGAATATATTTGAATAGGATTGATCTCCATCTTTTGCCTATGTTCATGTCCCAAATGATAACAAGCTAAAATTCTTACAACTACTGGAATTGGGAAGGCAAAGGAGGGGAATGTTAGGGTGTGGATTGGAAGGCAATGCTCTTTGGGAAAATTGCAGGAACCTCTTATCAGGAAACAGGGAAATTAAATGTGGATTTTTGGGTCCTCAGTATTCACCTAGCCAATTCTCCTTGGATAGGCTAATACAATCAGCACCAACTAAATGGAAACTCCTAGAATCTGTTTCTAGTAGCTAGAAGTTCTAACTAATCATAGGACCAAACTTGTTCCCACTCCTATTGAAGGCAGATTAATTAACTACCACCAAGCATTGCCAAAACACAAGCAGGACAAGGATAGACTGGATTGTTCAGCTGTTCTTCCCTTACTTAGCTTCTAGCAAGCTTCTTGCATAGACTCATGCAAGTAAATTAATAAAGCTCAATTAATCTCAACCCACATTTTTAAACCACATTTTTTGCATTATGATTGCGTTTCTTTGTAGTTGGCTGGGCCTTCTCTTGGGCATAATCCTGGATTACCAAAGGGCTTGATCATTTAGTATTTTCAGTCAATAGAAAAAAGAAATAAAAATAGTGGATGCTAAAAGCTTCTTTCATCCCATCGTACTCCTTTCCCTGGGAAAAGGATGATAATTTACATTCACAAAGGTAAAAATGGGTTTGCTCCAAAGGCACCACTGGTTACTGAATAATAATTCCAATAAGTGGTTACAGAACCTACTTGAGGTTTCCTGACCACAGAAGACCTTAGCGGGGAAGTAAAAAAGGTTTAACATTAAATCATGTTAAATTTTTAAAATCATTACATAGGACTGCACATTTTAAGTTACTAAATTGTGATAATGTTTTCCACTTAAAATTGCTATAAGTCTCTCTCTTCCTTTAGAATCACCAGATAATCACTGATGCTCCCTGAGATTTTAGCCAAGAGCAGGGAAAAAGTAATTCCCTGGAGTAAATACTTATAATATCCCCTAAGCCATTCTTACTCAAAGTTCTGGGTAACTGTTAAATACAAACCCATTTGTATTAAAAAAATGTGATTATGTAAATCTTTAAAAAATGTGTAATTGTAATTGTACATGCACACATATATGTATATATCTACAGGCATATAGACATAGAGATTTGCATACACACAAATAGATCTATCTATCTATATATGTACATATATATATATATATACTCTCTCTCTCTCTCTCTCTCTATATATATATATATATCTTCTCAGTTGAATAGTTTAATATTCTTTGAAACTTCTTCCAATTTATTCAAAACAGCATAGTGTTTAAAAGCTCAGATTCTAGAAACAGAGATTCTGGATTTGAATCCTAACTCCACAATTGAGTAAACTCACTCAAATTACTTAACTTCTTGATGCCTCAGTTTACTCATTTGCATGATGGGGATAATAATAGTGACTATTCCATAAAGTAGTTATGAAGACTTCAGGGGTTAAACAATGTAAGATCTGAGAACATTATCTGTCACATAATAAACATATTAAACTCTGTATGTACAACTCCATTTAATCTGAATTTTTACATTTTTTTCTCTACAAAAATAAAGTGAGTTATATATATATATATTTAAATGAGGGATAATATATATATATAATATAAATATTATATATATATATTTAAATGAGGGATAATAGATTTGGTTCACAAAAGAAGAAAGTAATGCAACTTCTTTGCAATGTCCAATTCTTACTATATCTCTATTGTTCAAATTTGCAAGAAATACTTCCTAAAACCGTGGGTACCTATATAACCCCCTATTCTGCAACACGGGCTGTGGTAATAAACCAAATGGTCTCTTGGCTGACACAATGTTGAATTTGAATGACGTTTTACATAGGAATTTGATTTTTTTCCCAGTAATATATCTAGATAAAGAAGTTATTTTGCCATTGCATAAGTTAGAAGAGAAACAATTATATAACTCAAAAGATTAGAGTTAAGACAAATTGCATCTAGATGAGAAGATAGCAGCAATCTGAAAGATGTTTTATCCCTTAATAGACTTAGCTGTGAAAAACTATTTGGAAAGGGAAGATACAAATTATTAGTTCTACTTTGAATGCCTTTTACCAAGAGGAATAAAACAAGGTAGAAAAAGACCAAGTATAAAAATTAAGAAGAAATGCCTTTTTTGGATTTTGTGTCTTTGAATAATTAGATTGCTCTTCTTTAGTATTGGTTGCCGTTATAAATACAGATGCTTCAAGAACAAAAATATGAATAATTTAAAAATATAGATTTAAGTACAGTTATCATATATTTGTTGATTTCTCAATATTGTTTTATCTATTCCTATATAGTCAATTAATTGAAATCCATAAAACTACATTACAAAGGTAAATGATATTAATTAGAAATTCATATGGGGTGCCTGGGTGGCTCAGTTGTTAAGCGTCTGCCTTTAGCTCAGGGCGTGATCCCAGAGTCCTGGGATCGAGCCCCGCATCAGGCTCCCTGCTCCACTGCGAAGCCTGCTTCTTCTTGTCCCACTCCCCCTGCTTGTGTTCCCTCTCTTGCTGGCTGTCTCTCTCTCTGTCAAATAAATAAATAAAATATTTTTTTAAAAAAAGAAATTCATATACAAATATAACATATCTATTGAATCCTATTATATGTATATTATTAAGCTACACAGAGAAAGATGGAAAAAGAATGAAGTCATCTATATACAAGAGTTTTTTTTTTTTTTTCAGAATAAAAATTAGAAAATCAGGTCTGTGTGTGTGTGTGTGTGTGTGTGTGTGTGTGTGTGTGTTTCTGTGTTTTGACTACATAATCTTATACACTCCAGCAAGGAGCATTTTGCTTAAAATTTCCCAGCCATAAAATAAAAACTATAATATTCTCCTCTCTATCTCAGAATAAATGCAATGTGTTATGTGAGATCACTTTTATTCATTGGAAGGGGAGAATATGTAATTTACAACATTCATCAGCCAGTTGGTTTCCATTGTAGGAAGGAGTAAACCCAATTTTCCATTTACCAGGAAAAGTCAGAGTCAAATATTCCTCCTTCCATATTATTTATGTTAATAAATATGGTTATTTTAAAATACTTTACTCATTTTTCTAAGGAAAAATAATTTTACATGAGATTAAAATTGCAATTCAAAATATTACAAAAAGCAGTACAAAGATTTTAACCCATAACTTCATTATGTAAATACAAGGAGAACAGAAGTCAGTAAAACTAAATGACAGTTTTGCCTTAAGATTAAATGAGTTCCTGACATTAATCTTTATTACCATGGCTGATGGTAAATTATCAATTCCAAGGACTCTTTTTATTGGACATAATTATTCAGATTTACCAAGTGTCTCTAAAGAAGATGTTATCAAATAACTTGTTCAACTTCAGTGTTGTAAATAATTAGGACAGGATGGTTTTCAGTCAAGGTAGTATAAAAAATAGAGCACACAGGAATGTGTGACAAGGTAATATGCCCATAAAAATCTATCAACTTTCCTGAGGCACTGAGAAATTTCTATTGTCAGCATGATATTTTCTATTATGTCTATATATGGATATAACATTACTTTAAGAATGAATAGACCAAAATACATAATCCAAGTTATGTTTTCTTAATAGTGGAATTGGAGCTAACAGAATTGAAATATTTTTGAAGTAAATAGTGTTAAAATAGACAACTCAATGGAATTTGAATAGAAAAAAGTGCACTATTTTCTTCTCCTCTTGACTATAAAAGTAGATTTTAACTTTTTGGAAAATTCATCTTTCAAAAAAAGTTTATTGCTGAAAAGTGTTCTGGTAACAACATGCCCTCTTGCATTCATGCCTATCTACCACAGCCTAAGAAAAAATGGATCTGACTTTTTCCCTACATCTACAGAAACATCATGATCTTTAGAATAAAAACATGAACATATACATGCAAGGTGAAAATTTGTGGCAGATGAAAACAAAATGACCCAAGAAAAGAGCTTGATTCAAATGATCAAATAAAAGTGAATTAATTTGATGAGGTTAATTTTAATGATTGCATATTACTAACAAAGTGTATTTTAAGACAGTATAATTGATCCTCAAATCACTTATAATGTGTTGTTAACTTGCACAAACAAAAGCATTCATGGACGTAAATAACTATTCAAGGTCTTGCTGAGGACCACTTTGAGATTCTGTTTCTCCAGGAAACTCTGCCTCATCTCCAGTCAGCTGTGATTTCTTAGTCCTCTGAATTCCCAAAACACTTTTTATCTTTCCCATTCACTTGTAAACGAATCATAGATGACAGGATGGCATTTATTTAAATCATGCCATACTAATTTAATTTCCTGTGTGTTTTCTTTTGCCTACTAGATATTAAACTTGCAGATGGCATGTGTTGTCTCTTATCTTGTATTAGGCTACCATGGCAGACATTTGGTTGCTCATGATTCTTCTCTACCTTGTCATTATATATATACACTAGCTTTTCCTGTATTCCTTCAAAGAGTAATGTAAAGTAGAATTTGTAATTAACTAGTACCTCACTAATCTCAATAAGTACTAATTTATCTTAATCTCAGTTTCTTCAGGAAAAAAACCTGCCAAATGCATACATGTGAAAATCATTTGCCTTATTTTTTTTAAATATTTATTTATTTATTTATTTTAGAGAGAGAGTGTGCAAGCGGAAGAGGAACAGAGGGAGAAGGACAAGCAGACTCCCTGCTGAGTGTAGAACCGCACACGGGGCTCAATACCACAACCCTGAGATCATGACCTGAGCCGAAATCAAGAGTTGGACACTCAACCCGCTCAGCCACTCAGGTGCCCCTGTCTTATATTTTTAAGACAACCTGCTCATGGTATTTTATGATCTCTCCATTTAGCCTCTCTTCTCATAACCTATAAATCTGGGGAAAGCAGCTCAGATATTACCCTCCAGAAAACCTTCACTAGTAACCACTCCCCTTCCCCATCCTATGCTAGATGCCTCTCAGATACACTCCCATAGTTGCTGCATATCTGATAGCACAGGTCATTCTGTTATGTGCAGTTTCTAACCCATGGTGGTGTGATTTCTTTCCAGGCAAGACCTTCACTCCATTCTATCCCTGGCATGACACACAGTATCTGGCACATTAGGGACTATGATACCACCACCTAAAATGTGATTAGGGATCTAATTCATTCATTCAACTGCCTAGGCATGTGTCTATCTACCCATACCCAGCACAGTGTCTGATTACTGGAATTTTATCAAATGCATGCTGAATGGCCTGTAATAATTTTTATACATTTCATGATGTTTAGCACAATACCTAACACATTGTGAGATCTCTAAAACAACACACTTTGAATTAATGGATATTTGAGGAGGTTCAGTAAACAACAATATGAAAAGTAACACAAGGGTTAAAGTTGGGTTATAATATCAACAATGGTGGATGCTGAAGTACTAGAGAAAGGGCTTATAATGTGAATAAATGGTTACTACATACTACGACTATATAAATTCACCCACAGAATCACAGGGACTGCTAGACTAGGGAAGTCTCCTGTGTGTGATGGTAGGTGTGTGGGGCAGGTAAGGGCTTTCCTAAAAGGAGAAAAATTTTCTTTTCTACAAGCAGACTGGATCCACAGAGAAGAAAGGAGGAAGCTAAACTGAATGTGATCAAATGGTTCTCCCAAAGTTATCAATCTGGCATGTTTTCCTCTTATGCAGAGTGAGTGACAGGGTGGAGAGAGTTATTAAACTTCCTGTGCATGAAAAAAGATGTCAGGAGCAGGGAGGAGACATCTTTTAGGTCTATTGAAAGAATATAACAAGTAAACAGGGGCGCCTGGGTGGCACAGCGGTTAAGCATCTGCCTTCGGCTCAGGGCGTGATCCCGGCGTTCTGGGATCGAGCCCCACATCAGGCTCCTCCGCTAGGAGCCTGCTTCTTCCTCTCCCACTCCCCTGCTTGTGTTCCCTCTCTCGCTGGCTGTCTCTATCTCTGTCGAATAAATAATAAAAAAAAAAAGAATATAACAAGTAAACAAATATATTTTTATCAGATTTCTGCATCAAGAGGAAGAATATATATAGATATCCATAGAATTTCTCTATCATTTTTTTTGTCTCAAGTAAGTGAACAGTGGCAACTAGAAGCAGGAACAAACAGGATATCTGGGTGGCTCAGTCAGTTAAGCATCTGCCTTCAGCTCACATCACGGCACCAGGGTCCTGGGGTTGAGTTCCACATCAGGCTCCCAACTCAGCAGGGAGTCTGCTTCTCCCTCTCCCTCTGCCCCTATCCCCTACTCATGCTCTCTGCCAAATAAATCTTTTTTTTAAAAGAAACTTTAAAAAAAATAAAAAACAGGAACAAACATATAAACAAACAAAAGTAACAAAAGCAGCTGTAGCAAATATCAAAAGGTGGGAAAACAGTAAAACCAGGAGTCATGCTTCAAATCTAATGGTGGCTTTAATACAACAACCAGTTTTCTTTTTTTTATTGGATTATAGTTGACGCACAATGTTACATTAATTTCAGGTGTACAACATAGTGATTTGACAACTCTACACCTTCTGCTATGCTCACCAAAAGTGTAGCTACCATCTGTCACCATACGACATCATATGTATATATATATTTTTTTTTTGAGAGAGAGAGAGACAGAGAATGCGAGCAGGGGGTGGGGAGGGGCAGAGGGAGAGAGAGAATCTTAAGCAGGCTGTATGCTCAGCATGGAGCCCAGCGCAGGACTCAATCCAACAACTCTGAGATGCAGACCTGAGCTGAAATCAAGAGTCAGATGTTAATCGACTGAGTCAGCCAGGGGCCCCCATACAACACTATTATAATACCTTTGACTATATTCCTTTTGTTGTACTTCTTATTCTCATGACTTACTCATTCTGTAATTGGAAGCCTATATCTGTCGCTCTCCTTCATCCATTTGCCCATCCTCAACTCTTTCCCCTCCAGCAATCATCAATTTATTCTTTGTATTTATGTATGGGTCTGTTTCTGGTTTTTATTTGTTTTGTTTTTTAGATTCCATATATAAGTGAAATCATATGGTATTTGTCTTTCTCTGACTTGTTTCACTTAGCATAATACATTCAAGGTCCAACCATGTTGTCACAAACGGCAAAATTTCATTCTTTTTTATGGCTGAGTAATATTCTAGTGTGTGTGTTGTGTGTGTGTGTGTGTGTGTGTGTGTATACCACATCTTAAATCCATTCATCTAACAAAGGAATTGGTTATTTCTGTGTATGGGCTATTGTAAATAATGCTGCAATAAACATAGGAGTGCATAAATCTTTTCAAATTAGTGTTTTCCTTTTCTTTGGATAAATACTCAAATAGAATTGCAGGATCATATGGTAGTTCAATTTTTTAAATGTTTTTTGAGAAATATCTTTCCATTTTCCATAGTGGCCGCACCAATTTACATTCCCATCAACAATGCCCAAGGATTCCCTTTTCTCCACATCCTCACCAAAATTTGTTATTTCTTATCTTTTTCATACTAGCCTTTCTGACTGGCATGTGGCAATATCTCACTGTGGTTTTGATTTGCATTTACTTGATGACTAGTGATGCTGAACATCTTTTTATGTGTCTCTTGACCCCCTGTATGACTTTTTTTGGAGAAATGTCTCTCTATTTCTCAGGGAGTCTAGTGAAAGTTTTATCAATTTTATCTTTTCAAATAACTAGTTTCATTGCTCTATTTTTTTTTTTTTTAGTCTCAATCCCATTTATTTTCACTCTGATATTTTTTTCTTTCATTCAACTAACTTTGGGCTTTGTTTATTCCTCTTTTTCTATTTCCTTTATGTATAAAGTTAAACTGTTTGAGATTTTTCTTGTTTCTTTGAGATAGGTCTGTATTGCTATAAACTTCCCTCTTAGAACTGCTTTTGTTGCATCCCATGGATTTTGGTATGTTATATTTTCATTTTCATCTGTCTGAAGGCATTTTTGGATTTCTTTGATTTCTTCACTGACACATTTGTTGTTTTGTAGCATGTTGTTTAATCTCACATATTATGATTTTTTTCCAGTTTTCTTTTTGTGATTGATTTCCAGTTTCATACCATTATGGTCTGAAAATATGTTTGATATGATTTCAGTATTCTTAAAACTTATTGAGACTTATTATGTGACCTAACATATGATCTATCCTGAAGAAAGTTCCATGGCTACTTGAGAAGAACGCGTATTCTGCTCATTTGGGATGAAATGTTCTGTATATATCTTTTAAATCCATCTGATCTATTGTGTCATTTAAGGACCATGTTTCCTTATTGATTTTCTGTCTGGATGATCTATCCATTGATGTAAGTGGGAAGGGTCTTCCTACACTGCCATCTTGAACCACCCTCCCCACTTATGTTTTGACCTTCGAAATTCTTTTCATGAATATATGTCACTATCAAGTCTCCCTCTTCTCTAAATTCCTGTTTTATGTTGAGGCAGATGTGCAAATGCATAGGTAATACATTTTGGACTAAGTTTCCTTGATAGTATTTTTTTTTCTTACAGCTCAATAACCTTATACTGCTCTATTTTATAGGAAGCAGAACATTTTATGAGTTCAATTTAGTTTGTATTCCACAGCAGTAATTGAAATCATGAATTTGCTCCATTTGCTTACAAATAAGCAATTTATGGCTTGAATGAACTCTTTTAGTGATTACAGTCTTCAGCAGGAAGACATGGTATTTAATATCTTAAAAAATAAGCATACCTCTAGTAAATTTAGGGAACCATATGATGAATAACATGAGAATATTCATGTTGCAAAGGGACAAATACACAAGAATAATTTTTACACAAGAATGGACCAGTTGTGGTGAAATATTATTACCAATGACAGTGTCCTGTCTTACCCAGGTAGCTCCCTGAAATAATAAGGACACATTCTACCTAATTAATGGGAAATCTAAAATATGTGATGACAACATAACTAAACTGCTTTGAGGTATCTGTGAGAAAAGCATTATTTAAATACATCTTAATTTAATGTTCGAATAGGAAATAATTCTTTTGCTTTTTGAACATAGTAACTAGTCCTACTTTTACTTTCTGATCATTAAGAGACATATGATTTTGGTGAACCATAGCATAAAGCAGATTGTATTTTGATGCATGAGTTTAAAGAGAAACTTAAGTATTCCAATCTATATATTTTTTAACCTTTTCTTTCTAACTGTAAGTGACACATTTAGAAGTAAATATGAAGTTAAAATAATATCTCTTTAGATAAAAGTATGTGTTTCTCTGTTTTTTTTAAATATATTAATTATTTTCTACAGTCTCAATGTGACTACAAACTGCTATTGCCTTAACATGAATTGTATAAAGTAGTTAAAATGCTTTAGAAGATACCTTAAAATTTTTAGTAATTTAAATTGAGTCCGAATTTTGAAAGCATTTACATTACTATTTTGTAAATTATCAGACAACTATAACAATTAAAAAAATTCTATAATGGAATCTCCATTGACTGGATTATTTAAAATGACATTTATTAGATGATATTGTTATTGGCTAATTAATTTCAGTGGAGATATAGCTGATATATTGGCAATCATAAAAATTGTATAATTTACATGTTTTTGAGTTGTTACATGAGGCTACGCCATCAAATGTCTAAATAATTCAGTATATGGTAAGAATTTACCAAGTATTAATTAATTAATTTTCTCTTTTTTACCAGTCTGAGTGGTTTAAATGTTTTAGATTAAATGTATCTAGAGCCATAAAGATAGTTCATAAAAAAGATTGTTTTTTCCACACTGATTCTGAAGCATTGATTTTTGAATTTAGATATCATTGATTATTTAATTGTATGATAACATCACCTTCCTCATATACCTGCACATCATTTATCTATCCACTCAATCAATATTTATAGGTCTTGGTAATAGAAACACTCACTTTCTTTTTTAATTGTGACCATTTTAAACCTAGAAATATATCGGAATTAAACTCAATCTGGCAATTGTTAATATAGATGGTTTTATTGTCCTTTTACAGCAATAGACCTTCAGAGAGCATAGGCAATCCAGGGTCCTACGCTTGTCTCAAACATGTGTGTGAGGTTCATTGTTGTTGTTGTTTTTCCCAACACATATAGCTCACACGATTTTCCCTCCAACAGAATATTAAATAAGCTTCTCTTAAGTTCATCCTCTTCTTGATATAATATTCATTACATTTATGAAGTAGCAGAGTGAGAAGACTATTATCAGGACAGACTAGATATCACCACTTTCCAGATGCTTTTTTTTTTTTTTTTTGGTTCTAGGAGAGATTCTCTCATTTTAGCCTAGTCAACTTTGTTGGCAGTTTACAATCTTTAGCACTGACTCAAAAGCACTCAAGATTCTGGTGCACGGGTTCCTTTTACTAGTCCAGAAGGGTATTAGAACACAGAGAGGCAAGTAAAAAGATAAACAATATTCCAAATCAAGGGAAGGTTATTTAGCATTGGAGACAGGGGTTGTTCAAGGAAAATTAAGCTGGAGACTTAAAGCAGCATGACTAGGAGTAAAAACAGCGTCTTCCTGGACCACAATTGCTTATGTGAGAACCCCAGAATATTACTCTAATTTTTGTATTAACCACCCTGTCATTCATAATTTAACTATCAAGAAGAAAAGAAAGGTGCTCAATCACTCTTTTAAAGGCATTGTGTCAATAACTGGAAACTTACTAAGAATAAGACTTGATATAAGCCCTCCAGGAACTATTGATTACAATTATGTAAAAGAGATTCAAAATACATGAAGGGAAATGTAATAATTAAGACATATTTATGAAGTTCAAGATGAGCACTGTAGTGGTAATTCTTAATCTATTTTAGGTTTCTAGCATCACCCATGCTTGATCTTACTAACCCTTAATAAAATTAGTATTTGAAGTGGGGTATTGAACTGAGATACTGTAAAATGATTCCTACCTACTACAATCATTTTGGGTAGTTGAGAAAGTATATACAATCAGTAAAAGTAGAGTCCTAATTTACCTAATATTAAAATAGATACATAGCTTAATTAGCTTTGAAGAGCCTATTGATATGATCTAGCAACATTTGTGAGTCAGAAAGATGGGAAATTATGATGTAAGGCGTGAAATGAGTACTCAATATTTGCCAATAATTCACAAAAATCACTCAACTTAGTACTGACTGTAAATGGAGCACTCAAGAAATGGTATCAGATACACTCGGTTCTCCTTGCATTGGTATATGTTGCTCATAAAGCTGACTGATTCATATGAGTTGAAATCTTACCTTTTTGGAGATAACTTAGCGTCATTCACCAGCTTTATATTTTACCTGGATACCTTAGGATTACCTAGCATTCAATTTGTCATCTTCTCCCATAATCCAGATCCTATGTTGACGTACCCATTACTAGTTACTCAGCCTCAAAAGGATAGATTATTTTTATTTCACTCATCCTAATATACAATAAGGCATTATCTATCATTCAGTATATCTATGGATTATTTTGTCATCCTCATTGCCATAGACTTCTGTCATTTTCTATAAGCCTACTGAAATGACTTAGTCCTGACTCCAACTTTTCCCATCCAGTTCAGTTAACATCCTTTTATTGTACACATCTTTAAAAATTTTAGAATAATTTTAGCATCTAACACACTTTTTAAAAAGATTTATTTATCTGAGAGAAAGAGAGAGAGAGAAAGAGAATGAGTGGGGGGAGGAACAAAGGGAGAGAATCTCAAGTAGATGCCCACTGAGCTCAACCCAGACCCAGGGCTCAATTCCACGACCCACAATATCATGACCTGAGCCAAAACCAAGAGTCTGATGCTTAAACAACTGAGTCACCCAGGCACCTCAAGCATCTAATACACTTTTAAGAGTGTTTTCTCTAAAACATTGCTTGACTCACATCAATCTTTGATTTAAATTTTTTCAGTACATTGCTGAAGTCTTTTTTCTAATGATTTTTGCTTTTTATATGTTCCTTATTTACATTGCCAATCTTATCTCCCTCTATAATACTCCAAATTTTATTACATCAAAATCGATATTCATACTTTTCTCAGTATATACCGGGGAACAGTACATACTTGCCTTTGTGGCTTTTATCATATCATTCTTCTAGACAGAAGTAAATTCTTCTCTATTTTTTTAACATCTCCTTTTCCAATAGAGCAGAAAAAACTCATCTGTTATATCATCTAGACCATCATCATCTTAGCAAGCTCATTTCATCTTTTCACTTACACATTGCATTAAGCACATCTATATGGACCATTTTTACTTTACTTAATGTACATAATGTTTCTTTTTGTTTATTTTTCAGCTCAGATCTTGAGAGAAGGAACCATGCCTCTCTCAGAATTGTGTTGCTAGGGTTTAAACACTGTGCCCCACAATGTGTACCCAGTGAAAGTATTTTAACATTAGAGATGACTGATGAAAATTAATACAGGACAGTCATCTGTACTTAAGTATTGAACACTCTATAAATTACAAAAGTCTCTGTAAATTACTCTGAAAATATCTGGAGAATTTTTTTTTCTCTTCTTGAGGATATATGGATGAACACTGGATTTAGATTATGTATACTTTAAGGTAAACATTAAACATAGCCTTTCATGTATGAAAGCCTGCTATTTTAATCATTGTTCCTTACTGATACATTCTGTAACTTTGGTTAAGTCATGAAACTGTTGAAATACAGCCAGTAGCAAGATATAGATAAAAAAAAAATTACACTTGCTTGCTAGCTTAAGAAAAAAATGAGAAATGTGTAATGTCTTAAATTTGTCCAAAGATAGCAAACCCTAAATTAAAAACTATTAATTATGGTTAATATTTATTTTTTCAAAACTTAATTTACTAAAAGTATTTATATAAACTATGTCAACATATTATTCAATATGTTATAGCTCATTATGTTATTTTTTAAAATGTTGAATCATTTATATGGCTTATATGAATTTAATTTTCTATGAAAAAAATCTGCTCAAAAATGCTGCCAATTTTTTTTTTACAAAATCCAGATTTGTTTATAAATTTTGACATGAATCCTCATTATCAAATGCAATAACTGCAGGTGGCAACTTACATGAAAAAGCAGCAGAGTAAATGTGAAAGAATTAATGACGGGCTGTAGAATTTATTACAGATATAAGATATACACCTTTCAAGGTTTAAATTCATTTCCTATTTTATTATGGATAGGAATTAATGGCTGGAGAAATAACAATTCTGCTTAGTAATACAACTCCCCAAATTTAGTGAACATCTACTGCACACATGGAATGCTTCTTAATACTTCAGGGCATCTAAAGCTAGCGAGAATATCTTTAGCAATCATGGTAAGCCCAGAAGAGGACAGGTCAGACGGATAGCGGAACTGAAACAACACATTCTTACTTAGCAGATTATATGAGGACCTTCCTTACTATATCTTTTCTTTCCTGACCTTTTGCTTAACTTCTTTCTAGAATTTAGCATTTATTAATATGGTCTTCAATTTCAAAATGGATCCCCTTTTCTAAATTGGACCCATTCTGGATGTTATTTATCTCTTTGATTTTTTTTTCATCCTACGTCTCAGGATTCCTCTACTCCCGCCTGATGGACATATCAATGAAATTGCTAGTTATACTTGGGATGAAACTGCAAATTTATGCAACTGTACTGATTGAAGTGAGAATTTCTACTTTCAAGGTTTTCATATCTAGTGAAGAATCAAATAAATAAACAGACATAACTGCAATGTAGCATGAAAGAGGTTATTTCTGAGTGTTGTGAGAACCTGTTAGGGGACTATTGTATAGCATATAATATGTCCATGATATACAAGGTTGAAGTAAAACCCTATGAATTAAAAAAAATGATATCTGATAATTATAAATAAATGTAGGCAACACTTACTGACCACTTATTATGTTCACTTAGCACTATTCTAAATGTTTTACATGGATTAATTTATGAGGATATAAAGAACAATTAATAGGAGGCAGAATCAGGACCTCAACTTAAGACAATGTAAATACTGACAACATGCTCTAAATTATTATATTACATTTGAAAAAAATTGATAAGAGGAGGCCTGGGTGGCTCAGTCCATTAAATGTCTGACTTTGGCTCAGGTCACGATCTCAGGGTCCTGGGATTGAGCCCCTCAGTCATCAAGTTCCACTCTCAGTGGGGAGTCTGCTTGTCCCTCCCCCTCTTCCTTTGCCACTTCCCTGCTTGTGCTCTCTGTCTCACTATCAAATAAAATCTTTTAAAAATTGACAAGAATTAATTAACTTCAATTTTCACCCAAATTAAACATTTTGATGCAAATACATCAAATAAAAAATATAGAAAATATTTTCATTCTTTTCAAAAAACTTTATTATTTGTTGCTTTTTTCTGGTACCTACAGCTTACCCACTGGGTAATGCAACACTAGGTGAAAAGCATGTGAAGAGTTTCTTGCTATGTAGTGCAGTTAATAAAATGGGAGGGAAGTAATGAGGTCTGACCTAAGACAATAGCAGAGAGAGGATGAGAAATGAAACATAAAAGAGAGTAAGGATGATGAATCACTAAGTCTTAAAGTCTTAAAGTCAGAAGGTAAGTAAGGACAGGTCATGAAACTTACGGCTTGATCAAGTGAGTAGATTTTAAGCTTACAATATATGAAATAAAAAAATTTAGGTTGAGAAGAAGAATTTGGATTCATTCATTCAGCAAATATTTGCAAACCTATCATGTTTCAGTCTTTGTGTATAACTCTGGATTTGTAGTGCTCAACCAGAAAAAAATACTGTTTTTAACTCTATGAAAATTACATTCAACTTTCAGAGATTATATGCAAGAAAATTTAGAAATAGATACAATTACAACCTAGGATAAATGTAAAGGCAGAGTTTAATAAGAAAGTGTAACTTGAGGGGCAAGATACTTAAATCTATGGTTAGAAACGATATATCTGAAAAATGATCTTTTCGCAGAATCCTGAAAGTTGAAAAGTCAGTCAACTGTCATGTCAAGAGCTGGTCCCACTGGTCATGTGGGAGTAAAAACCCAGAAGTGAAAAACCTAAAGTAGGTGAAAGAAGTTCATTTGTCTTTGTTCAGAAATGTTGTACGGTTCTTCAATGTAGAGGACCTCACAACATTTGAGCACATATCTACCACATTCTAAAAATCTTCTTCCCTACCTGCTAACATGAGATAATAATAGTAGTCAACCTTACATCTGAGTATTTTAGTACAGTATATTAAAGGAAAATGCAACTCAGGTAGAACAGGACTGATCATTAGCAAACATGGATAAAAAGAGTGTATATTTATTTTGGGGAAACTGTTGGTGTATTTTCATTTCATTTGGGATAGTTGTATGACACTATGCAGAAGAACAATTTTGCTATTGTCTTAATTTGGAAGTAAAATTAGAAGTGCGGGTTATGGATTTGAGGTTGCCAAGAGGTAGGCAGTATTGGCTTTGTTCTGTATCAACATTGGTAAACTTAAACTACATTTTCCAGAATGGCCTTCCCTCTCTGATGCTGGATTAAAGTTGGCTAAGTTGACCACGGCTGTAATGTATGGAAGACTGATACAGGGTGCTAGATGCTATTGAAACTTGGGCATGGTGCTGCTGATCTGCTGGCTTCCCTTGTTGGTGTGTAACAGCTGAGTCTGGAATTTCTGGCTATTGTAAATAATCCTGCTATAGACATAAAGGTGTGTATATCTTTTCAAACTACTGTTTTTCTTTTCTTCATATAAATATCCAAACATCAAATGGCTGAATCATACAGTACTTCTATTTTTTAAAGTTCTTTTGAGAAAACTCTATACTGTTTTCCACAGTGACTGCACCACTTTGCATTTCCACTTATAGTGCATGGAGTTTCCTTTTTCTCTACATCACAATAACACTTGTTATTTCTTGTCTTTTAAATACCGCCATTGTGACTGGTGTGAGGAGATATTTCATTGCGGTTTTGATTTGAATTTCCCTAATGATTAGTGATGTTGACTATCTTTTAATGTAGCTGTTGGCCATCTGTATCTCTTCTTTAGAGAAGTGTCTGTTCAGGCCCTCTGATCATTTTTAAATTGGACTGCTTGTTTTCTGATATTTAGTTGTGTGAGTTCTTTATATATTTTAGATAATAACGCCTTATTGGTTATATGATTTGCAAATATCTTCTCCTATTAAATACATTGCCTTTTGTTTTGTCGACGGTTTCCTTCACACTGTGCAAAAGCTTTTTAGTTTGATGTAGTCCCATTTGTTTATTTTTGGTTTTATTGCCCTCACTTGAGGACACCGATCCAAAAAATATTGCTCAGACCAATATCCAAGAGCTTACTACCTATGCTTCCTGCTAGCAATTTCATGGTTTCTGGTCTTATATTTAAGTCTTTAAAGCATTTTTAATTTATTTTTGTATATGATATAACAAAGGGGTCCAGCTTCATTCTTTAAAAAAAAAAAACCTTAAAATATTATTTTATTTATTTATTTGACAGAGAGAGAGAGAGCACAAGCAAGGGGAGCAGCAGGCGGAAGGAAAGGGAGAAGCTGGCAGAGGGAGAGGGAGAAGCAGGCTCTCCTGGGAGCAGGGAGCCTGAGACAGGGTTCAATCCCAGGACCTTGGGATCATGACCCGAGCCAAAGGCAGTAGCTTAACCAACTGAACCACCCAAGTGCTCCCTGCTTCATTCTTTTGCATGCAGTTTGCCAGTTTTCCCAGCACCATTTATTAAAGAGACCCTTTTCCACATTGTATGCTCTTGCCTCCTTTCTTGAAGATTAATTGGTTATATAAGCATGGGTTTATTTCTGGACCCTGTTCTGTTCCACTGATACATGTGTCTGTTTTTGTCCCAGTACCATAGTGTTTTGATTGCTATAACTTTGTAATATAGTTTAAAATCATGGAGCATAATACCTCCGGCTTTGCTTTTCTTTCTCAACATTGTTTTGACTATTTGGGGTCTTTTTAGTTCCATACAAACTTCAGGATTATTTCTTCCAGTTCTGTGAAAAACACGATTAGTATTTTAATAGAGATTGCATTGAATCTGCAGATTGCATTGGGTCATTTAATTTTTTGTACTTATTTTTCATATCTTATTTTGTACTTATTTTTCATATCTGGGCTATTTTCATAGCCCAGATTTTTCATATCTTTTTTTCTAGCTTCTACAGGTAGGAACTTAGGTCATTGATCTTACACACCTTTGTTCATCTTTTATATCATCATTATTTGAAGTGAAACATTTCCTTTAAGCTCTGCTTTAGTTGTATATTATAATTTTGATATATTTTATTTTTATTATTATTGACCTTAATATTTCATAATTTCCATTGTGATTGGGTAATTATCTCCAGGTCAAGGGCTATGGCAATACTGGGACTTAGCTCATAAGTGCTCTTCTCTCAGGAACCATTGTTTTGCACTGTTAGATGTTCAAAATCTGAAAACAGGGCCCCATATATATTTTATTAAAGGTCATAGCTGTTTATGACAGTATGACCAGTTTTTTACTAGTTATCCTATTATATGAGAAAAGATTAATCCCCTAATGAACAACTTTTCATCACAAAGAAAAAAATTATTCATAGAACAATTTGAAAAGATGGAAGAGACACTTTTGGTAAGCTGAGAGAATAAATAAGTAGTGAAACTTGTACAAGATAGTTTTCAGATATATAGAGTATAAAACTTTTCTATTGATATTGAGAATACCAAACACAGTATCTTGTCATATATGGCCTTTATCATGTTGATGTATGTTTCCTCTATACCCAGTTTTTTGAGTTTTTAGCAATTCTGATCCTCGTTTTTAAAAATGCAATCCAGAAAAGCAGTTTGAGAACACTGGAGAAAATTTTAATGTAGATTTGATGTTAGAAAATATTATGGAACTATTGCTACCATTTTGGGCATTGGTATGTTGCTGAAATTTTAGGTGATGCATATTGAAAAAATTGAGTGAAGAATCAGGCCACCAATAAGCTACTTTCATAGTGATTCAGATATAGGTGTATATGTGTATGTGAGTGTATGTATATGTGTAATGTAAATCAACTATGGAATGATGTAACACATTGCTATTCAAGATGGAGGGCAAATGAGGATTGGTTATAATTTTTTGTACATTCTAAAAAAAAAAGATAATGAAATATTGGGAAAAGGCACCATGGAAAATAAATCTAAGACTTCAACTTTGTTTCTAATAGTGACTAATCTATCTCACTGCCTACCAGTGTCTGAAGCCCAGTAGGTGCTAGGTAAATACTCAATGAACAAAACATATTACTGAATTAATCAATAGTTATCATTCTCTCATATGGCTGGGAGAGTAACCAATTATGAAAATATATTGTGTTTCACCATCTAAAAATTACATAAACTGAATTTTAAAAATATAAGCATATTTTACTACATATACAAAACTTATGAGTATTTTTATTACTAATTTTACTGTTGTCATTACAATAACAGCTACTTTATTTTCATCATATAATTCAGTCTCTACAAAAATTTCTTATATATTTAGGTTCATTCCTTCCATTTGAAGTGACTTAGGTAAAACAGAGATTAAGTACCTTGTGTTAACGCCCCCTAGCAAATGGCAAATCTAAGACTTGAACCAAACAGTTTTTACTTTGTTGATATTGCCTTTTTTAGCACATCATGTTTCTTATTTCTAACGTCTCTGTTTTTTTAGGAAATCAGGTAAATATAGTTCTCAAACAGTACATGACTTAAAACTTAAAAAAAAAAAAAACATTCTCATTGACTCTTGACAGGGGAAATGTGTTTGTGGCTCCTTTGCTACAGTAGTCAGTGTCAACAGAGTCTACAATTACTTTTCCCATTTGCCTCATTTGACTGACAGTAATTGAGTTTACTAATGCTTAGCAATATTATATCACTGTAAGGGGCCCTTCTCATTCCACTCTGCTTGAAGTCTCGTCCTATTGCTCTGGATGATAGAAGTTAAAGGGGTTTTTGATGTTGTTTTTGTTCTTGTTCTTTTACATGTTATTTTGGCTTTTAATCCATTGAGGCTTAATTTAAGGACATTAATAGCATTTACGGGGACACTATTACAAAGTGGGCAATTGGTAGTATAATGGTTCATTTTAAATCGGGAATGAAAAATTATATAATTCTCCAACAATTCTTATATACATATAGTATTACATGATATGGATTAGAGAAGTGTAACTACAAGGAAAAACAACACAAACATCTTAAAAATGAAAGTGTCTCTTCTCACACAGTGAGTATGAATTTTTTATTAACAGCTATAACAATTTCAGTGTTATTAGAGCGTAGATTTTTTTCTCCCCCTGTGGACTTTTAAATAACTGAATTTTATAGAACAATAAATAAATTAATTGTCCATTGGAACATTCATAATCAAATGGCAATTTCAAAAAAAATATTTTTCATGAGTTACTTCTGTCCCCAGCTTTTGTTCCTTATCATTCTACAAAGGTTAACAGCTAAACAGCGTCTACTCAAAGTTAAAGGAGTCAGACTCAGTCACAAGCTTAAAGGGAGCTTAGATATACCAATCCCACTACTTAAAGATCACCTAAAGGACCTCTGGCAAATGGAAATATCAAGGAGATTGGAAGTGTAGATATACATTTAAATATGGGTATGTATTTTTCCTGTCTTTTGTAATTTCTCAAAATGTGTGCTGAAATAACTGGTATAAAATTAAGTAATTGGAGAAGAATGTCATTCTAATAAAAATGGTCACATAAATAAAGCAATGGATATATCATATTACTCCCATTTCCTAATCATTTATGCTCTTGAAAAGTTTGTTTGTATTTTTTTGTATAAAAACACAAATATAGGGACTCCTGGGTGGCTCAGTTGGTTAAGTGTCTGCCTTTGGCTCAAGTCATGATCCCAGGATCCTGTCCTGGGACCTAGCCCCACATCAGGCTCCTTGCTCAGCAGGGAGCCTGCTTCTCCCTCTGCCTGGTGCTCCCCCTGCTTGTGCTCTCTCTTTCTCTCTCTGACAAATAAATAAAATTTAAATAAAATTAAAGATTTTATTTATTTATTTATTTGACAGAGAGAGAGAGAGCATGAGGAGGGTGGGGAAGGGGCAGAGGGAGAGGGAAAAGCAGGCTTCCTGCTGACCAGGGAGCCCAACATGGGTCTTGATCCCAGGACCCTGAGATCATGACCTGAGCCAAAGGCAGCTGCTTAACCGAATGAGCCACCCAGGTACTGGAGCCCAGTGTTTCAGATAATTACATCATTATTAACTCACACTGATTCCTAAACTAAGTAGGGCCCCTGTTACTTAGTCCCATACAATTTTGTATGTTTTCATAGATCATGAATATCAACTGCTCATAAATTCTATTTGTTTATGTGTATATGTTTCCCTAGACTCTAGTTCTTGTGGGTAGGGACTGTGAATGGCTTATTCACGGATCTCAATATTTAGCTCAATGTTTAGGGCTTAGCACAAAAAGGAAAGCTTGATAAACGTTTGTTGAATGAATGAACAAGTGATTAATGAATCTATAGAAATCTCATTCAACAAGAAAAAGAGAAAAATAATTTTAGGGAAAATCACTAAAATTATGAATACTTTTGTTTATGTCCAAATTCTTCCCATTTACAATAAATAAAAATTTATTTTCCCCTTAATCTCATAAAAGTGTTCACAAAGTAACAAATCTCTTCCAACTGGACATTGTCTTTATTGGGACCCAGCAAGATACACTCTGCAGCCTATGTTTGTAATGTAAACTTTTATTGGAAAAGAACTATGACCATTTGTTTACTCATTATCTACAGCTGCTTTCTACAATAGCTTTCAAGCTACAATGGTAGCTGCAAGAGAGCCTATCTCACCCACAAAACCTAAAATATCTAATATATAATCTTTCCAAAAAAAGTTGTCTGACTCTTTTAGTACATGCTAGTGTACTAAGAATGATTCTTAGTACATGTCTGACTCTTTTAGTACATGTTGAGATAATATTTAAAAGGTAGCAATTCCAAATTTTGTCAAATTCTCCCAGGTTCTTTCTACAAGCTGTGAATTATTTAATTTTACTAGTAGGTCTTTTGGAATAGATGCTATTGCAAAATAAATTTCTCAATGCAGTGTTCTATATGTAAATTAATAAGGTTAATATCATAATTCTAAGCAATTTGTTAAAAAGTGTTAATCATTGCAAGAAACTGTCATTCTACTCTTGACTTAGAAATTTAGTTTTAGGGGCGCCTGGGTGGCTCAGTCGTTAAGCGTCTGCCTTCGGCTCAGGGTGTGATCCCGGTGTTCTGGGATCCAGCCCCATGTCAGGCTCCTCCGCTGGGAGCCTGCTTCTTCCTCTCCCACTCTCACTGCTTGTGTTCCCTCTCTCACTGGATGTCTCTCTCTCTGTCAAATAAATAAATAAAATCTTTAAAAAAAAAAAAAGAAATTTAGTTTTAAAAATAATGAAACTAAAAAATGACAGTCACATGCATAAAGACGTTTGTTGTAATACTACTAATAATTGTCATATATTAAGTTATGCAGTACATACAGCCATGATGCATTTAATCAAATAATATGTAATTAAAATATGAAAATTACATAACCAACTGGGTGACAGCATTGGATAACCTCATAACTAACTAGAAGAAGACAAAACTGTATCTATACTAACTATGCATGCTGAGGGAGAAGAATGGAAAAGTTGTTACAGGATAACGGATTTTTTTTTTTTCTCATTGGCACTTAGTGTTTTTACTTGCCACTGTGTTTTGTCCTTATAATTTTTTTCAATATGGGTTGAAATCTGCCACTTAATGTTAATTCTTTAGGAGACGATATGAAAGGAAATGAAGTATATACAAAATTATTCTTATGGTTGAGTTTGAAAAACTACCCAGGCATGAATTATTGGAAGATCTCAACCACAATAAAAAAAAAAAATCATAGAATTTTAGGGCTAGAAGAAAGAGTTGATTTCACTTATATTACAAAAGAAAAAAAATTAAACCATAAATATGGTCAAGTGACCTGCCTGAAAAAGCATTACGTATTAATAACTAAAGTTGGACTACATCTGAAGTCTCCTATATCTAGTCAGGTGGTCTTAAATCGAACACTCTTTGCTATTGTTCTTATTTTAGAAAACACATGAAGTAGAGGGAAAATGTTTTATAACTTCTCATTCAGGCTTTTGATAATGTAGAAGCAAATTTTTTTGTTTCTAATTTTAATAGGAGAATGTGGATGTTACTGGTTTTATATAAATCATAAAAAATAAGCACAGAAGCCCACTCATATAAGCAAAAATAAAACCATATGATCTTTTTATTTCAATTACCATATATTTCTTTCAATTGTTTTGGCTTCAGAAGAGACAAATAACCTTTCCGTACCTCATTTATCCATCTACAAAACAAAACAGAATAGAAAAGTATCCTTGCTCCCAAAGGACTGTATTAAAGAATGTGCATATACTGTACAATACTATCGAAAATTGATCATTTAAATTTTAGTTCTTTGGGAGACTAACTCTAAATTAGATTAAGTGAAATGAAGAATTAAGAAATCATAAAGATAAAAAATTTAAAATACCTTATATTTTAAACGGTAATATTTACATTCTTAATAATTCCATATTAAATACATTGAATATAGGATACATTTAAATTTTAAAATAGTACTGTTTTTGATGTCCTATATGTGTATTTATTCATAATGTTCATTGATCCAAAAACAGTTTGACAGTTTGCAAGAATATGTGTACAAAATGGGGAAAAAAATACAACATAATGGAGGAAGAGAGGTAAAAGGAAAATAGCAGTCAGAAATGACATTAGAGCAAAAAATATGGCAAAGAGTAATGGAGCATAAATTTGGTTCTAAAGTCATGAAGAGCCATGGCAAAGTAGGTAATAGTTCAGTTACATAAGCTAAATTTTTAGCTCATAAACTAAAAATAAGCAGTTGCTGACAAATATAATTGTTCCTTATGTGGATACCAGAATGATTCTCTCATGTTTCATTCTTGTGAAAGAGGTAATGGAAATGGTAACCTCAATAGGGACCATTAAAGTAAATGTAACAAGTAGGCTCCAAGGCTAATTCTTAATCTACTCCTAAACGTAAGCCACGGTTTAATGGAAGATGCCAAAGAGGTAAACCGGATTCTAATCTTTTCGACAATCTGAATGATCTATAGAGAGATTTTAGAATGTCCAAAATAACAGATACTTAGAAAATTGATATTGTTTCTCTTACTTGAAATTTCTATTGTAGAGAGTGGCAGTAAATTTGAGATTGTATTCTGGCAGATTCTTGAATTTCAGAAAATATCAGGTGCTAATAAATATTATTACTATGTGCCTAAAATGAACTAAGCTGTTGAAGATTTTGGCATTCTCTTATAAAATTGATCTAATGAAGGGCTTGTGACTTAAGAGAAGTTCACATCATCTTCTCTAAGAAGTGAACCAGTGAAATAGCCACAGGAAATTATAAGGCTATCTCAAAGAACTTTTTGTTAAGTGCAAAACTTTTGTTTGGAAAAATTTAAAAAGTAGATGACATCAGATGCTAATCTTTACACAAAAATTATATGTGTAAGTACATTAATAAAATCTCTCTTGAAATAAACTTTCTAATTATTCCAGAATGTTGTCTGGTTATAAATTTATGCCTGGTCACAGAATAAAATTGTTGTATAGGGTTATTAGCTATGAGCAACTAAAAGTTATAGTGAATAGGGTAGGTTGGGGAGGGGATATCATAAAACTTCTGTCCAGGGAAATGAATGAATGAAATCAATACATTGTGCTTTAAATTTACAGCCTTTACTGACCAAAGATTTTTGTAAAACATAACACAACTCACAAAATGAAAACCACCTTTCCTGCGCCTAACTATATCATAGAAAAATTCTGTCTACTTACTGTTAGGATTTCTCAATATTGCAAGGACACAGCTTGCTGAAGTTTCTCCAGTATTTAGTAAAAAAGTATATTACCCAAAGGCAATAGAGACAGGTTTGTGAAATACCTTAATGTTAGGGAATGGATTCAGGGAGTAAAAATATCTTTCTCCAGAAATTAATAAGTTTTGTCCCTGATGTGAAAGCTACAGTATAAAATACATATGGCTGAAGAAGATGTATAAAAAAGTTTATTGCTAAAATGCATGATGTTTTTCAGATCTAAAAATATCATCAGTGCAATAAAAGCTTCATTTTGCAGTTTGAAATTGCTGTGCCTACCTATTTGCAAACTCCTTCCTGTTAAAATTCAAAAAGAGTGACTCTGAATGGAAACTTAATGTGTGCCGAGTAGGTTCCATTATTGAGAACATAATTACCACATACAGTGCCTTGCCCAGCTAATAATGCAAGCAAACTAAATGACAGGGCTGCAGTGAGAGGTGGTCTCAATTTTAATGACTACATGCAAGAGGTTTCATAAATCTCCACTAAAATAAAAGACTAACTCCTTGAAGAAAGTGCCATTAAAGTTGGGAAGTACTGGCAGAAATGATTATGAGTGGATTGAACCAGAATATTCATATACATCTCTCCTTTTAGTATTTTTTTCTCTTGAAATTTAGAGACATAGCTATTACATTGTTTGGCCCACAACTGGAAAAAATGCAGATCCAACTGTCATTTCACATTTAGTATATCTCTTATCTATATAGCTTTACCTCTATAAATCTGTGTATCTGTATTGTATATTAAATCTATACATATTATTTTGTTATATTACTATACCTATATCACTCTATTATTCTACATCTAATTATACAAATATTCCATATATCTACATTGATAGAAAATGATATAGAGATAAATATATATATATATCACTACTTAATATATAATATGTATCTATTCCTACATATATGTATATGTACCAATTTTGTGATTTTCTCCCCCCATATATAAGCAGAATGATACCTGATGTATTGTTAACAATTATTTTTTCATTTAATATATTCTTTAGAATGATGACAGGCATATGTATAATCCTTGACCCTGAAATGAATATACATATTCAAATTCTAGGAAAAATTATGTTCATAACTTTATAGATGCAGATGTCTGGTAATTAAGGTGCTGTAATTGCCTTACAATTAATTCTCCATTTAATAATAGAGAAGACTTCACATTTTTGTCACAAATAGCACAGCAATTTTCCATGGATAATATATCTTTAGATTTCCTGAATGGACTTTTCTGCTAAAGATCAGTGTAGGAAACAGAAACCACGGTAGGCAGCTTTAAACACGAAGAACTTTCATACAGGAAATTATGTGGTTGCTGAAGCACTGCCAGGGCTGAAGGAACGGTTCCTCAGCCAGGGTATCCTGGACTAACTCCCGGATCTACGGAATCGACCTACTCCTGGAGCACCAACTCTGAGGTCACAACTGAAAATATGCCGGAAACAAGAATCTCTGCCTTTGCTAACACAGCCCAACACTCATGAAGCGGGAAAACGTGCTCCTCGCGATGCTCTCCGGGGATGAAACACCAGATTAAGCCATTGCATCCTTCTGCTTGTTAATGAGGAAGAAAGTTGGAGTTTGGACCCTGCAACACTGTTGTTGGGAACCCTCACATCTCCAGAGTAGTAACAGCCAAAAGCCGCAAAAGAAGAGTTTCTGCTTAACTCTTGCCTTTCAAATCTTGTTACACCTACAGGGCATCCAAATAGCGAAGCCTAATTTGCATTCAAAAATCTTAGCTGAAAGGGAGTCTGGGAAATGTAGGTTTTCAATTTCAACCTTGTAGTGAATGAAGGTTTACATAAGATATTAGATTGAATGTCTAATATGAGTTACTTTTAACCAGTATAATCTCCACATAGGAATAAAATATATCCTAAATAGAATGTAACAGCATTCTACAGTAATATTTACTCCCTAAAAAAACACATATATTCCCAACCTTACAGGGTTTTCTGTTCTGGCAGAAAGAACAATTATTCCAATGGAAAAAAAATTAAAAAAAGAAATTGAATAAATTTGGCAAAGAGAAGTTAAAATGGGGACAATGCAGGAATATCCTAAAAGACTGTTAAGAGTTTAATAGAGAGAAATTCAGTGTATTTTGAGGTCAGCAGCAATTTGTGGTCATGTGAAAAGTAAAAGTCAAACTGAGTACACTCATAATTAAGATTATTTCCCAAAGTTCACCTCTTTAAACTTGGAAGTTAGTGACATTCATGGAGGTATGGGGGAGCATATTTTACTAGATATTTACTACATGATGATAACATATACCAACCTTCTTTTTTAAAAAAATAAATGTTTCCATAAAAATTACTTTATGTGCTATTTTTTCTGTTGTTGCTAAAGCAATTTATCACAAATTTAGTGGCTTAATATCACCTGAATCTATTATCTTACAGTTTTGTAAGTTAAAAGTCTAAGACACTGGGCTTAAATGAGGATGAAATCAGAGCTATGCTCCCTTCTGGAGACTCTAGGGGATCTGTTTCCTCGTGGTTTCCAGCACCTAGAGAATTCCAGAATTCTTTGGTCTCCTTCAACTATCTTTAAAACCAACAATTTTACATTTCTCTGTGACTTTTTTTTTCTACAGTCTCATCTCTATTCTGCCTCTGTCTTCCACTTCATAAGACATGTGTAATGACACTGGTCCCACCTGTATAATCCAGGATAATGACCCCATCATAAGGCCCATACCCATAACCACATTTACAAAGTTCCTTTTGCCAAGCAAAGAAACATAATCACAAGTTCTGGAAATTAGTACATGCACATTTTTGGGTGTCTATCATTCTGCCTACCACATCTGCTAAGAGTAAGAATAACAATGATTGAACTTCCTATGCAGAGAAAACCTTAGCTGTGATAACTTACTCTCATATTTTATGTTATTATATGTATGCTAAGAGGAACGCATTTTAATAGATCTTTTGGAAATATCTGAAAGTTCTCATCCTATATGGTTGTTTTGCCCCAAATATATGCAATTTGGACCAATCTAGTTGGAATACAGGAAAAGCAAGTTCACTTCATAGGAATAACTGCATGTGAAAAATATTTATTTCAAAATGATTTTATTAATATAAACTTATACATATGCTCTGAAAATAGTTTCAGAAAATTTCTGAGTACCTAAATTGTTTTTTAACATTCAACTGTAGATTAAGCCTAACACTTGGATCTATTTACTATCTCTAATAGAGAAGAATGTCACTGTTACAAAATATTTAGAAACATGCCTATTATCTGCATCAGTTTTGTTGCATCTGTTTCAGAATAATGATTTAGTTAAAACCAACCTGAAAGTGATTTCAATTTGGAAGAAATGAATACAAGAGGTTCAACATACAGTTTAGACATTATAGTTTTTGGAGTAAAAAAAAGGCTTTACTGTTGACAGAAACATAACATGGGAATGTGAAGGCAGAGGTTAAACAGGGACATGGAACAAGCCCTGCTTAGTATGTGTAAACTGATAAAATACAGATGTGTGACCAAAACAAAGTAAAATAAAAATAGGTATGGATATAGAGTAGCCGTACACAGGGTGTAATTCTCAGAGGAGGTGGAAGTATATGTGTGCGTTCATATTTCTGTCAAAACAGATGAAGAACAGCACCACTGCCATGAGGAGAGTTTCCACAGACCTCACCAGCCCATGGGGTACCATTAACAGAAATCATTTCTATTTCTCAGGCCCTTTCCCCACTGGCTAATATAGAATATCGGCCTCCCTTCTGGTCCCTGCTTTTTCCACCTAAATTTCTTCGATTTCCCAGGTTGTCTTGCATGTGGAACAAGTCCAGACAATGTCATCCTCTGACTGCTACTCCCACTTGTGGGGGGTGCCGTTACTCCTGTCACTCTCTGAGGTTCAGTTCACTGCAGAAAAGCCTCCAGAGGCACTTCTGACTGCTGCACGCCACTCCATTCGTTGTCTCTCCAATCACGCCACAGGTGCACCAAAAACACCCACAAGCTCTTTAGCAGAACAAATGGGAGAGTGTCTTACTAGTTCTTCAGTGTCAGAGCCTGTTTAGCAACTACCAAATTTTTGTGCTCTGGTCCTCAAATGTAGCATTTTGCTGAAACGCTTTTTTCTATTTGCTCACAGGCTTCCCTTTCCTTTTAGAGGGGCGATGTCCAAATAACTAATCTCTTCGGGTTCATGTTTTCTCTTCTCCTTTTGTGTATTCAGACAACCTTCTTTTTTATTTTATTTTATTTTTTCTCTTCCTGTGAGTTCTCTTACAAAAGCCTCAAACCTCCACACAAGTGGACTTCTGCTTAGATTTCCCCACCATCTCCCCAGAAAGGCACAGGCGCTTACTTCTTTCTGAGCAATAAGCCAAAGCTTAGATCTAAGTTGAAATCTACATGCATTCATAACACATACCACCTTTAATATTAGATCTGTTTCAGGGTACTGAAATTTTTAAAAAACAGAAATACAAAATATACAGGAATATTTAAAAAATGGTAAGTAAGCCCCATTGATCTGAAGCTGAAAATACACCACTAAATACCAAGTTGATCTAGCTAGTGCCGGCAAAACTTTCAATCCAATCATAGGAAGCCCATAAATCTCTTATTTCCAAGTTTGGGAGGTGTAAATATCTGCAACATGGTTTTTGGATATATTGGGCGTATCTGTGTCTGAATGAGCAAAGAACAAATTCTAAACTTAGACTCACTTCAACCGGACTTGAGACACGTGCTGTTTTGTGATCATCCTGCATTCTGCAGAATCTGTGGACACATTCCCAGAGTAGCGCTGTGGTGTAGGGATTTTGTGGACTTTACTTAGCTCTGTGAAGCACTCCTGCAGTGATATTTCCCACCTGACAATTTTCTAGTTTCTCTGCTGAAGAAAATGTTCATTCATTTTAAACTGAATACAAATTTTCTCTAATACATGAATTTAAAAATATCAAGACTTAGGGCTGACATCAACTTTCTATTCTTGTAGGAAGGGAATATGTTTTAAAAATAATTGAAAACTTGATTGGCTGTTTAGCCTTAATATTTGACATACTAAATTTATATATAGCCTGTGGTTTAAAAAGTTAAATCAGGTATTGAGAAGAAATAAAAATTATCCTACATATGCCGGAACCTAACACCATATTTTATATATAGTAGGGTACTTAAAAAAAAAGTTTTTGTTGATTATGTTGCTTTTCCTTCCTATGTTTTTTGGTACTTCTGTTAATGTGTTATTTTGACATGTTTACAGGTCAGACCAAAAAACATCATTCACTTAAAATATAGTTAAATTGTTAAACTTCTTTTGAAAATTAACATAAAATATGTTTACTACTTATATTGCATGTTTTATAATGTTATGTATTTTTATTTATGGTAAAAAAAAAGCTTTAAAAAGGCAAATTTAACTCACTTAAATAGTGAAAGTAGATAAAGATTAAAGGATCTTACCAATAAGTCCTATCTCTCCGTAGCACAAAAATTATTCTCAGTTGCAGTGAAACTCATTTGTCAATATACCTCATTTCGATATGAAATTATTTTATTATTTTATTTGGAGAGTTATTAAGAATGAAGAATAGTCAAACTGAGCTAAAGTTCCATCAACATTTTGAAATAGGAGAACAGGGAAAAACAATGGAAGAACCTGTATGAAATGAAACAAATAAATACAAAAAAAAAAAATAGAAGAAAGAAAGTTATGTAGGTAGGCCAAGTAGATGTGTTCTATATGCAATCTATAAGGCAATTACTTTTCCCAGTATGATCCATGGTCTAATATAGAGAGCTAATTGATTCTATTATGATTACCAAAAAAAGGGAAATGTTATTTTTATACCTATTTACACAAATAATATATTCTTTTTAAACATATATTCACGTATAATATCCAATTCCTTGTTACCTCTCTCATGTTTTAGCTCTTTACATGGAGATGTTATCAGCCTAGTCTTGGAAATTGTTGCAATAGCTGTTAACCCTGAGTAGAGTTTTGAAAGGTAGGTGGGTGGACAGACACAAAGTCGTTACAAATCTAACATCCCTAGTATGTTCTGATGACATTTAGCTAACAAGAAAATTCAGTGAAACTAAGAAATATACTACTAGACATATATTTATATAAAGATATTTTTAATCTTAATCTGCACTAATTATTTTTTTGAAGACATTTTTTATAGAAGAACATTTAATTTCAGAGTCAAAATTAATCATTATTATTAAAGAAGCAAAACAGATGTGGGAGAGAGAATATTCATACTGAAATGTGAGGGGGAAAACAAACAAACAAACCCAAATATTTCAGCCAAAGGAATTCTCACTGAAACAACTGTGAAAGTAAGTATTCCTTTCATAATGTTGGGGCATTACTTCCAGTTTGTCCATAATCTTCCCTTATTCTTGTAATATCTGCCTTTTGGCATTCATTGTTTCTGATAGAAATTAGCTGTAAATCTTACTGAGGTTTACTTGTACCTGATGAATCATGAATGAGTCCTTTCATTGTTGATAATTTCAAGACTTTTTTCTTTCAACGGTTTCATTTGAGTGTGTTTAGGGGTGAATCTCTTTGAGTTTAGCTCGTTGAGCTTTTCAGATGTGTATGAATATTTTTCATCAAATCTGGGGAGCTTTGGGCTGTTAGTTCTTTCTTTTTTAGAGAGAGTGTGTGCATGAGCATGGAGGGCAGAGGAGCAGCGGTAGAGGGAGAGAGAGAATCCTAAACAGACTCCATGCCCAGCACAGAGCCTGACGGGGTGGCTCGATCCCAGGACCCCGAGATCATGACCTAAGCTGAAGTCAGATGCTCAATGGACTGAGCCACCCAAGTGCCCAGCATGCTCTAATTCTTTAAACATGGTTTCCATTGATTCTTTGAACATATAAACAGTAGCTATTTTGAAGTTTGAATAATAGTTCGAATCACTGTATCCTCTCAGACATTCTCATGATTCAGTTTTTGTTGTTTTCCTGCGTATGGCCACATTCTTCTGTCTCTTTGCATGTTGCTATTTGGTTGGTGTTGGTGTTGAGTACTAGATATTTTATTTATGTATGTATTTATTAACTGATAACTAAATAGATAATATAGTAACACTGGATTCTGATTTCCCCTTACAAATATTGTTCTTTTTTTTTTATTTAGTGACTTTTCTGAATCAATTCTGCAGAAACTGTGTACTTTACAGGGTACAGGCATTAATGTTTTTGCTTATTTAATTCCTTTTTTTAATGTTTAGACTAGCTTCCTTGACTGACTAGTGGGTAAGCATACCACATTGGTTAGCCAGTGACTGGTCAGAGGTTGGACTTAAACACTTTGAGCCAGCAAGTCTTGAGACTGAAGCATGTATTTATATTTCAGGCAGTTTACAAGTCTGACCCAGCTTTTACTTTCTGCTTGTGCAG
This sequence comes from Ursus maritimus, assembly GCF_017311325.1. NCBI lineage: Eukaryota > Metazoa > Chordata > Mammalia > Carnivora > Ursidae > Ursus > Ursus maritimus. Next base: position 36,123,465 of record NW_024426996.1, on the reverse strand, counting down.
GGTTTCATATTCAGCTAGGGATGTGTATATAACTAGGACACTTTTAAGTCTCTCTTGAATAGTGCAGAGTCTTTTGCATGCATGAACCCTTCCAAATCCCAAGTAACATGTGAAAATTTATCAAAGCTCCTTATGATACTTTGTTTCCCAGGACTTCCTGTTAAATTTGAACGGTCTGTTGTTTGCCCCAACCTGTACTGAACACTCAGTCAACTATGATGTCAGCCTTCCCCAGTTGCCACTGAAATTGCTATTATTTTCAGTAATGACTCTGGGCATGACGCTTTTCCTTGGAGTTTCATATCAAAGAAGTCAGCCCTCTCTGGTGGTAGGGAGGCTGTTTTGGCTACTGCCACAGAATTGGTGGAGAGCTATGAGGGATGGGAAGATTTTTATGTAAAAATGCCATAGACACTGACCACTCTGAGCAAGTTTTGATAGTTTTTCTTGAATAACTGTTTTTCAATTTGTTGTATAGATTAATTTCTAGAGTTCTGAACTGGTGAATTTTGATAAGTTTGTCCAGTTTTCATCATTGCATATTGGTAAGAGGATTTGCTGACTCCTCACATCACCATTCAAGCACTTCCTATCCCATCTATTTAAATTCTAGAAAACTTGATCACATATTATGTTTATTTCTTCTTCACATCTCTTTTAAAAAGTTGTTTAAATTAGCATATTTGTCAATTTTAAATTGAATTGTGTAAACATTATACATTGAGACAGTTTATGATTAGCATTGCAAACACATTTATTTCCTTGTTTGCTTTACTAATCTCAATACCTTTTTTTGGCCTATAGATGTTTTTCATTTTATGTGGTCAAATATTTAATGACTAGTTAATGGATATATAATTTTGTGAGATTCTTTCTTATATTAATATCAACAATATGTCTAACTCACATTTTCTTATTTTTTTAATTGAAACTTAAAAAATATCTATATCCATAATCTTGTTTGACTATCTTTTTGATGTATGATGTGTAACAGGAATCTCTTCTATGGTTAAATCCTCAGTCAATAGTAACACCACCATTTATTGATAATTTGTTTTTATTCTAATGACATAAAATGAGGTTTTTTTTTTGGTATAACAAATACATTTAAAAACTGGGTCTCTTTTCTTTTAATTTTTTTCTCTATTCCTCATAGTATTTAAGACACATTACCACATTTTGCTAAGTTTTTAATATTTCTTATAGAAACATCACAAAATATCAACAAATTTATTTCAATAGTTCAGCAGTCATACATATATTGCAGCTCGATCTCTTCAAATAATATCTTTTCACATCTATAAATATATAATGATATGTTTTAATAGCTGCATAGCATTATGCTGAATGACTTGTAAAAATTCATTCAACTATTTCCTTCTGTTGGAGATTTAGGTTGTTTTTCAAAATTTCATTCATACAAATATCTGCACATCAATTTTTTTATTAAAAAACTTTTGGACACTCTTCTAGTTATCTCCTTGTGCATTAGCGTAATTGTGCTTTTAGTCCTAAAATGTTTGACTTATTTATAAACTTTTGTAAACTTATTTATAAACAATCATATCTAAAATACCAATAATTGTTATTCTCCTTTCTAATAATTCTATCTCATTTCCTATCCCAGTACTATCAAAGTGATTAAAAATGTCCCAAACAGGGGTGCCTGGGTGGCTCAGTTGTTAAGAGTCTGCCTTCAGCTCAGGTCATGATCCCAGGGCCCTGGGATTGAGCCCCGCATCAGGCTCCCTGCTCAGAGGGGAGTCTGCTTCTCCATTTCCCGTTCCCCCTGCTTGTGTTCCCTCTCTTGCTGTCTCTCTCTCTGTGTCAAATAAATAAATAAAATCTTTAAAAAAAATGTCCCTAACAATGTAGAGTGATAATGCTTACATCAATCATACCAAGTTTCTGAATTTAAAGGAAATGATCAAATATTGCTTGATTATGGATTGATTACACTTTCGTGATTAATTTTTCTAAGTATAGTAAGAAATGTAGCTCTATTCCTAAGTCAAAGAGCCTTTGTCAAGAATGTCATAGTCTTTAATGATCAGTATCTATATGAGTGGTTATTTTCCTCTCCCTTCTTCTCTTTTCTACTTTATCACTCTTAAATATGATGTTAAAATTGAAGCAATGGAATTACTTACATTCAAATATTTTAGGTCACTTTTGTATGTGTATTTCAATTTATGAGTAAGTTTTGCTGTATTTGTATTTGTGCATGCTTGTGTTCATGCAGGAGTGCATGAAATACTGTGTGTCTCTGATGTTTTTAAAGTTTGTTACTACTATTATAAGCTATATAAATGGGTCTGGTACAAGTGGCTTATTACACTCCTTAACAATGCTTCACTACTTTAAAATTGATTACTCTGCATATTTTTGGAAGATAAATTTTTGTCATTTTCCCCAATTGTTCCCATAAGAACTATCTACCCTTTTGTGAATTAATATTAATTAGATATGCTTATGAAAGCACATATTTTTGAATCTTTCCAATTTATAACAGTATCTATATTCACTATTTTTTGAATATAACATTTTTAATGAGTGTTTCGTTATTTATGCTATGTCTTTACATTCACTTTAATCTTTCCAAATGGTTGTATATTTCATTGATGTTTTATTTTTAATTTTTATTTTTTATTTTATTGGTGTCTAAAAAAACTATTTTGTGACGCTACTCCTTTTATATTTTGAAATTATTAATTGTTGATATTATAGGAAAATTCTCTTTTCATTCATCAATTTTATTCTTAATGATTATGAGAATTGTGATAACAATGTTTAGACACTAAAGTTTTCATATTCATACTTAATTTCCCATTATCTAGCACTTATGTAGCACACCATAATAACTTAAAAATATTTTACTTACTTATATAATTGGTCATTGGAAAAATATGTGGGAAAAGAATTGGAAGAATATACACTGATACGAATATTGGTGACTGATCTGGGGAGGATGATGTCTGCAAAAAGCATTTAAATGCTGAAATGTTTATTCTTGTTGAATATATTATATTTAAATATGGTTAAAAAGCATTAGTGGGGCACCTGGGTGGCTCAGTCATTAAGCGTCTGCCTTCAGCTCAGGGCATGATCCCAGGGTCCTGGGATAGAGCCCCACATCAGGCTCCTCTGCTGGGAGCCTGCTTCTTCCTCTCCCACTCCCCCTGCTTGTGTTCCCTCTCTCACTGGCTGTCTCTCTCTGTGTCAAATAAATAAATAAAATCTTTAAAAAAAATACATTAGTATATTGCCAGAAAAATGATTTTGCAAGACAAAAAGTAAATATCTTTAAACTTTGAAATTTGAAATTATTACCTCACTTATTCTTTAATATGTTTCTTCTGCTCCCTACTGCATGTTTTAATTGACATAATTGGATTTTAGACCCAGATAATTAATTTTATATTCTGTGTATTCTTGCTCAATAATTTTTTTAGTTTGTATTTGTTTGTAACCAAACCATTTAGTTTGTATTTGTTGTAACCAGGTCATTTAAACACTTTTACTTTATTGATCTAATTTTTTATTCTACTTCTTTCCTACTATTTAGTTATTGATTTTAATTATCCTTTGTTTATCAAGATTGTTTCTTAAATTCCTTTTGGCTTTTCAGCGGTTATTATTCTGACTCATTACATGTCTGAGAATATTTTTTCTTATTCTTAACAAAATACACCAATTCTGTAACCAGGTATGAAATTCTAAATGCAAGTTTTGCCTTTAACATTCTGTACATATTTCAGAAATGACTTTTACATATGTACTACAGAGAAATTTGTCGTGATATTTTTCTTAAAGTTCCATTTATTGTGTACATATGTGTGAGTAGGGAGGACTGAATTATACACGTGTATGCTTACATAACAGGGGTTGGGGGCAGATCATTCAGTGGGAAGCAGAAGCTTAAAACTCTATCCTAGTTTTAATAAAGCTCACTATAATGTAAATCAGAAACTAACCCAGCTAATACAAAAATGATACCAAGTTTCCCTAGTTTGAGTAGTAGGCAGAATTTAAGGTGGTTTCCATAATTTCAGCCGCTAATTTTCACACCTGTGTTTCATCCCAGCTCTCAACCGTGTTTTTAGTAGAGTGTCATCTATTGTGGCTCAGCTTTTTTGAGAGGGGACATTTTTCTGTTTCTGCAGTTTATCTCTCTTGCAGTCTAAACATATGTTTATCATGCAACTTACTAGATCTATACCTGGCCCTAAGGGTTTCTCAACCTTACTCCACTCCCAGGCATTGTGTATCTTGTAATTCTATATTTCCGGGAATTAAATGCATAAATGCTAGCCATATTCTATTTGTGACACTGCCATCTTATGGGAGTTGGTGTCTCTGAATGTATAGGAAGTAACAACTGCAATCGGACAGGTTATAAATTCATTAATAGTCAACAGGGCAAATCTTTCTTAATTTCCTAGATGATGTCCTACATACATTTTTGACACATGAGATATCTATTTGGGGTAAAATCAAGGACACTTCACTTGTTTTTAGGCAGAAAAGTTGATTTGTTTTAGATTTATGGGTCATCTATTAAACTCTTTTTTTTAATAATTTTTATTTTGTTATATTAGTCACCATATAGTACATCCCCAGTTTTTGGTGCAATGTTCCATGATTCATTATTTGCGTATAACACCCAGTGCACCATGCAATATGTGCCCTCCTTAATATCCATCACCAACCTATCCCAATCCCCCACCCCTATCCCCTCTGAAGCCCTCAGTTTGTTTCCCAGATTCCATGGTCTCTCATGGTTCATTCCCCCGTCTGTTTACCCCCCCCCCCTCATTCTTCCCTTCCTTCTCCTACTTCTTATGGTTTCACTCATTTATGGAACATAAGCAATCTATTAAACTTTTTAATTAGATTTTTAAAATCCAGTGTTCATTTTTAAAATTTCCATGTACAGTCAGTATATATCAACCAATTTATTTTATTAATTCATTCAAAAACAATGAAAGTGTCCCTACCATGTACAAAGAACTTGATATTTTGGATAAGATCAATACACTCATTAAAGCCCTTCTGGCTTGGTTTCTTTGCAAAGGCCCTGCCCAGCATCAATATCAGGGACCTCATCTACAAGGTAGGTCTGGTAGGCCTGTCCAGCAGCTGTTGCTTAACTAGCAGGAGGTTTTCCTTCCTCCACCACTGCTGCCCCAGCTGAGAAGTGGAAACAAAAGATGATCTGAGAAGTTCCTGATGACATGGGTTTTGGTCTTTTTGAATAAACCCCTTTTGTAAGATGTTCAATTTAATGCTGAAACTTAAAAAAAAATTTTTTTGAATGAGGATTGGAAAAGTATAGGGTAACTGATAATATCTAGTTACAGGAAAGACTCTACAAAAGCTTAATGATATGAGAAAATAGGATGTAGACATGTTATTACAATTAAAGGGAACGTGAGGTAAAGACTAGAAAGACAGGGACCATATTATAAACTCAAATAGATTTACATGTTCTCTGTATATTATAAATGCACTATTATATGTAAAAATAAGATTTTTAGGATTTATAAAAAAGTCATTTATATAATTCATTCAGTTGCTTCCTCTTAGTAAATTCTTTGAACAGATAAAAAATTCCACTAAAGTCCCAATTAGTGCCCACGCAGAGGAAAAAATTAAGTTAGCCTGACTGAAAACTAACCAAAAGGGATATAACTTATTGGATGAGTCACTATTTATATGTGTGTATGGTACATGACCATGCTTATGTTTGTGTACATGTATGTGTGTGATACACATGTGTATATATATGCCTGTATATGTATCTATATATGTATCCTTATGCATATTTGCATATACACACATGTAAATACACATAAGTAAGCATACATATATGTATATATACAGTACAAATACATATATTTATATATATACATATGCAAATAACACACACATATATATAAGTAAATATATTTTAATGGACTCTCATACCAGTGATCATAGATACCTCACACCAATGTTCTTGGATAGTTGTTCTTTTGGAAAAATGTTACAAAAAAACCCTTATCAGGTCCCATCCACATCTGATCTACTAAATCAGAAACTGTAAGAATTGGTCCAATAATTTTTTAACGAGACTTCCAGCTGATCATATGCGTACTAATTTTAAGAACCACTGACTTAAAAAATCGCATTTGTAGTATATTTTTTATATAAGTGAAATATTGATAAAACCTTTCAGATGTGTTTTCAAATGAGGACACTTTATTTAATCATCCTGGAGAAAGATCAAGTATTTTAAGAAGATTATATCCTTTGCCATTTCTTGGCGAGGGACACTGGGACATAACAGTGCATCTGCCTTTTTATTAAAAACCAAAAACTGAAATCTTTCTAAAATGATCAATGAGTTATATTTATTTGTGTATTTCTACAATCATTACAAAAGTGAGTTACCATTAATAAATGGAATTCAGATTAAAAATAGGAAAACAAGGCAGATAGAGAGTGGCAAAAGCATCTTTGCAAAAAATCTTATTTTTGTTTCAAAACTAGAGAACTTTTTTCCTAAGCACTTACATAAGATAAAAAAATTAAATGTTAACATGAATAAAATAGAAATCTAGGGTTCTCATATTTGCAATCAGTGGTATAATATATAATTTTTGGAAGTATATCATATCCTATAAAGCTAATTATAATACTTTTTAAAAAAGATTTTATGTATTTATTTGAGAGAGAGAGAGAAAGCACTAGTGTAGGGGGAGGAGCAGAGAAAAAGGGAAAAGCAGACATGAAGCTCCATCCCAGGACCCTGGGATCATGACTTGAGCCGAAGGCAGACGTTTAACAGACTAAACTACTGAAACACCCAAACGCCCCTAACTATAATACTGTTTAAAGAATATTAGTAAAATATATACCGTGAACCCACATTCTTTTTAATTTTATTTTTTTATTATGCTATGTTAGTCACCATACAGTACATCCTTGGTTTTTGATGTAGTGTTTCATGATTCATTATTTGCATATAACACCCAGTGCTCCATGCAATACGTGCCCTCCTTAATACCCACCATCAGCCTATCCCAATCCCCCACCCCCCTCCCCTCTGAAGCCCACAGTTGTCCATAGTCTCTCATGCTTCATTCCCCCTTCTGATTACCCCCCTTTCTTTATCCCTTTCTTCCCCTACCGATCATCCTAGTTCTTATGTTCCATAGATGAGAGAAATCATATGATAATTGTCTTTCTCTGCTTGACTTATTTCACTTAGCATAATCTCCTCCAGTCCCGTCCATGTTGCTGCAAATGTTGGGTAATCGTTCTTTCTGATGGCTGAGTAATATTCCATTGTCTATATGGACCACATCTTCTTAATCCATTCGTCTGTTGAAGGGCACCTCGGCTCCTTCCATAATTTAGCTATTGTGGACAATGCTGCTATGAACATTGGGGTGCATATGGCCCCTCTCTTCACTACGTCTGTATCTTTGGGGTAAATACCCAGTAGTGCAGTTGCTGGATCATAGGGTAGCTCTATTTTTAACTTTTGAAGGGACCTCCACACTGTTTTCCAAAGTGGCTGTACCAACTTGCATGTGAACCCACACTCTATCTCAAGGCACGAAACTGTTGAAGAGTCATTAAAGTCCCTGTTTGCTCCTCCTGATCTGTTTTTTCTTTTCCTGAGCATAATATTTTTTTATATTATAGAAAATGGATTTTTAAAAAAACATTTTATTTTGTGAATGTTTGCTGCTAATATACAAAAATGTAACTGTTTTCATATATTGCTATTATATTCTACAACCTTGCTACATTTACTTTTTAAAAGTGAATTGTATTTGGAGAAAATGGTAGATTCATATGCAATTGTAAGAAATAATACAGAGAGTTTCTAGGTATGCTTTATCCAGTTTCCCCAATCGTTTCACATTGCAAAACTATAATAAAATATCACAACCAGTACACTGACATTCATAGAGCAAAATATAGAACACTTGCATCTCTGCAAGGATTTTTCATGTTGTGCTCACCTTCAAGTATCCCACCCCCATTTCCTTAATCCCTAGACATCATTAATTCCTTCTCTATTTTTTTTATAATTTTTTAAATAATTTTGTCATTTTAACAATGCTATATAAGTGGAATCAGACAGTATTTAATCTTTAGGAATTTTTTTCTCTCAATATAAAGCCATCTAAGTTTTGTATGTCTCAATGGTTTGTTCCTTTTTATGGTGAGTAGTATTCCACAGTATGGATGCTCTATGATTTGCTTAACCATTCACCTTTTGAAAGACATCTGGGTTTATGCCAGTTTTTTGGTTATTAGGAGTAAATCTGCTTTGAGTATTTGTTTGCCACTTTTGTGAACATATGTTTCCACTTATCTGGATAAATGCCCCCAAATGCAAATACTGTGCCATATGGCAGTCTCAGGTTTAGTTTATATAAAAAAAATAAATGGATAAATAAAAAACTTCCAAAGTATTTTCCAGAGTCATTGTACAGTTTTACATTCTCACCAGCAATGTATGAGTGATCCAGTCTCTCTATATTTTTACCAGTATTTGCAATTGTTACTTTCTTCCCCCATTAAAAAAAAAAAAAAAGCTATATAGCTAGCTATAGAATGAATGATATCTCACTGTGGCTTTTTTTCATTTTTTTAAAGCTTATTTATTTATAATCTCTACATGCAACATGGGGTTTGAACTCACCATCCTAAGATCACGAGTCACACGCTCTATGAACTGACCAGCCAGGCACCCCTCACTGTGGTTTCATTTTGAGTTTCCCCAGTGGCTAATAATGTTGAACATTTCTTCAAGTGCTTATCTGCCATCTTCTTCAGTGAAAAGTCAGTTCATATATTATTCCCTTTCCAAATTGGATAGTTTTTTTTTGTTTTTATGTTTACTGTTGATTTGGGGGAGTCATATATATTCTGGATTCTACTCGTTTGTCAGTTATATGATTTTCAAGTAATTTTTTTTTTCAAATTTAGAAGTTGTTTTTTTAACACTCATCATGGGGTTTTACCAGAGCAGAAGTTTTTAATTTTAATGAAATTCAAATTAACAATTTTTTTCATTTTATGGATTGCTCTTTTGGTATCAAGACTAAGAACTCTGCATAACTCTAGACTGATGATTTTCTCTTTTTCTCCCCTAAATGTTATATATTTTTTTACATTTTTAAGTCACCTATCCATTTTGAATTATTATCTATATAATGTACAATTTTTAAGGTCAAAATTTATTTTTTATCTTTATATGTACAATTGCTTTAGCACCATTTATAGAGAAGGCCATCCTTTAAACCATTTAATTGTATCGCACCTTAGTAAAAAATCAGATGAACATATATACTTTATATTTCTACTCTATTAGTACACATTGTGTGTGTGTATAAATTATGAGCTATATCTACCATATTGCCTTATGATAATACCACACTGTCCTCATCGTTGTAGCTTTATACTGAATCTAAGCATCATTAGTATGAATTCTCCAGCTTTATTCTTTCTCAAATGTGCTTGGAGTATTATAAGCTCTTAGTCTACTGACATACAAGTTATCTTATTTTTTTTATTTCTAATTATTTTGTCTACTGACATACATTTTAGAAACAGTTGTCAATTTAAATACCCTGCTAGAATTTTGATAGGGACTATGTAGGATCTATGAACTACTAATCCCTTTGGGGAGATTGACATTTCAACTATATTGAGTATTCTAGTCCAGAGCCATAATGTATGTCTGTATATCTGTATGCCTATTTATTTGGATCTGATTTTATTTCTCTTAATGATATTTGGTAGCTTTCACAGGCATTTTACACATATTTTGTTGTTTGTACTTGATATTTCTTGAGTTTTGTTACAATTAAAATTGGCATTTTAAAATTTCTGTTTCCAGTTGTCCATTAAAAGTGCATAGAAACACAACCGATTTTGTATACTGAACTTTTACCTTGTGATCTTAATTCACTTGTTAGTCTTAGTATCATTTTTGTTGATTCTTTAGGATTTTCAATATTCATGATTTTGTCATAGAAGAGTAACTCCATTTTAACTTATAGTCTGGAGGTTTTTGTATAATTTTATTTTGAAATTAGTTAAAACAGTATGCTTTGATAATGTATATTTCCATTTCATTCAGTTTTAAAATTTTTACTTTCTGCTTATTCATTAATATATGAAATACTTAGAAAATTCTAAAAATTTGTTTCTATAGGTATTTTAATTTATATTTATATATATGATTTCTACATATATTCAGTGTTAATAGATATGATTACATTTTTAAAACTTGCTTGATGCTTACTTCATAGTTTAAGATTCATTTTTTAATACTCTGTCTACATTTGGAACATGTATTCTCCATTCACTTTGTGCACGATACCCATTATACCAAGCATTCTAATTGGGCTATGTAAGTTTTTGATCTTGCTACTGTTTTTTAATTGATTTGACCCATATATCTGTGGAAAGTCTCTTATTTTGCTAAAGCACTGATAATTTATCTTTCCTTTGGAGAACTGACAATTTATGTATTGTATTGAAATACATTGAAAAACAATTTAAATATTGTATTGAAACTTTTGGTAAATAAAATGAGTTTTCACATTCTAGGTAGTTGATTACAGCTTTGATCAGTAAGTGGTGATGCATATTATTTCTAACAATGCTGAAATTCTCATGTTATTAGTATAGATAGACCATCTATCTTTACGTCATTTCCTTCTACTCTTTCCAAATTCTTACAACTTTTAAAACATCTCATTATTTTGTTTGTGCATTATATATGTATAATGTCCACTTTTTAATGTTTTTAGAGTGATTGAAGTATTGATTCTCTCTGCCTCATTCCATTTATTTCTTTCTACCTGCTTACATAATGTATATTGTATTTCTATTTTACAGGTTAGGCTAGAAATTTCCCTCTATTAAATCCACATTACATAACATATGAAAAATTCAGACCTTTGCTCAAATCTGATGACCTTCTCTCCAGTGTTTTTTGTCCTTTTAAAAAAATAGTTTTGAGCTTATTGTTCGAATGTACTCATACCTTTGCTATTTTGTTTAATCATTAATATTTCTTGCAGCTCAGACCTTCCTTCAGGGATTACTTTCCAACTGTCTAAAGCATATTCTATATGCATTCCTTCAGTAAAATTTTGTTAGTAGAAACATTTCTCAATTTTTCCTAAAATATTTTTTTGATCTCCAATGCTTACTTGATCTCAAAGTTTTATTTTGTTTAGCTATCCATGCTAATGACCATTTTTGTCCAGAAATTTTATCTTCTGAGGGTTTGGTTTTGTTTTTGTTTATTTGTTTTTGTTTTTGTTTTTGTTTTTTTGGCTGTTGCTGTGGGTGGTAGTTTCAGAAAGAATTTAGTTGATGTTCTTATTGTTCTTTGTAAATACTTTGTTTTTTGCCTAGGGTCTTTTAGAATACTTTTTTTCTGTCCTAAGCCTGCTATGATTTTACCAAAATGTTCCTAGATATTAATTACCTTTTATTTCACCTATATAGTACATATTGTGTTTCCTCTATGTGTAGATTCATACCTTTCCTATCTGGATGCTTCTAGCCATTTTATAATTAAGTATTGCCTGTACTTTATGTTTATTGTGTCTGTCTTGTATTTTATTTAGATGCATTTTAGATATTCTTACTCTTCCCTCATTCTACTTCCTTTTCAGTTTTCAATTTCTAATGTTTTATGTTACCTTCGGGACAATTTATTTAATTTGGTCTACATGTTTACCAAACACCTCTTCAGTTATATCTTATCTTTTCTCTAGTAGATGTATTCAATTCCAAATTTTAGTTAATTTGGATTCTAGTTGTTTTTTTTAAGAATATTTTTATTATATTATGTTATTCACCATACAGTACATCCCTGGTTTTTGATGTAAAGTTCGATGATTCATTAGTTGTGTATAACACCCAGTGCACCATGCAATACGTGCCCTCCTTACTACCCATCACCAGCCTATCCCATCCCCCCACCCCCCTCCCCTCTGAAGCCCTCAGTTTGTTTTTCAGAGTCCATAGTCTCTCATGCTTCATTCCCCCTTCTGATTACCCCCCCTTTCTTTATCCCTTTCTTCTCCTACTGATCTTCCTAGTTCTTATGTTCCATAGATGAGAGAAACCATATGATAATTGTCCTTCTAGTTTTAGAACTGCTATTTGGCTGTTCTTCAAATCTGGCTTATTGGTTTTTATTACAATAAATCTCTAGCACTGACATAAGTGTTCTCACTAAGTGGCATATGTATATATCCTATGCGGTAGAAATTAGATTTCTGTCAATTATCCAGTTAATTTTATTTTTTTAAATCTAGTTAACTTTAAAGATAAAGAAAATTTACAGGTAGAAGAAAAAACCAGGGAACATTTATATTCTTTATCTACTTTTATAGATAAAGAAACTGACATAAGTATGGTTACCCTTGCAATTATTCTCAGAAATCTACATTTTCTAAAATCAAATCACGTTGAAATAATAAGTTTGCTCCTAAAATTAAAGATAGACATATCTTTTCTAATTTTCAGACAACATTAGCTTAATGGCCAGAATGGTGGCAGTAATACCTCTTTATTCCAGTATTCAAAATAGGAGTTACAAAATTAATGCAAAATAAGTTGAATGAATGCTAAATATAGAAATTCAGTAAGTGACAGTTCTGTAGAGCCCTATGACTTTCTTAATAGAGACACGTGCTCTCACATTTTACATAAATGATTGCTATTCATTTGGTGGAGTAAAATTGATCCCAATATTTGAAAACTTAAAGAATTTTAAATTATTCTTGTGTGATATAATATCACAGTAATGGCTACCATAGTGGTATTAACTCAAAGTATAATGAATTCTAAGTTGCTGTTGTTATTTTTAATTATTTAAGTATTCCTTTGAACCATTGCAGTGCATGGACTCTACAACCAAAGAGTTTTGAATCTGGAATTTCATAATACCATGTATTGCTTGAATGACCTCAGACATATGCAGACTTCAATCTTTCTCTGCTGCTGGTGCTATGTCTCTCTCTCCCTCTTGCTTACCCCCACTCCTATTTCCTCTTTCTCTCTCTCTCATTCTTTATGTCTAAACTGCGAATAATATATAAATTTAAAGAGAAAGCTGATGTAAGGTTTAAAAGATATTTAAAGTTCATTTTATTCAATAAGGAGTACCTACTACCATTCTAACACAATTGTTATAAACAACTGTTATAAAAATATATTAACAACACAATGCCATTTACATCAACACCCTCCCTGATGAAATACTTAGATGTAAATCCAACAAAATATGTGCATGGAGAAATACTCCATGTACATGGATAAGAAGACACAATACTGTCAAGTTGTCACTTCCTCCCAAATTAACCTAGACAGTCAGTGCAATCGCAATCAAAATCCCAGCAAGATATTTTGTGGACATTGACAATCTGATTCCAAAGTTTATATGGAGAAACAAAAGAGCCTGACTAACCAACACAATATTGAAGATAAAGAACAATTGGAGGACTTTGACACTACGTAACTTCAAAATGTATCGTAAAGCTACAATAATCAGACAGTGTGGTACTAACAAAAGAATAGACAAATAGATCGATGGGACACAATAGAATGTCCAGAAATAGGCCCACATAAAGACAGTTAATTGATTTTTGATAAAGGAATAAAGATAACACAATGGAACAAAAATAGTTTTTTCAACAAATGGTGCTGGAACAACCGGGCATCCACATGTTAAAAAAAAAAAAGGGATCTAGACACAGACCTACATCCTTCATAAATATGAAGTAAAAATAGATCTCAGAACTAAATGTAAAGTGAAAAACTACAAAACTCCTAGAAGATAATACAGGAGCAAACCTAGAACCTTAGACTTTTTAGGTAAAGGCAATGACTTTTTAGGTAAAACACCAAAGGTATGATCCATTAAATAGCTGATAAGCTGGACATCATTCCAATTAAAAAGTTCTACTCTGCAAAAGACAATGTCAAGAGAATTAGAATACAAATCACAGACTAGAAGAAAATATTTGTTGAAGACACATATGATAAAGAACTTATCCCAAATATACAAGATTCTTAAAACTCAATAAGAAAACCAGATTTTTTTAATGTGCCAAAAATCTTAATACACACTTCACTAAAAAGATACACAGATGACAAATAAGCATATAAAAAGATGCTCCACATCATCTGTCATCAGGGAAATGCAAATTGAAACAATAATAAGAGCATTACACACCTATTAGAATGGCTGAAATCCAGAACATTGACAACACCAAATGCTGGTCAGGATGTTGGCAATACAAACACTTGTTCATTGTTGGTGGGAATGGAAAATTTTATGATCACTTTGGAAGATATTTTGGTGGTTTCCTATAAAACTAAACGTACTTTTCCCATATGTATGGCAATTGCACTCCTTGGTACTTATCCAAAGGAGTTGAAAATATATGTCCTCATGAAACACACATGAGTGTGTATAGCAGCTTTGTTCATAATTGCCCAGACTTGGAAGCAATCAAGATGTCTTTCAGTAGGTGACTGGATAAATACACTGTGGTCCAGTCAGACAATGGAATATTATTCAGTAATAAAAAGAAATGAGCTATCAAGCCATGACAAAATATGGAGGAAATGTAAGTGCATATTAAATAGGTAAAAGAAGAGAATCTGAAAAGGCTACACCCTATATAATTCCAAGTATATGACATTCTGGAAAAGACAAAACTATTAAGACACCTAAAAGATCAGTGGTTGCCAGGGGTTGGTGAGGTGGGAGATGGGGAGCATGTAGAAGGGATGAATAGGCAGAGCACAGATGATTTTTAGGGCTGTGAAAATATTCTGTATGATACCATAATGATGGATGCCAAAATGATGTTATTCTCCATTTGTCTATAAAATATACAACAGTGAAACCCTAATGTGAACTGTGGATTTGGAAGATTATGATGTGTCATGCAAGATCATCAGCTGTAATAAATGTACCAATCTGGTGGGGATGTTAACAATGGGGGAGGCTGTGCATGTGTGGGGGTTGAGAGTATACAGGAAATCTCTGTACTGTCCCCTCAATTTTGCTGTGAACCTAAAACTGCTTTAAAACAATAAAGTCTTAATTTTTAAAATCTATTATTAGTATTATGATGATACAATATAAAACAAAATAACTGGGGTATGAAATTTGCCAAGGATAGTTAATTATGAACAAAATGGGTTAGTTAACATTTATTTTTTTAAGCACATGGCTCCAATAATATTTTTCTATGTATTTTAAGCAATGTGTACATTTAGAGCACAAAGTATATTGGTTTTAAGGAATCTGTGTTTCAGAAAAAATGCTTTTGTGTGTGTTAAATGTGCTAATTTGTCATGTTTGATATATATTGATTATTTAAGGTGTTTTATAATTCTTTTATTATGATCAAACTAAAAATAATTTAGAAAGCTGAGGAACAATAATGTAAGTCATTCTTACATCTGATTTTACTTACTGGAGTAATAAAGCTAGAACTTTCACAACTATGTTGCCTCAGGCTATGAATGAAAAATTAGTCTTTCATTACAATAAACATAAAACAAAATTACATTATGAAATTGTGTATATTAAAATACTAACTTAAAATTTAGTGCAAGTTTGCAGTACTTTCTATTCTCTCTCACTCCTTCATCCCTCATGAGTTGTGGAAATAATGCCTGCTCAACTAAAGAGCAGAAGTTACAGAAAATATAACTATTCCAATTCTAAAGGAGTTGACAAACTTGATTAAAAATAATTTAGCACTAAACCTATATTGTGCAATTGGCTTACCTTTCTCGTCAGCTAACTAGTTACATAGGTAACATTTAATTTGTCATACCTAAAGTGATAGAGCTATTCCCCTCAACTTGATAAAATTTCCAAATTTCCACTTGTTAATTTGACTGAAAATTTTGTTCACACAGAAGTTGTTGTTAGGCAAAATAAAACCTTAGCTTCCATTTTTAACAACAATAACATGAAGAAAGAAAAAATATATATAGAAAAAAGAAATTTATGCTACTTTTAAAAATAAATTTATACTATTAGTGGATTAAATTTTGTCACCAGCTAAGTCACTAAATCTTTTGGGACCCAAATAAAAGCCAATTAATTTGTGAGATACATCAAAAAGGATTTTGGAAGTAACAAAGGAATTACATAAGTAAAAAAGCGCTACGAGTGACAAATATTTTTTTTTTAAATACAGTATATTACTATTATGAACTCTGGGAAAATATTTCACTTGATTTTAAATTTTCATTATTTTTATGTAAGAATTCAATTTTTTATTTTTTTAAAGATTTTGTTTATTTATTTGAGAGAGCAGGGGAGTGCAGGAGCAGGGCAGAGGGGGAAAAGGCCAGGGAGCCTGATGCAGAATTCAATCCAAGGTCTCTGGGATCCTGACCTGAGCCAAAGGCAGACGTTTAACTGACTAAGCCACCCATAAGCCCCAAGAATTTTAGTTTTTAAATAAAACTAGTCAGATATGTTTCTTTTGCAGTTACAAGCACACAGGCATCCAGTTAATATTTTTACTTTTGTAGTTGCAATTTTATAATCTGTCCAATAACTTTGATTAAAATTATAAAACAGTAACATTCCTCATTTGAAATCTAGTTCTCTTAAGAATCAAGTTTAATCCTGAAGATTAGGGGTACACTTGAACCTTGTGTACTTCAAACAATATCAAACTGCTGTCCTAGTGCCAGCATACACAGGTGAAATTGTTTTCATACAAGTGACAGATGAGTCTTAAAATGGTACTTTCATTCCGTTCTAAGCTTATACAATTCATTTCTTCGTGGCTGCCAAAAACATGATCGTGGATTAAGAGTGTATCCATTGTGACTAATAGTTTTTCTTTTTTTTGTATTTCAGTGTCATATGTTCATAAAAATATTTTAACATTTTAAATTTGATTTAAATAATTATTAGGTAAATGGGGCTTTCCCTTCATACTTTTTAAAAATTCTTTATGACTGTACTGTAAATTGTATTGCTTGTTTTTAAAATGTATTATTTTCCTTGGAAAGAAACATCCTGTCTCTTGTACTGTCCCCTTTTCAGATACACTTGGGACGTACACCAGCTGTGAAACAGAAGAACACATTAGAAATAATTATAATTAGAAGATGAGCCTGCTTATAATCTTCCCCTCCACTTAAGACCAAAGCTGGCACTACCATAAAGTGACACCAGGAGGCCCTAGTATAGTCTGCATCAAGTAAACAGATTCACAAAATCTTCAAATGATCTTCCAAAAATCATATTGAATTAGACTTATTTAGGTTTTGGATATCGTATGAATGAAGATGAGGAAGTGACTTCACTTAAGCAATTTCTTGAGCACCTGTATATCAGTTTCTCTTTGGGCATATCATGTCTAAGACTTAGAATCCATCCAAATAATCAAGCACAGGTGTTACAAAACACAGATAAAAGCTCACTTGTTTCCTTTAGGAAGTTACAGAGTTTATGAGGGCATATTGGTAATGCAGACAGGCAAACCCGAGCAGACTAGGGAATAAAATCATCAGTCACGCTCTTATTCCAGAAGCATCACTGTTCTGACACGTGTGCACTTCTTTTATATATTTATACACAGAGATGTTTAAAATAATTCAACTAATCTAACAGTCCTAAAAACAAAACCAGAAAAATTCTTGGTGCTTTAACTTGAATGAAAAACTTAATAGAAGAGAATTTGCCAATCCTAAATCTGGCCAAATGGCTGTATTCATCAAGATTCTCCAGAGAAACTAAACCAATAGGATGGATGGATGGATAGACAGATGATAGACAGATATAGATATGGTATGGTATGGTATGGTATGGTATGGTATGGTATGGTATGGTATGATATAGGTATAAAGACAGAGACAGAGATTGGGAGGGGGAGAGGAAGACACCTAAAAAATATCTTCATAAGCAACATCCTGATTAGTGTTTAAACAAACAAATGGACACCATAGTCTAGACAAGTTGAAACATAAAACTAACCATTTTAGTGGTTTATCAAACTGCAGAAAATATAAAGCCAATCCCTGCATCATTATTTGTCAGAACACTCAAATGACACTATTCCAAATAGCCATCATTCAAGAGATCTGTTGGTAAATTATAATACAACCAACTAAAGAAATGACAAAGAGAAGATTAAAAAAAAAAAAAAGGAAGGAGCTGGCTATATACAGATACGGGAAGATCTCCAAGATACACTGTGTTGAAAAATGAGGGATAGAACAACATGTACAGTAAGTAATCTTTCTGGACCAGGGAGGAGGTGAAAAGTATCCATATGGATGTGTTGATATGTATATAAAAATCTAAGGAAGAATGCAATCAAAACATAAAAATGGGGACACCTGGGTGGTGCAGTCAGGTGGGCTTCCAACACTTGGTTTTGGCTCAGGAGTGATCTTAGGGTTGTGAGATCGAGTGCTACCTCCAGCTCCTTGCTGAGAGTAGAGTCTGCTTAAAACTCTCTCCCTTTGCCCCTCCCCCTGCACTTTCTTTCTCTCTCAAATAAATAAATGAATCTTTAAAACAAACATTAAAATGTTTTATTGCAGTGGTGAGGGGATGGATATGTGGACACTAAGCAGAAAGACAAGAGAATCAGATAATTGAGAGGAAAACGGAGAGTAGATAATGCACTAAGTGAACCTATCCATTATAGACCTTGTTATATTTCTGGATTTTGAAACATGTGAATGTTCACTTTTTAAAGAAAATTATAAATAGATAGATAAAAGATGTGGAAGACACCTTCAAACATACTCTTTTATGTCTTCCAACATGTGCTCAGTTTCCCTTTATGCCTTTTGAAATAATAAGCACTGTAAAAAATATGAAAGTCTGACTTTAGACATAAAATTTAAAATAATGTGAAAATACCACCAAAAATGCCTTATTGGTCCTTGCATTTTTATAAATATTAATATTTACTTGACGAATAAACACTAATTCTTAGAGACCACCAAATTCTTTATATGATGCTTTTACGGGAGTAATTTTCTTCTTTCAGATTTTAAAATATAAGTTAATTTACTATATATACATATATCCGTTTGAAATTCTTATAAATGTGAACTTTAAGAATTATGTTACTCTCTGCCCAGTAGTTTTTAGTATAAATTACACATGCCCATTTATGTAAAAATATACAATTATCACCCAAGTATGTATGTGTGTATACACATCATACTCAAATGCTGGCCAAAGTTTACATATATCTGCTTGGTTCATATGTTCAGAGCATGCTTTCATTCTTGTACAATAGGATAAAAGAGTAAAAGGATAAAATATTGCTTTATGGAAATTCTTTATAATTTTTACACCTCTTGAAAATTCTGAAAACTTCCATTCTACATTTTACATTAAAACCTCCTTTCTTCTTAATTTTACAAACTTTTTGTGGAAAAATAAATATTCTTAATGCACTTGTGCTTTGATAGGTTCTTAATATAAGTCACTAAGTCATTCTGAAGTGAAACATGTTTAGATATTCAGCAAAATATTTTGTATGTATGAATATGCATGTGTGTGAAGACATTAAAATAAAGCTTGTATTCTTTTATGTAAGATATATTTCTAATATTTTTAATGGTGATGCACACAATTTTATTGCAGCAGTTATATTTACTTAACAATTTTGTATTGAATGAAATAAATAATAGAATATGTAAGAGAAAACTACACAATTGGGAGAAAATTTTACCAAATCCAGATTTGTTGAAATTTCAAGACAAAGATTAGGATTCCTGGTTGCTAAGAACATACCACTAGCATAGTCTCAAAATACAACCAGGACATAAATACATATATAAAATCTTATTATTTTACAGAATAAGATTATGTGACTTATGTCTCATAAAGGACAACAGTATGAATTCTTTCAGATTGCTTGATTTTATGTTTTATATTCACATAGGTAAATAAAGCAGAGGCATTACATTATAAAAGACGTGGGACACACACAAGAGAAGAAATATTCTACTATTTAGATCAGGTTTCAGCAAGCTATGGAAGATCTGTCTGGAGTGACAGTGCTCATGCAAGAACAAGAAAAGAACCAAAAGTGTGTGATAGAAAAGCTGTGGTAAAGCAATTAGTACATATTTCAAGTACTAGGAGTGGTTTTTGAGAAGATTGCTAGTAGCTTCCAAAGAACATTTAATAATCCAATAAAATTGGACAATCTCTCAAACATCAGCTCAAATTTCTAAATTTTCTATTTTGTTATTATATGGAAAATGTATGGCAGAATTTACTATTTCACATTTAAAATTGCTGGTTCTCTTAAAATTAGAGATGAATATAATATTTGAAATGAAACAAAATGCCACTTTTGTTAATATAATATAAAGAAGATTTTCCCCATTATAATATTATATTTACTTATTGCTATTTTTGATACAATAAATTTTAGTAATATTACCATGCTTACCACTACAAATACAGGTCCACAGATTGATTCTAAAATTAATGTAGAGCTAAGAAATTATTATTTTTTTAAGATTTTATTTATTTGTTTGACAGAGAGAGAAACAGCCAACGAGAGAAGGAACACAAGCAGGGGGAGTGTGAGAGGGTGAAGCAGGCTCCCCACAGAGCAGGGAGCCTGATGTGGGGCTCGATCCCAGGAACCTGGGATCACGCCCTGAGCTGAGGGCAGACGTTTAACGAATGAGCCACCCAGGCTCCCCTAGAGCTAAGAAATTACTGAAAACAAACAAACAAACAATTTTTAAACTCTGAAATGCTAGACATAGATAATAAATAGTTTAAGACAAAGTTTTTTTACAATAAAAGTTTCAACTGCCTGATGGTACTATTTACTTGTTCCAAATAAAACTCTTAACAAATAAGAAATGTAAGCAGTTTTACACATTGCTATGAATTCATTGGAAGAGCTATCTGCCCCTTCATGTTCACTGCAGCATCCCTCACAATAACTAAGATATGAAAGCAACTTAAGTTTCTGCCAATGGATGAGGGGAGAAAGATGGGATATATATGTGAGATACACACACATGCGCAAACACATACTCAGATATTATCAAGCCACGAAGAAAGAGGAAACCTGCCATTTGCATCTTGGATAGAACTTGAGGACATTATGCTAAGCGAAATAAGTCTGGCAGAGAAAGACAAATAATAAATAACATTTACATGTGGAATTCTTTTTTTCTTTAATGCAGGGCTTGAACTCACCACCCTGAGATCAAGAGTCAGATGCTTAACCAACTGAGCCACCCAGGGACCGCTATGGGGAATCTTAAAAAGCCAAATTCAGAGAAAGCAAGAGTGGAGTGGTGGTTACCAGGGGTTGGAAGAGGTGGGGAAATGGAGAGATATTGGTGAAAGGATATAAACTTCCAGTCATTAGATTAACAAATTCTCAGGATCTAATGTATACATTATGATTGTAGCTAATAATACTGCATTACATACTTGAAAGTTGCTAATAGGTCTTAAACGTTCTCATAGTGCACACAAAAAAATGATAATTAATTGACAGGAAGAAGGTTTTAGGTAATGCTATGGTGATAAACATTTTGTAATACATAAATGTATCAAATCAACATGATGTATACCATAATTTACACAGTGTTACATGTCAATTATATCTCAACAAAGCTAGGGGGGAAACTTCATATTCTCTCTTTCAACTTTCTGGATTATACTTTTAAAGGAGTTTATCCCTGTTACTTTGGCTGAGTCACAAACTACCCCATAACCAAGCCATGGTTGGTTAAAATGAATTTATTATGCTCAAAAATTCTGCGAGTCATGAATCTGTACAAGGCATAACAGAAATAGTTTGTCTCTTATCGTAATATCTGGAGTTTCAGGTAGATGATGTGAAAATTAAGGGCTGGAATCATATAATGTCTTGTTTCTGCATAGGTCTAATGGGTGGTAATGGCTATCAGCTGAGAGTCTTAGTTACTCTGCATAGGGACTTTGCCATGTGATGTCTTCACATTGGCTAATTTGGGCTTCTTCATAGCATGGTAACAGGGTTCCAAAAGCAAATGTCCCAAAGTGAGAAATGGGTGACCACGTGGAAATTGTATTGCCTTTGTTGGACTAACCTGAACTAACACAGTTTCACCATATTATCTTCACTGAACAGTTACCAAGTCCTTCCTAGGTTCAAGGAGAGGAGGAACAGATCCTATTTTTTAATGGGGAATATCAATTTTCTGCAAGAGGAGCCAGACATATTGCTGTGACCCTTTTCTGAAAATACAGTCTTTCACATTCCACCCGCTGGCAACAACACTGAACTGTCCTCCATATGCACGGTACACTCAGATGGACATATGTTGGCAGTTTCTTGACTAATGATCAGTCCTCTTGCCTACAAATGATTCATTGTAGCTCTTGGCTCCAACCTCTGGGCTTATGGTCTATCATCTGAGTCATACTTCCTTTTCCATAAGAAGAGTAGGTCATTTTGCAACTAAGCTATTTTCCCAACATGTTTCTTCCTCTTTGAAATTTGGGAGCTCAAATACCTACTCCCATTGTACTCTCTCCAATACAATTATTTAAAAAAATATTTGGTATTTCTTATTAATTGATTTACAACCATTAGACACAATTCCTACACCTACAAATCTCACCAAGATAAGCTCTTCTTTATCTTGGCCTCCTTTACGGATGCTCTAGGATTTCAAACTTTAATTCTGAGAGTCATAAAGTTAAGATTTTTAGAGGGCCCTTGTCTCACTGAATGATACTCTGAAGCACAACCACACCATTTCTTTCTGGCATCCTAACAAAGAATCTAATAATCCTATCCTGGATTTGCTGCTTGCCCTGAAGTCTTTTAATTTGGAAATACTGAAGAGATAGGAAAAGAGACAGTTTTGTTTTCAAACCTATTATTTCTTGGCTCCTTTGTATTAAGCAGATCTTTCTTTAATTTATCTGATTCCTCTCATATAAGTAGCAAGAAAATGCCAAAGAGCTCTTTCCACCCACTGTCTATTCTTGTTGGTTAGATCATTAGGTTTATTTAATTCATTTTTTATTTTCTAGGTTACCACAGTCAACAATATTATTAAACTTTTAGCCATCACATACAAGAAACTCTTCTTCTTAATTTCCAATATTTTATTTTTTTTTTTTTACTTTCATTTAAGTACTCGCTGACAATCTCCTCAAGGGTTATCATGCTTCATTTAATGATCTCTTCAGAACCATAGTTTGAAAACCCCTGACATGTTTTTAGTTTTTTGTATGGCACTCTCTACTCTGGGAACCAAATTCTGTTTAAGTTTTTCTGACTGCAAACACATTACCACATCATCCCAAACTTAGTTTATTAGACAACTTTTTGTTGTTGTTTCAATAACTCTGTGATGTAGGAATTAAGACAAGGAACAGCAGGAATGGCTTTTTGGTTCATAATAGATGGGCCTAATAAAGAAGAATTGAAACCCGGGGGCTAAATTCAACTGCAGTTTTGTTCACTCATAATTGTAGCAGATCCTTGTTGTAACTGGCCATCTCAGTTTCAAACTATGGGACTCTGTATGGACTAAGTGGGACTTCCTTACAGTGTAGTGATTGGGTTTCAAGAGCAATATTCGAGAAATACAGTGAATATCATGTGGAAGTCACCCCATTTTTTCTGACCTAGCTTCAGTTATACAGTGTCATTTCTACTACATTGTAGTGATCGAGGCATCTTGTTCATTTTCAAGGGAAAAGGAAATAAGTTTTGGGGGAGTGGGGTTTTTGGGACTAGAACTATTTCCATGGCTGCTTTCTGAAAATGACAATGTGCCACAGAATGAGATGTTTAAGTAAAACATTTAAAAACACTTTATTTTTTACAAATAGTCTGTGAATCTAAACATTTTATTGATATATTGCAATAAATTAGACAAAAATAGATATAACTAGAATTTTTATTTAAATCCATGATATTAATTTTACATATGCCAAAATAGCTTTATTATTCTCAATGCATGATGTTAAATAATCATTGTATTATGTTTTAAATCAAAATAGTATAGAATACAATAGTGTCCTTTGTATATATATAGTTAATAAGATGTTATTTCAAATAAAAAAAATCCTTTTGCAAAAATATTTGACAAACACTGTTACATCAGAGAAAAAGGGCTTCAAATAATTGTATGTAAAAAAAAATGAAACTTTCAATTTGAGTCTTAATATATTTTGTGTTAACCACTACCAAGAAAATGTCTTAGCAGTAATATTAAAGGGCTAGGAAATTTAACATTCTTTTTTTTTTTTTTTTAAGATTTTATTTATTTATTCGACAGAGATAGAGACAGCCAGCGAGAGAGGAAACACAAGCAGGGGGAGTGGGAGAGGAAGAAGCAGGCTCATAGCAGAGGAGCCTGATGTGGGGCTCGATCCCATAACGCCGGGATCACGCCCTGAGCCAAAGGCAGACGCCTAACCGCTGTGCCACCCAGGCGCCCCGGAAATTTAACATTCTTAAGCATATGTTAAAATAGACAAGGGGATATGTTGCTATGCCTGGAAGGTATATTTCAAATCACTGCTTTGTCACAAAGACTTAAAATTCATAAATTATTATAGTTTTAGGTATAACCAGTAGGGACCAATATACTAAGAGAGATCTCAGAACATTATCTTATGAATCTGATGGCTCATTCTGAAGACAAATGGATTGGATGATAAGGAATCATATGCATTAATGACAGGAAACTCTACAATCATAATGTCAGGAGTGCCCAATATTATATTATCACAAAAGACAATAGAAAAATAAGGCCACCAGTGTGGGAGTATTGTTTTCAAGGAGTACAATAGCTATAATCTCTATCCTTTACCTCCCAACCAGCAGGGAAACATTGGAAAGTTCTTTGGTCATAGGAATAAAAGTAATTTTCCTTGATAGCTGATAGTTATTCAAAGATCTATGCATAAGGGAAACATCTTAATAAATCAACCTTAAAATTCCAGAGTCTGTAACTCAGTCTTGTTAACTTGGCCTTTGTGTTTAACCATTTGTAAAAATATTTTATTGAACTAAGAAACGTAAATGTGATTGTTCATAATAAGCATAAAATTATGCTTATTATGACCTAATTCATACTTAGATGAATCAATTTTTGTTGTTGTTGTTCTCTCTTCTAGTCACTTAACTGGTAATCAGGACATAATGGTGAATGAGACAGCAATGGGGCACCTGGGTGGCACAATCTGTTAGTGTCTGACTCTTGGTTTTGGCTCAGGTCATGGTCTCAGGATCTTGAGATTGAGCCCTGAAATGCGATGCATGCTCAGCATGGAGTCTGCTTGAGACATTCTCTCCCTCTGCCTCAGCCCCTCCCTACCATGCATTCTCTCAAATAAATAAAATAAAAATCTTAAAAAAAAAAAAAGACAGCAATGATCTGTGCCTTGGAATGAATGAAATGGAATGAACGCTTAGTGAAATGTGGACTTTCAAAGTATTTTAGGAGCCATCATCTGCACAGAAGTGGCTGCTGCATCAATTGTGACAAACACTACCCATGCTTACTACTGTGTAACTCAAAACATTTGACAAACTTCCTCTTAAATACATCTATTTTAATACGTGTTAAACTCCCACAAAACATGTATAATAGCCTTTCCATTTTTATGTTCCCTAAACTTGTTTCCTTACATTTCTCAGGAAACTGCTTTCATATCCTACAGAATAACAAAAGACACTTTCCTATAGTAGGGTTTATCAACCTTGGCTTTATTGACATTTTGGACTGAATAATTTTGGGTATGGATAGCTGTCCTGTGTATTGTGGGATGTTTAGCAGTATTTGTAAACTCTACCCACCAGTAACATCACCTTTAGTTTGTGACAACTAAAAATGTTTCCATATATTACCAAATTTCCCTGGGGATAAAATAATCTCACTTGAGAACTACTGTTCATAGTAAATACAGGTTCTTTAAAGAGGAAACATGTCTTCCCTTCTGTGTTTACTAACGTCAGAGTTAGAAATACGAGGAGAGACATATTCTTCATTAAATGCCACCTTTATGAAAGCTGATAAGGGTGGTTATGTAATATGAATATATAATTAACAGAGTTCATATTGCATTGAAAAGTATGAGACTGTGAACATGATATAAACCATATTTATTAAATGTAGCTCAATTGGCATAATTACCTATATTTATAAAACTGACAGAATTAATACAGAAATATCTTATAATTAGTTAATATCATCAAAACCCAATAAATAACAGGAAACAGATAATAAAATTAGCTAATTCAAACTTTGCCTCTCTGATTGAAAATTTCATAATGCTTACTAGGTAAGAAGTGGGCCAAGATGAGATAAAGGGAAATGAAAGAGGAAGATCTTGAGTACGTACTGTAATTCAAGTCTTACATTATAATTCAGGTACGTTTTATTCTCAAAACAAATCTTTGAGTTAGATTCTCATATATCATTATAAAAATCAGGAAAATAAGGGTTATAGATTTTCAGTAACTTTTTCATGAGCACATACATATACAGAACCAGCAATTTTGTATTTAAATCCAAATCCCTCTTACCCTTCCACAGTACTACAGGGCTTCCTTTCTTTCTACATACAGAAAATGGAAAAATAACCAAATACAACCAATCTAGGACACTGGAAGGTCAGATACATGAATCTGCAAATATAGAGATATGATGAAGTCTTCTGTTTGTCCCCATTATTTATTTTTCCTTCTTTATTACTAGGATCCTTTGACTTTTAACCAGACACACTACTTCCTTATAAAAGGCTGTACTTCTCATCCTGTATTATAGCTAAATGTAATCATGTAACATAACTAAGTTCAGAACCAAAGATGTTTGTGAAAAGGATATGGGCAAATTTAAAGTACACTTCTGAAAGGCAAAGTTATTTATTATATTTTCTTATTCTTTTGTTGGCCTACAATGACTGAGAAAACCTTGGAGGCCATGGCTTAAGGACAGTAATATTTCCCATCAGCCATGGGTTGCTTATGTTTAGGCTGTTATTGGGAGCATGAAATATTTAATTTACTGTACATTGAGTTTCTTTGCTACAACAACTTAGCCAGTACTCTAATGAATGGAGGCTGCATTTATACAGAAGAAGTGCAATACTCAGGGCTTTTTTTTTTTAATTTTAAATTTTTATTTTTTTGCAATACCAAGGTTTTATACACAAATGTTAAATATAAAATTTAATCCTAATATTAAATTATCTGCACATCATATCTATTTTTCTGATGGCATACCCCTTTTATCATGATGAATTTAGTTCCTATTTCAAAAATAAAGGGCAATACCCCACTTTTTTTAATTCAAAAATAGTATGCAAGACTTCTAACCACTATCCCTTATGGAGTACTTGATACTAGAATTATCTTTTCTTAATTGCTTGAGAAAATTATTTAAGCTGAAAGATAATGATGTCAGGTGGATATTAGATCCACAAGCTTAAAAAGATAACACTGGATATGGTTAATATATGAGTAAATATAAAATCCACCATACTTTTTATCCCTTAATATCTTAGAAAAAATAATAATGGGTGAAGAAAAAAATTAACTGTGCAGTATGGGTCTTTAACATAGGTGGATCCAATACGTACATTACAACAATAGCACAAAAATCAGCAGCGGGGGGTGGGGGGGACAATATTGTTACAAGATTCTTAGATTCTAAGTGCGGTGATAAAACACTGACTGGAAATAGCATATGATAGTTAATATGTGTGGTGTAATTCCTAAAGTAACGAGAAAAAGTAATACAAAGAGGTATAGGGAAAAAAAAAGTGAGTATAAGAATTCAAATGGGAGTAGGAAAAAAAAAATTAAGCCCCAAAAGTGCTAGAGACAAGTAAAAGGCAATAAAAGCCAGCAAAACAAAGAGAAAACATGCAGAAAAATGAACAACATACCCAAACATAATTACATTTAATGGAATAAGTTAATTAAAATGCAGCAATTTTCTGACAGGATAAAATAAAAAACCAAACCCTATTAACTTTTTCCTAGCAGCATTCTTTAAATACAAAAACACAGACAGGTATAAAGTAAAAGAGTATAGAAATAGAAATACTATGCAAATATTATGCATAAGAATGGAATGGCTATAATAAGAGCAGACAAAATATCTTTGAAGACAAGGAGTATATCACAGCTAAAGACTAATATTTCATAATGATAGAACGCTAATTCTTCAGAGAGACATATCAACCATAAATGTGTCAACTATACTTCACTTTTAAAAAACCATTAAAAAGTAAAAAAATACATAGAAGATACAGATATAGATATAGATAATCTAGCAATAATTGACAAAAAGGTGAAGTGGACAAATTCAATAATATTATTTTGAAACTTTAAACACCATTCTCTCATCAATTGGTAGATGAGCCAGAAAACAATTTGTAAGGATGTGAAAATAATTAATTATGAAGAGAAAAATAAGTTTATAGTGGAAAGTCCTAGCACTTACTGCTTTATGCAAATGATCACTTAATACAACCCATGTTGGGATAATAACACCAACATGTACATACTGATATCATGCACAGAGATATATGCATCAATTTTGTAGTATTCCTGCTAAAAACTCAAAACTCAAATGCAACCATGAAGAAACATCACACAAACCCACATTGAGGGACATTTCACAAAATAACTTTGTAAAACTACTAGAACATAGTCTTTAAACTCCATGAAACAAAAGTGTTTCAGACTAAAGGAGAATAAAGACAAATAATCACTAAGTGCAATATGTCATCCTAGAGTGGATTTGGGACAAAGATAAAAAAATATATAAATTATATTACTGGCACAATTGATACTTGATAGTTCATTTGAATAAGTATTATTGATGGGATAATAGAACTCTGCAAATATTAAATTTTAGTTGTGGTTATATAAGAAAACATACTTATTAGAAAATGTGCTCTTAGATTTTTAGCAGTAAAAGAAAATAATATCTCCAACTAAGTCTCAAGCACAGCATTATTGATTTCTGCATGTTTAAATTATAATAAAATAAAAGGTTGCAAAATAGTATGAGAATCATGAAATATAAGTTAAAGAATTACTCTGAGTTCTTAAAGATTTTACTTATATATCCAAAATATACTTCATCTTAGCAAATTCTATAGACACAATGAAAATAGATTGACAGTGGCTTCTACTGACTTAAAGTGTTAATTATTCATAAGCTATTTTGGTATTACTGAATCAGGTCAAGTTATATGTGTCAAACTTTCTCTTATTTGAATCTTTATGTTAAAAATCCAGAAACAATTGTTTTTAAGGCCAAAATAATCTTACCTATCACATCTATTGTTTTTATTTAAACTGCTTAGTTAGAACAATTACAATTAATTTCATTTTCAATTCAGTTTTATAGGTCCTCTATTTTTAGATTTTTCTACGTTTCTCTAGTATGTTTTACTGATTGGCTGGCCTTGGAATGCTCCTTGTCTTCTCCTGCCTCAGTTTTATCAATATAGTAATAGTTCCTGTATCATATTGATACTGGGATTAACCAGAAATACAACTGAGCACATAATAAATTATTGTTAATTGTTATTAAGTGAAGGCAGTATCTGTGGTTTTCCTGAGACTAGAGCCATATTGCTTGAGTTCAAGCCCAGCTTTGTCACTTCTTAGTGAATGAATTAACCTTTCTTTGCATCAGTTTCCTCTTCTGTAAAATGCAAAAAATAATACTATCTACTTCATGGGGTTATTGTTTGAATAAGATCAATTGTTTATAAAATACTTAGAGCAAAACAAGGAAAACAGTATGTGATTCTTACATTAAAAAGTAATAATAATAATAAATTCATTAATCACAGGCCAATATATGTTACTTTTGTATTTCTTTCCTCACCTTTGGCCAGTTCAGCTAACTGTATTAACAGAACCTCAGCAGAATCCATGTTACTAGAATAACCTATCTGAGTAAAGTTCTTCTAAATGTACATAAAGCGCAAGTTTAGTCCCTCAAGGATTTTAGACATCTATATTGCCATAATTTTCACAATCTGAAAGAAAAATAACTATTTCATTTAGTTCCCTTTGCTAGAGACAGTTTCGTAGTTTAAATAGCTCTCTATACAACTCTTAATATATTATTTTGTTGAAAAAAAATCCAATACAAAATTTTTATTGGGTGTAAATTCCACCCAATATATTTACTTTAATTTCAGTAACCCCTTCAATAACAATATCAGTGATGTAGTATTATTTTAATGTCTATAAATGCATGAAAATTATCAACATGTGAAAGAAAATTGATAAATTTGATAGGTGTTATGGTAGGCAGATTTGGAAAATGTTCTTCAATGATGCCCACCTCTTAATATTCACCCACTTGTGTACTCCCCTCTCCTTAAATGTAGAACAGACATAGTTACTTCTACACAGGCTACCACTGTAGCTATAAGCCATAACTTCCATGATTAGGTTAGGAATGATTGTGGCTTTTATCTCTTGCTAGCAGTCTCGCTCTATTGCTTCATTGGCTTACATGCTTTAATGAATAAGCTGCCATATTGGAGAGGCCCACTTGGCAAGGAACTAAGGGCAACATCAGTCCAACAAATTACTAGGAACTGATTTCTGCTAACATCCTGTTCAGTTAAGTATTGAGATGACTTTGGCCTAACCAACACTTTTATTGCAATCCATGAGAAATCCTGAAGTAGAGAACTCAGTTAACATGTATCCAGAAATTTGACCCCAAAACTGTGAAATATCTTAGTGTGTTTTTTTAAGCTGTTAAATTTGGGGGCAAGTTGTTATGCAGAAATAGAAAGTGAATACAGTGGTTTACCCATAAAGCAACTAATGGCCATGTTAGAATGCACTTGATTATTTTAGTATAAAATACCTTCAACAGATTAATAAATATGTATATATTGTTTGTTTTTGCTGGGAGAAATAATTTCTCAAAAGAGACCTTCCTACCAGGGCACAGCAACTCTAAAGTAATTTCAAGTCAGTCTGAATCCTATTTCATTAGATAATTCCCACTCACATAATCCAAAGTCAAAGAACAAAAATTTAGCTCTAAGCCACCATTTTTATGTTGTGTATTAGCAGAACATTAGCTGAAGAACTCAATTAGCTATAAACTGGAATCTTTATTTCTCAAGACAATAAGGAAAATTTGCCAAATACATAAGGTAACACCCAGAATAAGTAACTTGGTCTTTCTAATAATTAAGAGCTCTGTGGAGCTGGATCAGTCCTGAACCTGAAACTGCCTTTGGATGTTGCTGGACCACTGGGTACTACTGGATTTGTACCTTTTAGGCAATCCATAATTACAGTGTATTATTGTATGGATCCTAGTTATATAAAGGGCCACTTTGTAACTTTCACATTGATCAAATTTATATTGAATGTTATCAAAATTATTCCAAAGAGCAAAGTTTGAATATGTGGAGTCCACAATGGCTATATGTAATTTCTAATTTCCTAAGTTGTCCTTACACTTTTTTTTTTCACTCTTCTGTCCCTTACATTGCTGTCATTGAGAAGGGCAACTCATCTGGTAAAGTTTTTAAATTTATGGCTTAATCATAATTCATTTCATGTCTACTGTTTCTGCAAGATATCACATATAAGCCATTCACACAACAAAACATGCTTAATCCATGCATTATTTTGGTAAAAAAAATTATTTCCTCCATGACATTGAAATTATTATTTTAATATAAAAATAAATTTCCCCTAAAAAATAAATATCCCCTAATGATTTCTAAATAGGAATTTAAACTATATTTATAGATTCAATTAAATTTATACCCTATTTCTCTTTTTTAAAGTTTTTATTTATTTATTTGAGAGAGAAAGAAAGAGTGTGAGCATGAGCAGGGAGGGGCAGAGGGAGAAGTAGGCTCCCCATTGAGCAGGGAGCCCGATGCAGGGCTCTATTCCAGGGCCCTGCGATCATGACCTGAGCTGAAGGCAGATGCTTACCCAACTGAGCTACTCAGGCACCCCAAATTGTTGCCTTATTACAATGTGAGTTTCAAAAAGATTCTTTATTTTGAATTTCTTCTTTAATGATATTAATACAAAGATAACCTGAATTATATGTTCATATAAACTCAATAAAGAAATTGAGAACATTGTATTTTAATACACATTCTGACATTTTACTCTGAACTTTATTTTTGCTATGCTGCAACATAAAACTATTGTGTACAGAACTGTGTGGGTGGGGAGAGAAAGTGGAGTACACAGAAGAACACACAAGGAGAACACTTTCCCAAAGCCACTGGCTGGGAAAACCAGAGGGGCTGATTTTCATAAGTTTTGGCAACCAGTGGGGCTCAAAGACTGGAATTTTAGAGGTCAGTGTGCCTGGCTAGGACAGAGCCCCGAGGGCACTGCCCGGAGAGAAGGCAGACAGTGCAATCTGAGGATCATATGAGGCACACAGGGAGCGACTGTTCACTCTCCTGGAGGGCATCTGTGGGACGTGGCCTTCACACAGTTGTCTCTCCAGGGACGAAAGAGCCAGTGGGTGCCATTTTCCTCCTCTGTCCCTTACCATAGGCACAAAGACACCTGCTGAGGATGCAAACCCAGACACTGGCTGTTTAGCCTGCTTTGCTCCAAATCCCATGTGCTCCGGCACAACTGCCATTATTA
The DNA here is from genome assembly GCF_017311325.1 of Ursus maritimus. Classification (NCBI taxonomy): domain Eukaryota; kingdom Metazoa; phylum Chordata; class Mammalia; order Carnivora; family Ursidae; genus Ursus; species Ursus maritimus. Next base: position 36,090,751 of record NW_024426996.1, on the reverse strand, counting down.
GTGAAACCTGCATCAGTCCTCGCCCAGCAAAACCCTCCCCGAGAAGACCAGCACAAGTCCCTGTCACACCATTTCCCTAAAGTATTGAGTTTTAAAAGTCAGCAGGCTTGGCCGAGATAGAGCCCAAAGTACATTGTCCTGCTCCAGGCAGTCAAAAAACCCAGAGACAAACAGGATGAAAACAGCGATCTGAAAAATGCTTGGAACACATAAGGGGAAATTATTCACTCTTCTGGGAATACTTTTCTGAGAGCAGCAAGCACGGAGACCCCTCTCCAGGGACAAAGGAGCCGGCTGGCACCATTTCCCTCTCCTGCCCCTCAGCATAAACCAACTTCGGTAAACAGCAAAGTGCCAACACTGGCTGCCTAACCTGCTCCACCAAGTCTCTCCCACCTGCACTCTGCTGGTACTGCTTTTCCTGGGAAAGTGTGCCTAAGGACCAGCGCAGCAGGCTCCTTCTCCAGAAAACCAGCAGACCCCCCCCACACACACACACGCACCACATCTACAGACCAGAGAGTTCTACAAGGCTTTAATTCTGATTCAAGTAGCATCAGGTCTCATTTAACAAGCAGACCAGAGCACACCTAATTAAAACTTGCCATACTCTGGCCAAGGTCCAAACACTCCCCAGTAGGCAAGGAGAACCTGTGCAGACAACTGGCCTGAAGGATAGAGCAGTCAAAACACAGCAGCAGAGTGCCTACAGCACACACCAGAGAAACTCTCCGAAGCACTAGGCCCTGGACAGTATATGACCTCTTCTTCATAAAGCCATTACTTGGGATGTCTGGGTGGCTCAGTCAGTTAAGCATCTGCCTTCAGCTCAGGTCATGATTCCAGGGTCCTGGGATCAAGCCCCTCATCAGGCTCTCCGCTCAGTGGTGAGCCTGCTTCTCCTTCTTCCTCTGCCCTTCCCTCCCTACCCCACTCATTCTCTCTCTCTTTCTCTTCCACTCAAATAAATAAATAAAATCTTAAACCCATTACTCTTAAGAGTAGGAAACATAGCAGGCTTTTCTAACACAGAGAAGAAGATAGAGACTTAGACAACATGCCAAGATGAATGAATTCTTCCCAAAAGAAAGAACAAGAAAAGGTGATGGCTGGAGATCCAATCAAAAGAGATATAAGTAAAATGACTGATTCAGAATTTAAAACAACAACAGAAGGATACACGCTGGGCTTGAAAAAAGCATGGAAAACATCAGGGAGACCCTTACTGCAGAGATAAAAGAGATAAAAACAATCAGTCAGAACGAAAAATGTAATAACTGAGATTCAAAACTAAGTGGGATGTAATGACCATAAGGATGGAAGAGCCAGAAGAATGAATAAATGATACAGAAGACAGAATTATGGAAAATAATGAAGCTGAACAAAAGAAGAAGGAAGAATCATGCATCATGAGAGTAGAATCAGGGATATCAGTGACTCCATGAAACATAATAACATTCATATGATAGGAGTCTCAAAAGAAAAAGAGAGAGAAAAGGGACAGAAGGTTTAGCTAAGAAGATTATAGCCGACAACTTCCCTAACCTGGGGAAGGAAACCGACTTCCAAATCGAACAGGCACAGAGAACTCCCATCAAAATCAACAAAAGTAGGCCAACACCAAGATATATTGTGGTCAGTTTTGCAAAATATAAGAAAAAAATTTAAAAGCAGCAAGACAAAAGAAGCCCCTAACTTAGAGGGGGAGACAGATAAGGTTAGAAAGGGATCTCTCCACGGAAACTTGGAAGGCCAGAAGAGAATGGCATGATATATTCCACAGGCTGAATGGGAAAAATCTGTAGCCAAGAAGAGTCTATCCAGCATGACTATTATTCAGGATAGAAGGAGAGATAAAGAGTTTCCCGGACAAACAAAAACTAAAGGAGTTCTTGACCATTAAATCAGCTCTGCAAGAAATATTAAAGGGGACTCACTGAGTGGGAAGGAAAGACCAAAAGTGACAAAGACTAGAAAGGAACAGAGAAAATCTCCAAGAAACAGCAAAACAAGTAATAAAATGACATTAAATACATATCTATCAATAATTACCTTGAATGAAAATGCACTAAATGCTACAATCAAAAGACACAGGATGTCAGAATGGATTAAACAAAACAAAACAAAACAAAACAAAAAACAACAGGAAAAAAAAAAAACACAAGACACATCCATATGTTGCCTACAAGAAACTCATTTTAGACCTAAAGACACCCGCATATTGAAATTGAGGGGATGGAGAAACATTTATCATGCAAATGGAAGTCAAAAGAATATTGGAGTAGCCATACTTATGTTAGATGAACTAGATTTTAAGCCAAAGACTGTAATAAGAGATGAAGAAGGGCACTATAGCATAATAAAGAGGACTATGTAACAAGAAGAACTAACAATTGTAAATATTTAACCCCTCAACAATGGGAGCATGCAAATGTATAAAATAATCAATAACATAAAGGAACTCATTGATAATAATATAATAAATGTAGGGGACTTTAACACCCCACTTACAGTAATGGCCAGATCATCTAAGCAGAAAATCAACAAGGAAACAATGGCTTTGAAAGACACGCCGTACCAAATGAACTTAATATATATTCTGAACATTTCATCCTAAAGCAACAGAATGCACACTCTTTTCAAGTGCATATGAGACATTCTCCAGAACAGATCACATATTAGGTCACAAATTAAGACTCAACAAGTACAGAAGATTGACATCATACCCCCATGCTTATTTTCTGACCATAAGGCTATGAAACTTGAAGTTGACCACAAGGAAAAACTTGGAAAACCACAAATGCATGCTGGTTAAACAACATGCTATTAAATTATGAATGGATCAACCAGGATATCAAAGAAGAAATTTAAAAAATACATGGAAACATGAAAATGAAAACATGACAGTCTAAAACCTTCAGGATGCAGCAAAAGTGATCACACAAGGGAAGTATACAACAATAGAGGCCTAACCTCAAGAAGAAAAATCTCGAACAACCTACACTTACACCTAAAAGAGCTAGAAAAGACCAACAAACAAAGCCTAAAGCCAGCAGCAGAAGGGAAATAATAAAAATTAGAAGCAAAATAAATAAATAAATAATAAGTCAATAAGTATATAAATAAAATAGAAACTAAAAAACAAAACAAAACACAGATGAAACTAGGAGATAGTTCTTTAAAAAAATTAATAAATTTGATAAACACAGGGGTGCCTTGGTGGTTCAGTTGCTTAAGCAGCTGCCTTCAACCCATGTCAGATCTCAGGGAGCCCACATTGGGCTCTCTACTCAGCAGAGAGTCTGCTTCTCCCTCTCCCTCTTCTTCTGTACTCTCCTTCTCTCAAATAAATAAATAAATAAATAAAATATTTAAAAACAATTGATAAACCCCTAGCCAGATTTACCAAAAGAAAAGAGATGGGATGCAAGTAAATGAAATCACAGAGAGTGGAGAAATCACAATCAACACCATAGAAATACAACTAATTATAAGAATATTATGGGGGGGGGGCTGGGTGGCACAGTCGTTAAGCATCTGCCTTTGGCTCAGGGCGTGACCCCAGGGTTCTGAGATCGAGCCCCACATCAGGCTCCTCCGCTAGGAGCCTGGTTCTTCCTCTCCCACGCCCCCTGCTTGTGTTCGTTCTCTCACTGGCTGTCTCTCTCTCTGTCAAATAAATAAATAAAATCTTAAAAAACAAAACAAAACAAAACAGAAAACAAGCTACCAAACTGAAACAGAAATAGAAAACTTGAACAGACACACAATCAGCAACAAAATTGAATCAGTAATCAAAAATCTCCCAACAAACAAAAGTCCAGTGCCAGATAGCTTCCCAGTGGAACTCTACCAAACATTTAAAGAAGAGTTAATACCTATGCTTCTCAAACTACTCAAGAAACAAAAATGGAAGGAAAACTTCCAATTCATTCTATGAGGCCAACATTACCCTGATTCTAAAACCAGACAAAGACTCCACTAAAAAAGAGAACTACAGACCAATATCCCTGATGAACTTGGATGCAAAAATTCTCAACAAAATACTAGCAAATCAAATCCAACAGTACATTAAAAGAGCCATTCATCATGATCAAGTGGGATTTATTCCTGGGTTACAAGGGTGGTTCAATAGTCACAAATCAATCAACATGAATACCCACATTAATAAAAGAAAGGATAAGAACCATATGATCCTCTCAATAGATACAGAACTAGCACTTGACAAAGCACATCTATTCATGACAAAAATCCTCAACAAAGTAGGGACAGAGGGAACATGCTTCAATATAAAAAGGCCATATATGAAAAACCCACAGCTAATATCATCCTCAATGTAGAAAACCTGAGAGTTTTTCCCTCTATGGTCAGGAATAGGACAGGAATGTCGACTCTCACCACTTATTTAACATTGTACTGGAAACCTAGCAACAGTGATCAGAGAACAAAAAGACATAAAAGGCATCCAAGTCAGCAAGAAAGAAGTCAAACTTTCACTATTGGCAGAAGACATGTTATTTTATATAGAAAACCTGAAAGATTCCACCAAAAATTTGCTAGGACTCACACACAAATTCAGTAAAGTCACAGGACACAAAATCAATGTACAGAAATCTGTTACATTTCTATACACCAATAATGGAGCAGGAGAAAGAGAAATCAAGGAATCAATCCCATTTACAAGTGCACCAAAATCATAGATATCTAGGAATAAACCTAACCAAAGAGGAAAAGGATCTATACTCTGAGAACTATAAAATAGTGATGAAAGAAATTGAAGATGACAGAAAGAAATGGAAAACCATTCCATGCTCATGGATTAGATGAACAAATATCATTAAAATGTCCATATTACCAAAAGCAATCTGTACTTATGCAATCCCTATCAAATCCCTATCAAAATACCACTGGCATTTTTCACAGGTCTAGAACAAACAATCCTAAAATTTGTATGGAACCATAAAAGATCCTGAATAACCAATGCGATCTTGAAAAAGAAAAGCAAAACTGGAGGCGTCATAATTCAAGCTATATATAAAGCACATATATACAACACAGTATGGTACTGGCATAAAAACAGACACATAGATCAAGAGAAAATATTAGAAAACCCAGAAATCATCCCACAACTATATGGTCAACTAATCTTCAACAAATCAGGAAAGAATATCTAATGGAAAAAAAGACAGTCTCCAAAAATGGTGTTCAGAAAACTGGACAGCAACACATAAAAGAATGAGACTGGACCACTTTCTTACACCATACACAAAAATAAAACTCAAAATGGATGGAAGACCTAAATGTGAGACGGGAAACCATCAAAATCCTAGAGGAGAACACAGGCACTAACCTCTTTGACATAGTCTGTGACAACTTTCCTTATGTGAGGCAAGGGAAACAAAAGCAAATATGAGCTCTTGGGACTTCATCAAGATAAGAAACCAACCAAACAAACCAACAAAAACAAAACAAAACTTCTGCACAGCAAAGGAAACAATCAACAAAACTAAAAGGTAACCTACAGAATGGGAGAAGATATTGGCAAATGATATATCTGATAAAGGATTAGTACACAGAATCTATGAAAAACTTATTAAACTCAACCCCCAAAAAACAAATAATCCAGTTTAAAAATGGGCAGGAGACATGAATAGACACTTTTCCAAATACGACTTACAGATGGCTAACAGACACACGAAAAGATGCTCAACATCACTCATCATCAGGGAAATACAAATCAAAACTCCAATGAGATATCTCTTCACAATCATCAGAAATGGCTAAAATTAACAACACAGGATACAACAGATGTTGGTGAGGATGTAGGGAAAGGGAGTCCTTTTACCCTGTTGGTGGCAATGCAAACTCGTGCAATCACTCTGAAAAACAGTATGGAGGTTCTTCTAAAAGTGAAAATAGAGCTACCCTACCATCCTGCAATTGCACTACTACATACTTAACTAAAGGATGCAAAAATACTGATTCAAAGAAATATATATATCATGATGTTTATAGCAACATTATCAACCATAGCCAAATTGTGGAGAGAAACCAAAATGCCCATCAATTAATGAAGGATAAAGATGTTGTGTTACATGTATACAATGGAATATTACTAGGCCATAAAAAGAATGAAATCTTGCCATTTGCAATGACATGAATGGAGCTAGAAAGTATTATGCTAATTGAAATAAATCAGTCAGGGAAAGACAAATACCATGTGATTTCACTCATGTGTGGAATTTAAGAAACAAAACAAATGAAGGTAGTGGGGGGAAAGGGGCAAATCAAGAAACAGACTCTTAACCACAGAGAAAAAAACTCAGGGTTACTGGACAGGAGGTGCACAGGGGATGGTTAAAATAGATGACGGGGATTAAGGAGGGCACTTGTGATGAGCGCAGAATATTGTATGTTTTTGTTTTTTTAAGTAGGCTCCATGCTCAGGGTGGAACCCAATGCAAGGCTTGAACTCTGGACCCTGAGATCCAGACCTGAGCTGAGATCCAGAGTCAGACTCTTAAGCAACTGAGCCACCCAGGTACCCTGAACACTGGGTATTTTATATAATTGATGAATCTTTGAATTCCATACCTTGAAACTAATATTACACTGTATGTTAACTGGAATTTAAATAAAAATTTGGAAAAAGAAAAAAAAGAGTATGTTTATCCATGAGTGTGTTTAAACTAAATTAGTTCTTTTATAAGTTCTCTGGTATAAATAAATACTTAATAAACACTTGGAACAGCCATTATTCTCATGCGAGATAGCAAGGTTCTCTTTTTTCCCCCCCTTCCTTCCTGGGAGTTTATTTCTTGGCAGAAAAGGAGAAGCAAGGTCAGGCTCCTGAGCATTCTAGGCAAGGGGGGTAAGAGGAAGGGAGGCATAGGGAAGGGCTCCAACTGTGGCACTTAGTCCCACAGTTGTCCTGGCTAGATCCGGGTAGGGCCTGCCAGGGACAGTGCCACTGAGCCTAGGGACAGAGGTGGCGGGCCAAAGGGCCCGGAGGACTGCCCATATGGAGGGACTAAATACTGACAGGCCATACACACGACTTCAGGCTGGCAAGCCCAAATAAACAAGTAAGACTCAAGTGTTGGCTTTGTCTGGTGAGGGCTATCTGCTGGGGCTGTGGGCTCTGGTGTTGCCCGTTGGAACAAAGAAGGCAGAGGCGTGAGGACACCTGGCCTCCCAGATCAGAATGGAAGATACTTCAGTTTTGACAGTTTGGCTTACCCCAAGGCCCTGGAGCCATCCCCCCAGCCTTGGCCTAGGGAGGGGGTTGGTTAGTCCCTGGTGGGCAGGGAAGCAGGAACAGTATGTCCCACACATCTCCCCAGGCCACAGGGATTGCAATGGGGCAGGGACCAGAGGAGACCACATGCTCATGCAGACATGGGTGATTAGAGGTTCATGTCAGCCCCCACAGCACACGTTCCACATGTTAAGGCATCGTGATTAGACAGTTACCCACAGCTATGGATGAACTGACCCAGAACAGGTGAACGCAGGAGGGTGGCAGGCTCCTAAGAGGCCTCAATTGTGCACCCCACCGCACTCCAGAGGAAGAGAAAGAAGAGGATTCAAGGCAACTGCAAAGACCCACAGGAACCTAATGATTCCTATTATTCCTTTGGAAAAGCTAGGGCCTTGGGTCAGGTTAGGACGGGTGGAGGAATCTGGAGTACAGAAGGGGAGGTGGAGGCCTGTGCTGAAAGTTCCCTTTTCTTACCGCCCCCTCCCCAGTACAGGCAGAAGCAGTAAGACAAGACAATCGAGGGCCAGGGGGGATGGGTGGGGCTGGCCAGGGAGCAGACCTCTCAGCACTTTGATAAGGTGTTGGGATGCGGGTGGTGGTGGTAGGGGTGGGGCACATCAGACAGGTCCGTTCATCCCTCTGAAGGCATGTTCACCTCCCTCCAGGACTCAGTCCTTCCATTCCTTTTTGATGGTAAGTTTCCACTCCCAGGACAAGTGGTCAGTTTTGTCACCTATGAAGCAGGACTTGTAGCTGCCATGAGCCAGCATATCCTTGGGTGCCTCCTCCATGAGGGTCAGAAACTTGTACTCCTCTACCTGGGGCCCATAGCTCCCCACCAGGTCGTTGGTTTTGTCAATCTTGACACCTTCCCTGTACGTGTGCTGGTTGTACTTCCCACCAGACACAATTTCCCGGTTCACTGGAAAGAGATTTTTCTCCAGGATTCCACGCCTTACTTCAGCACAAAAGATTACTTCTTGAAGCTCTCCAGATCACCTGTCAGGTCCAGCTCCAGGGGACCCAGGGCCAGGCTACACACCAGGGTTAGGCAGGTCACAACACTGGGGACATTGGGGTCAGCAGACACTGCTACACAGCCCAACAGGGCATCTTTGTTCTTATGTAGACTCCTATCATCCTTGTCTAGCCCCCTGGATCTCCTGGATGCTCTTCTGGGCAGGGGGCTTATAGCTGTTGAGTGCTCGTCCTCCTCATTCTCGGCTGCCACCTGCTCTGCCGTGGGCTCCTGCTCTGCCCTGCTCACCTCCAGCTGAGTCTGGGACACCGGGGGCTCCACTGGCCACTCTTGTGTTCCCTTCCACATGGAATAGCAAGCAAGTTCTTCACTGAGTATACAGTTGTCTTAATTATTGTGTTAGTCTGATTTTTTTGTCTAGTGTGCTATATAACCTTTTGTCTTCGTCTGCTCAGGCTCCCATAACAAAATGCCAGAGACTGGGTGGCTTTAACAACAGAAATTTATTTTCTCACAGTTCCGAAGGCTGGAAGTCTACTATCGGGTGTCAGTTTGGTGCATTTTTAACCCTTAAATCTCATATCAATAGATGTTACTTGGAAACCACATAAACTAATTATTCTTGTTCGAGATTTAGTTAGGCATCATACAACTCTTGATGTTTCTTCGACCTCTCCAGTATAATTCAGCATAATTCATTTTAATGAACCCTTCACATATATTGTAAGAATAGAAAGTTGCTACTGACACCTTTTTAGATAAATTAAGTAAATGAGGTATAACAAAGACTGCTCTGCCCTAACTCCAGTCAGCTTCTCCACAAGAATGTGGTTGCTTCAGAGAGGAATTGTGTACAGCATGTAGGGATAATGATACATTTCTCAACAGCAGAAAAAAGCTAGCTTGCTCTTCATTCCAGGAAAATAGTATTTGAAGCAATTATGTTTAAGTAACACAATATTTAGAACTGATTAATGTTGCTTTTTTTAATGTTGATTTTTTTTAAATAGCACAGCATTTTACCAAAAATAAAAGAATTGTCATTTTGGTGTCTGAAAAATTCTCATCTAATTTTAGAGTATTGTATTCAGCAATAAATAATTATTGTTTAGATTTAAATTCTTTAAGAGATTTCAAATAGTAATCAAAGTAAATTAAAAAAAAATCTCTGGGAATATAGGACCACATTTTCTTGTCCAACCATTCATATTTAAGTTTAGTGGTTAGATGGACAAAAAAGGGAAAAGAACTCTTCTATGCTTAACATGTGAGAATACACATTGTTAATGTATACCAGATATAAAGAGAAGAAAGCAACTGTATTATAGTCTGTAATTTGGGAAATCTTTAAATATTTCCTCATACAATTTAGCTTTTATAATATTCTATTTTAATGCCTCTTTTCTAATCCCAAACAATCCCTATAGTTATAAACTCTGAAATCCATTTTAAAAAATGCTTGTTGAATATGTATGTCTATGCATAGCTGTTCTTTCTAAATTGTTAATGCCTTTCTCTTGTGTCTCTGCCTTATTTATGTATATGTAAATATGCATGTAAATACTTAAATTATTGATTTTAATAGTAGTAAATTTAACAGTACTAAATATAAAGATGTTACTTTTATTTCACATAATTTTTATAAATAGGTTTTCACTAATAGTATAATACAGAAACATATTACTCTGTTACCCACAGCCACCTATCATCATATATCTGAGTATTTCTAAGATTAAGAAAAAAAATTTCTTTCACTATATATGTATGTACATGCACATATTATTTATTTACTTCTACTAATAAAAAAATTAAAGGAAGAACTATCATGTAATTCAACAATCCCACTTCTGGGTATATACTTGAAGGAAGTGAAATCACTATCTCAAAGAGATGTCTTCACTCCCATGTTTATTGCAGTGTTTTTCACAATAGCCAAGAAATGGAAACAAGCTAAGTGCTTATCAAAGTATGAATAAAGAAAATGTGTATGTATAATATTTTTAAAACTTATATTTATTTGTTTGTTTAAGAAAGAGCACACACATGCCCTCTCACACAAGGAAGGGGAGAGGAAAAGGATCTCAAGCAGACTCCCCGCTGAGCACAAAGCTGGACAGGGGCTTGGTCTCAAGACCTGAGATCATGATCTGAGCCTAAACCAAGAACCTGATGCTTAACTGACTGAGCCAACCAGGCGCCCCATGTGTGTGTATAATATTATTCAGCCGTGAGAAAGAAGGAAAACTCTGCCATTTGTGACAACATGGAATGACCATGAAGACATTATGCTAAGTGAGATAAATCAGACAAAGACAAATACTGTATGGTATCACTTAAATGTGAAACCTAAAATATGTAAACTTGTAAAAACAGAGTAAAACGGTGGTTAGCAGGGGCTGGGAGGGGTGGAAGAGTAGGAGAGATGTTGTTTCAGGGTACAAATTGCAATATTAGATCAATAAGTCCTGGAGATCTAATGCACAGTAGTGTGAATATAGACAATAATATTGTATTACAATCATCAAACTTGCTAAGAGATTAGATCTGAATTATTCCCACTAAGACAAGAAATGATAATTATGTACCATGATAGAGGGCTAATGCTGCAATCACAATTGTATTACAATATATAAAGAAATCAGAACAATTGTTACATAATGTTTTATGTCAGATATTTCAATAAAAGGAAAAAATTGTTTTTATCCTAAAACAGAAAGGTGATAGGAAATTAATTTTCCAATTAAAAATATTTCCAGATGGTATACCTAGTTTTGAATTATTTATATTTATATGTTTATATATGTGTATGTATACCACATTATATTGTTTAATATAGATCAAACACTACTTTCAAAAATCAATGCTTTACATTTGATATTCATAAAATATTCTGAATCATGCGCATTATACAAATTTTAAAAATTTTCATTATTCTGGCTGTTGCTAGTCTAGTTTCTAACAGTTTCTTTCATGTTATTTGTATGCTTAATGTTAACAAAGAGCTGTTAAGTAGAAATACGTTCTTTTACACGTGAAAGGTAGATATTGAATAATGTTAGTAAACACCTATGCAGTAAGTTACAAAATGATATTCTGTTAGTAATCTCAAATTGAAGACAAAAGGAAAATAACTAATTGTGTGTAGTGTAGCATGGCATGTACCAATACAAAATAAAAATCCATAAAAAATGTTTGTTTTCTACTAGAGTTCAATGTATATGGGTTATTGTTACAAAGAAATCTCACCACTAAAATAAAGCAGTATTTTTTTTTAAAGTATACTGGATATTGAGTAACTGTAGTTAATACTTTAGAGAGAGTATCACTACCAATTCAGTGCAAAATGGTTATTGCCTTCAAGGTTTCAAAGAATTAATACCATCCTTAAATTCAAGAGCACAGAGTTTCAATACCATCAACTTTATCAAAGTACAGTCCAACAATGAATGACTTTTCTTGTGCTTTTGTTATGTATTTTGTTATTGAGCTGCAGGGTCAACATATTTTCTTCTGAATTATCAAAATAGAGTATAACTACATTTATAGTGAATGAGCAATCAATAATAACTCTTTTAACTGGTACAATATTCCAAAACATTTCACATCTTATATTTTTTCTGAATGCATGCAGTAACTGAATCTTTATTGAAATGAGAAACATGAAATCATCATAAAAAAAAGAAAAAAAATTAAAACCATTCTTACTTTGTGTCCAAATTCCAATACAGCGTTGCACCTTTACAGGATAGCACGCAGTCTCATACTCTACCTACCTATATCTTGTGGAAGTAGTTTGCAAATTGTATCCTGGCTGTTCCAGAGGGCCAGCTTCCCTGGGTTCCTCTTGGAAGAAAACGTTTTAAGGGAGGAACCAATGAGATGACACTGGATCGTGCAATCTCTTTTTCGTGAGCAGCTCTGCTTTCATCTATGTTAAATACCAGATTTCTGAGTAAATTTTCTATAAATTAAGTGTTCTCTGATTAAAACTTCATAAGTGATTTGGAAAAATAATGCCACGATAGTATGCTTCCAATTTTAACTTTAAAGGTGATTTTTCCCTAATAATACAGTTACTTTATAGCTTCAAAAATTCTCTTAAAATTATGGGAAATACAATGCCTTAGGTGTTGGGAAAGAACATCTAGGCATGCAGATGTATGGTCTCTCTCTCTCTCTCTCTCTCTCACACACACACACACACACACACACATGCACGTGCACACGCACACACACCTCAGCTGAAAAAAGAAGTCAAGTCCATTCACAGTGGCACAATATGAATCTTCCCTGAGAAGGTCAAGGAGTCTTTAATGTTAACGTGTTACCATTTCTGTTACATCCCTCAAAGAGGTAATATCTGTTAACTACCTCCTTTATATAAATAATTACATAATGCAAACTGACTTTTTGTCTCCATAATTCAAATCTAAACATCTCTGCTGCACAGCTTGATTTTTCTAAAATTGTATTCTTAGTATTAAAAATCTGGGTAATTCTCCTGATCGTTCATTTACTTTATTTGCACAGGCTGTTAGACATGTTCTTATACGATCAAATAATTTGTGACATAGAGGAACCAGAAAAAAAGAAATGGAAAATAAAACCTATGTCACCCTTAAGTACTAAGATGAACTGCATATTTTCTACTTTATCAAATCAATCAATTGCAAGACACATCATTAATTCATCTATCTGTAAGAAAGAAAAATAAACATTACCAATTAAAATATGGCATGCTACCTATGGTAGAACCTATTCTAATTTTAGAGATGTCATAATGTTAAATATATGTACTTAGAACAAATGTAGAAATCATTCACTTGATTTTTATAAAATCACAGGGAATGAATTTTTAGTTCTGTTTCTCAAATGGGGATAATTAGGGTGACTGAGCCTGGGTGACTCAGTCAGGTAAGTATCTGAATCTTGGTTTCAGCTCAGGTTATGGTCTCATGGTGTGTGAGATCCAGCCCCAAGTCCGGCTCTGTGCTCAGTGGGAGGCTGCTTGGATATTCTCTCCCTCTGCCCCACTTGCACGTGCACGCTCTCTTTCTCTCTCTCAAATAAATAAATCTTTAAAATAAAATAAAATGGAGGAAATTAGTACAGAACTCTAAGTAACCACCCTAAGAGCACACGACTAACATATAGCACAGTCAGAATTCAGAATCAAATTTGTCTGGCTCTATGAACCATCTTCTCCCTACAGATTTCCACTTCCTGTGAGTTCACTGCAACTTGTAATGTAATGTAAAGATGATGTCCCACTGCTGTTTCACTTCTAGAATTGCCTCTCACAGACTCTTATTTAATAGCTTATATGCCACAATCTATATAAAAAGACTCTGGTGTGACCAAACAATAGGTTTTTAATATATTCTTAAGTCATGATTACTAAGAAAAAGATACTGCTTCTCTGCTCCTAAATCTCAATTAATGTTTTTGAAATGTTCCATGTCATGATATTTATGGTAAATATAGTACTTTCTACTTAATAGCTTTAAAATGTTTTGATCACGGGGCGCCTGGGTGGCACAGTCATTAAGTGTCTGCCTTCGGGTCAGGGCGTGATCCCAGCGTTCTGGGATTGAGCCCCACATCAGGCTCCTCCACTAGGAGCCTGCTTCTTCCTCTCCCACTCCCCCTGCTTGAGTTCCCTCTCTCGCTGGCTGTCTCTGTCAAATAAATAAATAAAATCTTTAAAAAAAATTAAAAAAAAAATAAAATGTTTTGATCATTTGGACAAAGTGTCAAAGCAACCATGGGACTGAACAACCAAAGCTGTTTTAACCAATAAACCACACAAGCCAATGTAATATGACTTTGGCTTCAGTTTTCCATGTAATGAGTTTTAGTGAATTAATGAATCAGTGAATTAGTCTTTAAGTCATTGAGGCCTTATAGTCAATATCTTATACACTTAAGCAGGTAGTAAGATTAATGTATGCAAATATTTATTGAATGATTATTGTAAACTAAGAACTAATCTAACTTACATAGTTCCAGTTTTAACTGTGTAAAGGAGTTATTTGTTGAGCTCTTTATGTGTGTGTGTGTATTATATGTGTGTGCATATATATACACACTATTATTATGCTCATTTTTTAGATGAAAAAAGTAAGAGCTCAACAAATAACTCGTTTACACAGTTAAAACTGGAACACAGAATTTATACCAGTTTCACAGCCGAGGCTTTTAACCTTCCTACAATATATCTTTCCAAGAAGAAGGAGAAATGGGCTGAAACTCTAGAGACAGCACTGAATTTCAGATTACAAACTGCATCCTAGAGCTTAATCAAATCACTTTATCTGATTCGGAGTAACCTTTGTGAAAGATGTGCCTTTCTCTGATTATTCCAGTTTCACTTATAACTTAAAATGGGATTTGCTTTGCCTGTATATCTTCTTCCCTTGCCCAATCCAAATCTGTTGGTCTGAGTTTTCCTACAGACTGCATGAAATTGCTTCTTTTAGTTCTAAGGTCTCGAATCCTAACCTGCATGTAGAGTGTGGTGCTCTTTCTTTTATGCTCCCACCGCACCTTGCACATACACTTATTAGTGCATTGGTAATTAGTGATAGTCTCTGAACTTCTTTAAAGCAGAAATGGCATCTCATTCCCAATACATAAACAGAGAGCCTAGCCTGACATACACAAAGCATTTAGTAAATGAATGCTAAGTGGAAGAAAGAAGAAATGAATGAATGGACATCAATTTACTCATTTATATAAGGAATTGGGTTTAGTTGAACATAAGATTCTTCTTAGCCCTAAACCCAGTCATTTCTGCCTCTATTGATATAAGAAAGCACTTAGTACATACTTATCATTGATCTTTTTTGACCTCAATCTCCATTACCATTTTAGTTGCTTTCTTATTTGCCCAAAATGACAGAGATTATGACTGTACCAAAGCATGTGCTGCTTTTCACTAGTCAGACTCTCTTGCAAATGATTAGGCACTGTGACTGACATCTTCCCATAAAAATTTTGGGGAAAGGATTATATTACTTTCAGGCCTGACCCTTAAAACATCCTGAAGAGCCTAATGGATCTTTTCGGATCCCCAGTTACCCTGAAGTAGGGAATCATTGAGCCCTAGGGAACAACGGAGCAACAAAATGAAAGACTTCTAGCATCTGAAGTCATTGCTACATAAAAGTGACCCAGAAAGGCCACATGACTTGTGTCAGGCTGTGTAAGCAATAACTAAGTCTTTCTTACGTAAGCCAAGAGAAATTTTTTCTATTTTTTATGGAAGCTAGGATTAATTTCTCTAATTCTGAAACAAACCAATATCTTTAATTGCTAGACTAATTTGCTTCTCTCTCTCTCTTTTTATTTTGTTTGTTTTAGGCTAAAAAGAAGAAAGTATGTAGAATTGATGCATGGCATCTTCATCCAAATTTTTCCTCTCAGACTTTCTGGGTCTGAGTTATAAATCTGTATAGTCTTGGGCACAGCAGAGCCATTATCAAAGGAAGAGTAAAAACAGGAAAGTTTCAAACTGACAGTAGATCCTTTAACAATCAATCAAGGCCCAGCATATACACTAGTTATTTGTAGACATACCAAACAAGCAAAAAAATTTAGCATTTAGGATGTTTATGTCTCGACGGGTGGTATATAAATGTATACCTAAACACATTTCTTCCCCCTACCAGCAGTTTTGGTTTTGCTTTATTTTGAATAGATGATATTTGAATAGATGATATAATACTGAGAAGAGGATATAGAACACTTGGGAAGGAGGCCACACTATAAGGAAGTCACTTCTAATTTATTATCTCAAGATCAAATATTCGACAAAGCTTGGCATATATTTTACCTTCTTATAGCTTAAGGTTTAACTTCCTAAACTCTAATGAGAAACCCCTCAAAGAGAAAGAGAAAAAATGTATGGTTCATTATTATAATTCCCCAAAGAGTCTTTAAACCAGGTTACTTTAGGTGAATTATATTTTAAATCATTTGCTAAAATATTTAATGTTGACTCCTAAGCATCTAAAATATTACACTGAATTGGCTTTACAGGATGTTTCTTTCAACTATTCCTTTCAGATAGGATTATGACAAAAGAAGAAAGTCATGCTATACTTATTTAATTCTTTAGCAAATAATCTCAGTAAGTAGTAATATTAACTTCTAATACCTGATCTCAAATTTCTTTATTCCCTAATTGCCTCCCAACATTTCACAGGCCTCTTGATTTGTCTGTTAAAATGTGTAGAGATGGAAAAGAATGAAAAACAAAACAAAACAAAACAAACAAAAAACAAAGTGAGAGGAAGGAAGGGAGAAAAGGAAGGATGGACATATGGAGAAAAAACCTATCATTTTTGCGCCTTGTGTACAGAAGAGGTTTGGGAACCCATTTTCTACTCAGAAAAAGCAAATGAGAGAGGAAAACCCACAGGTTTAATACAGTGGTTAAATGTGAAAATATGCAAAATCTTGGAAGAAATTCAAAACAATAGAGAGCTGGACATACACTGTGTAGTGGACATTTTACCTTGGCCCTAGAGATCACTGCATGAACATGAACTGATTCAGTTACACATTTAAAACATTAAATTCAGAAAAGGGATAATACGTGAAACAGCTCAAAAAGAAAAAAAAAAAAAACTTTAATATTACCCTAAATAAGAATGAAAAAACCATTCAGAAAAGGGATAATACGTGAAACAGCTCAAAAAGAAAAAAAAAAAAAACTTTAATATTACCCTAAATAAGAATGAAAAAACCCAAAAGCAATACTATTTAAATTTGTGTTTATTACTTTTGTTTAAAAATTTGTGAACATTGATCATATTGTTCAGAGATCTTTGGAAACTATGAAAAATTAGATTAATAAACATTGAAAACAATTACTGGTTGTGAAATGCCTGTCTCAAAGAAGCCATTTAAGTAACTTCCCTAATTATCAAGACCTTCTTCTAATGGATAGTAGACACAAAAGTCTGTGCTTAAATACTCCATTTTTTTTCAAATCACTTTTAGTGGCATTTACTTATACTTTAAAAAAATCTGATTATCATTACTTGAGTCCATACAAATCTACTAATTAGTGATAGAATTTGGACTGATGCACAGTTCTGAATCCCAATCTCGGCACCATCATTGCTCTTCTCACTCTACTGCTCTGACCCTTGGGATATACACCTTTCCTTTATTTCTCAATTTAATATTAAACAGAAACAAGCAGTCTTTTGGGTTTCCTAACATCTATCTAAAAGACACTTTTAAAAAATCCTGCTGTGGATTGCCTGGGTGGCTCAGTCAGTTAGGCGTCTGCCTTCCGCTCAGGTCGTGATCCCAGGGTCCTAGGAATCAGCCCCATGTCTCCCTCACCCTCAGCCTCTCCCTCTGCTTGTGCTCTCTCTCTGTTCTCTCTCTCAAATGAATGAATAAATAAAAATTAAATCCCATTGTGGGGGTGCCTGGGTGGCCCAGTTGATTGAGTGTCCGTCTCCTGGTTTTGGCTCAGGTCTGATCTCAGGGTCATGAAATTGAGCCAGCATCTGCACTCAATGCAGAGTCTCTTTAAGACTCTCTCCCTCTGCCCCTCCCTGCCACGTGCTCTCTCT
Organism: Ursus maritimus; assembly: GCF_017311325.1. Taxonomy (NCBI): domain Eukaryota; kingdom Metazoa; phylum Chordata; class Mammalia; order Carnivora; family Ursidae; genus Ursus; species Ursus maritimus. The sequence goes on along the minus strand of NW_024426996.1, from coordinate 36,072,918 downwards.
CTCTCTCTCTCAAATAAATAAATCTTTTAAAAAATACTTTTATGGGCTGAATTGTGCCTCCTCAACGTTCATGTGTTGAATGAAAGCCTAACATTTATTACTTCAGAATGTAACCGTATTTGGAAATTCAGTCTTTACAGACATGATTACATTAAAATTAAGTTGTGTTTTGCTTTGTTTTTACAGTGGGCCCCAATCCGATATGACTGGTATCTGTATAAGAAGAAGAAATTCAGGCACACACACAGAGACACTAGACACACATGCACACAGAGATGACCATGTAAAGACACAGCAAGAAGGTGGCCATCTGCAAGCCAAGAAGGGAAGAAGAAGAAACCAACCAGAAGACTCCAACTCTGCCAATCCCCTCATCTTGGACCTCCAGCCTCCAGAACTGTGAAAAAATAAATCTTTGTTTTTTAAGCCTCCCAGGCTGTGGTGTTTTGTTATGGGAACCCAGGCAGGCTAATACAGATCCAAAGATTTCTGTTCGAATATTCACCAACTATTGTGGAGAAAATGTTACACGATTTTACCTCACTTGCCTGCAAGGACTGATGTGAACATTTACGAGATAATGATTATTAAAAAATTAGGGAACATTTATGAGATAATGATTATTTAAAAACCAGGGATTAATATTAAAATCATACTAATAGCTATCAACATGTTCAAAATCTAATTGATCCATTACATAGTTTTCAAAGTCACAGAGTATAGATTAGAACGCTGTTTAAAGACATTTACTGCTGTCCTCACCTTCACAGAAGTGCGCTTTCCTGCCATTATGCTGGGTTGGCCACATGGCTTGCTTTAGCCACTGAGATACTAACAAATGGGATGCAAATTAAGGTTTGAACTATGCTTGTGCAGTAGGGCATTTGTGAGTCTGTCTTGGCCCTGGGAGGAGTTTTCCTTTCAACTTGGGCCTCAGAATTTCCTCACATAGAGCAGACTTGAGGCCAATGCATACAGAGGAGCCAAAGCCCGTTGCCTCCCAGCATAAAGCTGGGCTCCCAGGTAAGTGTAGCCAAGGTGACCCGATGCACAGGTGAGCTGCTGGTGTGTGAGAGAGAACAAATGACAGCTATCTTAAGTCATGCGGTTTTGAGGAGTTCTGCCATGTAGCATTATTGAGCCATAACTGACTGATGTGGAAAGCATGACTGTAATAAAAAAAATAAATAAATAAAGCAAGTTGATTACAATGTAGGTAGAACTTTTCAATAATTTTCGATAAAGTATTTGGGAAATCAGTATTCTTGTTGAAAATTTAAAATATTATTATATATTTTCAATGCCAGAAATAGAAACTAATGCTAAAAATACTACATCTTTTGGGCATTTATTATGTTCTAGGCACAGTGATAGTAACCTCTGAATTATTTTATTTCATCTCAATGACACCAATATAAATATAATGATTATCATATTTTACAGATATTCAGTGATTTTTCACAGGATCAGGCTGCTAGTATGTTGGAGAATTGGAATTTAAACCCGGGCAATCAGTTTCTAATGCCTGGCTCTTACTTTTTTTTTTTTCAGCCCTGGTAAAACAAGCCCTCAAAAAATTGACTGAAGACTCAGAGTTGTTCCTTTCCATGGAAATCTTTAGTGAAAGGTGAAAGATTTATACAATTCGAAGAAAAAACAGAGCATATTGGGTTCTTAATTTTTATAGCATATCCAGATATCACAGATTCTCTATTATTTGAAGGTGATTTTATCAATTTAATTGCCACTCTAATATATAATATTTTGTATACAAAGATGTCTTCTGCACACTATATGTACTAAAGATCATGTTTTCAATATATACCCTACCATATGTGAAGAATCTCATCTATTAAAAAAAACTCTTTCATTTTATGTGTAAGTATAATATATATATACATATGTATATTAATTTATGCCTAAATAAGTGTGTATATATGCATGTGTGGATGGATAGATGATAGGTAGATAGACAGATAGACATTTTTAGATTCTTATCATTAAACATGATTTCTTGCATTTTGACATAATAGGAAACAGAACTAATGGGGAATTGCCAGGCTTCACAACTATGCTCAAGCCAACTGGCCTAGCCAGAGCATTGCTTTAATGCTAATATCAAGCAGATGGAAACTGAATAAAAATATCACTTCTCTGTAGTCTTGTACATATCTCATAGGTGGCCTATTCAAGAGTTATTACTGGACAAAGAAAGATGTGTGGCATTCATGTTAATGGAAATTATCAGAGAACTGAAGTTACTTTCAGAAAAAAATGGATGATTAAAGAATTTTCATAACATTTGAGAATGTTTTGTAGCTAGGTCTAAGAGAATCCAGAATCCTCTCAGGTCATTAGAAAGCATTCAGAGGAGCTCTAAAATATAATGGTCCTTTTGTACTAGTCCTCTATAAATTCTCCCCAATGCCTATCCCTACCCCCCGCCACCTCCAAACGTCCAGATCCAGGTAAACAAAATACAGTTTCTAGTGAATCGGAACGGTGTACCAAGACACACAAAGAGACCTTAAAATATGAACATGAGGAAGAAGTTCCTATACAGAATGCTAACCAAACATTAGCCAATTACAACACACGCCTGAAATTAAAGTCGATGCTAAAAGCAGCCAAATCAAATTAGTTTATCCTAACAGCCCAGACTTGTACATTCAAAGTGAAAGAACTTCGTTTATTCTTATTGATCAGTAGTGTTCACGAGAATCTGAAATCAAATATTGGCTTGGCCTGAATATAAATGCCCTATCTAGTTGAATGATTTGAATGTTTCTCATTTCCCTCTATCATTTAGCTTGCATTATACAAATTCATGTTATTCTCTATGATATTGCTCAAAAGTATATAATTTTTTTTACAGTTTTATTTTTCCAGCTATGGAACATTAGGGCCTCTCAGCAGCTATTGATTTACAGAAATATTTGGATAGACTAGATGGTTTCAGGCTGTTCCATACCTCCTTATGAAACATGGCCTAGCATCTCTTTGAATTAAATGATTTTAGCCATGGTTACTTGACTTCTAGTTAAAGATATTCCATATAAATACCAGGCCTAGTCATTTACTCTAATATTGGTCAGCTGGCTGTTTTCCCAGATCATTTAGAATTCTTACACTATTAAATTTAAAAGACTATTGATTTTAAACTTCTATAGATCAGGTGACTTTTCACCTCTGTGACTCTAAAACAGTGTCAATACACATAGTGAGTATATTACCAAAGAACTGCTATGCCTAAAAATAATCTGTAACATTAAATAGGATTAATTGATATGACAATTGGTAAGGTTTTCTATTTGATTTTAATGGAGTAAATACCAAATGCTTTATATGGTATTTTAATTGTGCAGTTATTACAACATTACTGAACAATCTACCCTTTTAGTTTCCCGTTTGACTCTCTTGAAATAATTACATATTAAACCACTCAACACTATACATTTAGGATTATGCAAAAGAAAAAAGATGCAACATTCATCCTTATTTCATATATAAAGGAAATAATGTACTACTCAGGTACTTGGAATTTCTCCAAAACATACAGCTCATCATTAGAGTCATAAATAGTTAAAATATATCTAAAAGGTGCATTTTCTGCTGATCATCGAACACTCTCTCAAGCTAGCAGAAACTGCCTTTGTGGATCTTGAGTCAACAGCTCTAGCTGTGTGTCACAGAGTTCTGAAGGCCATTCTTCCCCTCTTTTCAGGTGAACTCTAGCACGTCCGTGCATATTCATAGGCTGTAGGCTGTAATGCACTTCTTATTCACTATACCATTTTTGGTCTCTGGGATTTTTTTTTTTAATACATAAAAGGAACAGCATGACCCTATCTTAAAAATTGAAATATTCACTGATCTATGGTTATTCCTGTAATATCACAAGTGTTGGTGAATAATTCAAATTAAATAGTTTCCTATATATTCCATTTTAAAGGGACTTCATTTACTTTCTTTCAATGGTTTCCTCCTGTGCTGTTCTCACCCTGCATTATTCATATGCAACCTCACAAATTGCCTTGAGTTTGAGCAGTGCTGATATAAATCATAAGGCTATTTTCTCTGGAGGACTTCAGCCTTAAGCTCTACAACTTGTTTTAAAATGAAAACTGTGTTCAATTAAGGTGATTTGTTTGCTTCAAAAAATTAACTATCTTATATTGCCATTTGCAAGGAGAGAAGACTGAAGTTACATTCCTGGGTGCTGAATAATTTTAGAAGTAATTTACTTTCTCTCTCTGGCTGTATCTTTGCATCTAGTTTATCCTGTCCATTTATTTGTGGCTAGGTCGTATTCTTCAGGATATATAGCTATCAAAAATTCCTTTCCCAACTGTGTTGCATTTTGACTTTTGACTAGTTCCTTTGTAAACAAACTAAAATAATGTGTTCTTCTCTGCTTTCAGGTCCTTCACTGAAGGAGAGAAATAGAGAGAGAGAGGAAATGAATGGAAATGCAAGCAAACTGAGAAATTAGATTCAGTGTGGAGTACTGCTATAAAAACAGTATTTTAAGAGCGACATCACTGAAAATGGTGAGTATGGAATCCCGCCCACCCCTCCCCAGAAGTAACTAAGAAGATGAAGGCAACCTATGGAGTGGGAGAAAATATTTGCAACTCACGTATCTGATAAAGTGTTAAATCCAAACATATAGAAAACTCATTCAACTTGATAGCAAAAAAAAAAAAAATCTGACTGAAAAATGGGTAGAGGACCTGAATACACGTTTTTCCAAAAAAGACATACAGCGGCCAGGATGATGGATAAAAAAAATATTCAATATTACTAATCATCAGGGAAATGGAAGTCAAAATCACAATGAGATATCATTTAACACCTGTTAGAATGGTTATCATCCAAAAGACAAAAGCTATCAAGTATTGGCAAGGATGTAAAGAAAAGGGAACCCTTGAGCACCCTTGATGAGGATGTAATTGGTTCAGTCCCCATGTGAAACAGAACGGAGATTCCTCAAAAAACTAAAAATCGGCAGCTACACTTCCAGCGCAAACTGTTAAAACTAGAGAAAGCAACAAGGACCTTATTGTCAAAGAACTGTGTTTATGGGTCTCCATACATCTGGTACCTTTCTCAATGACCAGTACAAAACACTTATTTCACCTAACTTAAAGCATTCTCAGGGCTGGGATGACTTCCTAAGTGGCTTTTGCCAGAAGCATTTAAACTAACAGATGGTTACAGCAGTCTGGGGCAAGGAATAAATTTGAAATAAGCTTGGGTTACACTTGAGATTCAATCTTAACTAATGGGCCAAAGAAGAAATCACAGGGGATATTAGGAAATACATTAAGACAAATAAAAACAAAAATACAACACACCAAAACTTTTGGGATGCAGTGAAGGCAGTGCTCATTTGGAAATGTAGAGCTATAAACATTTATGGGGGGGGGGAAGAAAAAGGAAAAAAGATTTCAAACCAATAACCTAACTGTATACTTTAAGGAACTAGAAAAAGAAAAGCAAGGTAAATCCAAAGCTAGCAAAAGAATGAAGTCTGACCCCTACCTCATACCACATATAAAAATTATTAAAAATAGATGCAAGACATGAATGTGAGAACTAAAACTATAAAACCTTTAGAAGAAAATATAGAAGTATATCTTCATGACCTAGGATTTAGTAAAATATTCTTATGAGACCAAAAGCACAAGCAGAAAAAGAAAAAATAAAAATTAGACTTGATAAAAATTGAAAACAAAACTGCTCTTCAAATGACACTATTAAAAAAGTGAAAAAACAACCCAAAGAATGGGAGAAAATGATAGCAAATCATAAAGCTAATAAAGGTCTAATACCCAAAATATATGGAGAACTCTTACAACTCAATAACAAAAACAAATGTCCAATATGGTAAATGACTTGAATACACAGTACCCCAAAGAAGATACACGCATTGCCAATAAGCACATGAAAGATATTCATTATGGAATATGCAAATTATGGAAAAGCAAATCAAAACCTCAATGAGATACCATATCACAGTGGCTGGGATGGCTATATATATGTTTTTTAAAGAACATAAGTATTGGTCATGATGTGGGGAAATCGGAACTCTTGTACCTTGCTGCTGGGGAAGTAAAATGGTATAGCCACTCTGGAAAACAGTTTGGCAGTTTTTAAAAAAAGTTAAACATATAATTACCATATGACACAACAGTACCACTCCTAAGTTTACATTCAAGGAATTGAAAAGAAATATTCAAATACATATACACAAATGTTTACAGCAGCACTATTTACAATAGCCAAAAAGTGGAAACAACCCAAATGTCATCAACAGATGAATGGATAAATGAAATGTTGTAAATCCATACAATGGAATATTATTCAGCCATAAAATGGAGTGCACTACAGGTTCATGCTACAATGTCAATGAACCTTGAAAACATTAAAGTTGGTAAAAGAAATTAGACCTAAAAGTTCATCCACATATTATACAGTTTCATTTATATTAAATATCCACAATAGGTAAATTGATAGAGATAGGAAGCTGACTAGTGGTTACCAGTGGCTGGGGCGTAGGATGGGGAAGAAGGAGGAATGGTAAGTGACTGCTTAATGGGTGTGGGGTTTCTTTGTGGGGTGATAAAAATATCCTGGAACTATAAAGGTAGTAGTTGCAAACATATGAATGTATCAAACAACTCTGAATTATGCACTTTAACATGCTTAATGGTTAACTTTATGTTGTATTAATTTTACTCAATGAAAGGTAAATAAATAAAAGTAGCATTTTATCAATACAAAGTTAAACATTGGTCCAAGAAAGTCCAGGATTAGTTCATCTTTAGACTGGTTTCTGTGGGGAGTTAGGAGCTAAGAACCCTCAGTGTTCTCTGGAGGTTTCCTCTAACAGAGAAAACTTAACCAGTCGGAGACTAAATCTTTCCTTTTGTGGGAGTCCTTAGGCACCTTGTCACCTGAGTTTGTTTCCATATCTAACACCTTACCCAATTCTCTGACCAAGGAGACTGCACCTCATAGAGAACTCATTCTATCTAATTTGAGGGCAAAATAGCTACGTGGAATTCTTTTGCACATGAGATTTATTTATTTCCCCATTTAATTACTCAAGCATTTATATCAGTATGGATTCATGGATATTTATTTTAAACTATAGGTTATAATCTAATACTACCTTATTTTGTTGCTCAAATTGTCCTGGCTTTGGCACTGAGGCTCTTTCCATTGCCTTTTGTTTCCCTTTGATGTACTCACATCAACATAGAGTTATTTTATGAATATCATCTTGCTTTCTGATCCTATAAGATACTCTGGGCTCATCTTGTGTATTTTCTGCTTTAGTTTTAAAATCAGTCATTTTCCCAAAGAATTCCGCTCCCTTTCATTGGAGGATGTTATTAGAAACCAAGTTCTGGGCTCTAGGTGTGTTTGTTGCTGCTATCGTGTTGTTGCTTCCAGGCCCTTTCCAGTGACAGAACAAGGAAATGTATATACTACCCTGGTGACACGCACACATATATAAATACTTCTATATATAACTATCTGTATCTATATTAAATTAAATGCGGTTTCCTCCTTCTGATACTTCCAATTCTATTCCATTACCTCATGGGCCATTCTAGCCTCCTCTCATTTCTTCTCTGTAAACTCCCACTTCAGCAGTGAGAAACCTGACCTCGTCATCTCACATGTACCCAGCACATGTGAATAGCGGCATCGAGACCAATACATCATGAGAAATAGCTTAATCAACTAGAGACTTAAAAACTTCACTCATTTCTAAAGTTATCTATTTTAGTACTTCTTTCCCCACCCTCTTCAAGGTGGCTGAACATTTAAAACAGATTGTTGCCCTTTCTTCATTCCAAACAAGGTTACCCCCAATCCTAATTTATTTTTTAAATTCACATACATTAAGATTCACTCTTCATGCTCTAAAATTCTTTTGACAAATAGAATGTCATTTATTGACTATTGCAGTATCATTCAGCATAATTTTATTTCCTTAAAAGATCTCCTGTGCTTCAAGTATTTAACCCTTACCTATTATTTCCACTAGCAACCGCTACTCTGTTTACCATCTCTGTAGTTTTGTCATTATTAGAATGTCATATAAATGGGATCAAACAGTAAATATTCTTTTCAGACTGGTTTATTTATAAATATACATTTAAGATGCATCTATGTCTTCTGTAGCTCAACAGCTCATTTATATTTATTAAAGAATAATATTCCACAGTACAGATATATCACAGATGTTTTTATCCATTCACTTATTGAAGGGCTTATTGGTTGCTTCCAATTTGGGGTAACTATGAATAAAGCTGTTAATGACATTCTTGTGAAGATTTTCAAGTGTACCTACATTTTCAAATGATTTAAATATACAGGAGAATAATTACTTAATGTGGTAAAACTGTGCTCAGCATTGTAATAAACTGTTAATGTCTTTCAAAGTGGTTTAACCATTTAGAATAACTACCATCAATGAATAAAAGTTTCTGTTACTCTGCATTCTCACCAGCAATTGGTATTATCAGTTTGTTCAACATTAGCCCTTTTATTAGTATGTCATGTTGTTTTAATTTGCAACTCTCTAATTATAAATAATGTTGGTTATCTTTTCATATGCTTATTTTCTATTTCTATATCTTCTCTAGTGATATGTCTGTAAAGATTTATTAATCCATTGTTTTAAATTGTGCTGTTTTGTATTGTTGAGTAAAAAGAGTTCTTTGTATATTGTGAATATAAGTATTAACCATGTGCTTTTCAAATACTTTCTCCCATTCTATGGCTTATCTTTAACCTCTCTAAACCATTTGAGAAGACAAATCTGTTGTTTAAGCCACCCAGTTTGTGGTATTTTTTTATGGTAGCCCAAGCAAACTAGTACAATACTCAATACTCACTTAAAACTAAAGAAGAGAGAGAAACAAGAAAACAAAAATGGTCTCTATATACCAAATAAAGACAGCCTGTCCCAGTGGGTAAAATATATATTTAAAAGTTATAGACTCAGAATAAAAGAAAGAAATAATGGAAGATATATCATGCTAACATTAATCAAAAATAACTTAGAGTAAGTTATATTAGTTTCAAACAAAGCAGACTTCAGAAAAAGGAAAATTTTCAGGGATAAATAGGGGCTTTATAAAATGATAAAGACACCAATTCTCTAACAAGTATGACAATCCTAAATGTGTATGGACCTAACAACAGTGTCAAAATCTATCACATGAAACTGACAGAACTTCAAGGAGAAATATATGAATCCATTATTGTAAACAAAATTTCAACACCCTTCTTTTGGTAATTGATAGATCAAGTAGGAAGAATATCAATAAGGACAAAGTTATCAATCACCATGACCTATTTATTCCACATTTCTTCCCAAAGTTTTGTCTTCCTTTTTAAAATATACATTTTAATGTATCAGAAGACTTATGTACCCTCATTTCATTAATATATTACTTATTTGTACTTCCAGATCGTTTATTAAGCTTGCAAGATGATTTATAATTTCTGAAGCCATTCTTCACAGAGCTCCTTGACATCCTCTTCTAATTTCATTTTATTGCTAAGTCTCGTATTTCTAATTTTATTATTTTTGTATATTTTACAAGAAGGTATATCTGTTCAATTTAGTTTTGAAAGAATACACTGAAAATGCATTATAGTAAAACATGCAAGTTAGAAATTTTATAATTCTGTCTTCATTCTTAAAGTTTGATTGGCTCTACATTCTAGGTTCAAAATCACTCAACAGAACTTGACAAACATTGTTTTGTGGTCCTCTAGCATCTACTGTTGATAGTATTTGAGTCATATGAGCTTCCCTTTTATCTTTATTGATTTTTAAGATTTTCTTTTGATTTTTATAACATTAGGGTTTAGTTGAATATGAGTTTTTAGGACATTCATTGCTTAGTATTTCACAGAGCTTTTTGAAGCAAAAAAGCAAAGACTTTATTCAAACCGCAGGATTTTTTAAAAATTATTTTTTATTATTAAATAAATAATATTTATTATTATTTTATCCTACTTACCATGATCTTGATTCAGTCCTCTTTGAACTCCTATTACATGTATATTGGACCTTGTTCTTTTTTTTTTTTTTTTAAGATTTTATTTATTTATTCGACAGAGATAGAGACAGCCAGCAAAAGAGGGAACACAAGCAGGGGGAGTGGGAGAGGAAGAAGCAGGCTCATAGCGGAGAAGCCTGATGTGGGGCTCGATCCCATAATGCGGGGATCACACCCTGAGCTGAAGGCAGACGCCCAACCGCTGTGCCACCCAGGCGCCTCCCTTGTTCTTCTTATCTGTACGTGTGTCAAAGGATGAGAGTTTGGAGTGTTTGTTTTCCTCTACAGTTGTGCAGATTTGTTTCCTCACTAGATATCTTTCCTGCATTTGCCTACTCTAAAAAGCAGCAGAACATGTCAACCTGCAGTCTTCTCTCTAAAGAGGCAGTGAGATGGGGTAGGCTATCATAGCTGTGAAGGTAGTTATTCCAGCGTGAAGCTGAGTCTTCAATTTTTTCTCCTAATCTCCCCTTTTTCCTCTCCATTTTCTTCTTCTTTCCACTTTTTTCTTAGTATTTTCCTTGCTTTCACCATTATTTTTAGAGAGAACTATTAAACATGTGCTCCAGTGCCCACCTTGAATCAGAGGTCTTTAAGCAGTACATTCTGTGCCATTATGAAAGAATTTAAGGTATTTTGCATATCCACTTCACATTTTTGTTGAAGTTCTCTTAGGCCAATCCCTAAGAATGAATTAATGTGTTCTATTATAGTATCTATGAACATGCCTGATAATGAAAATATAAAACCAGCAATTGTGCTGTACATAATATAAAAGGTCTCATAATTTTAGTACCATAATGTGCCAACCATATCTTTTAGGGTAATGGTTGTTTTTGCCAATTATGGTTATATGTCTTACTTTTGATGATTCACTAAGATTAGCCTATATGATCTCTATATCATACCATAAAGATCAACATATATTTTATCTGGTGTAATTCATGAAAAAAGTCACAGGGAATAGTACTTTTATTTTGCAGAAGGCAAGAATGAAGACTGGTCTACCAAACATCAATCCAAAATTCATGTCCTACCAGTAGAGCACTCCATTGTCCCTTTATATTTGAGTCATTACGATGAAGCCAAAATACATTAAGACCACTGGTGGGAAGGGTTAATTGGCCAATCAAAATACATTAAGACCACTGGTGGGAAGGGTTAATTGGCCAATCTACATTAAGACCACTGGTGGGAAGGGTTAATTGGCCAATCTACATTAAGACCACTGGTGGGAAGGGTTAATTGGCCAATCTAAATTGGCCAAACTATTATAGTTTTTTATCTTTTTTTAAATGACTAAATGAAAAAATCCTATGCCTCCTCCCTCCCCCCAGGTCCTAATACCCTTCTTTCTAAATGGTGGAAGTGGGGTTGAATAAAATAATTAGAAGGCAAAAACAAGATATGAGTTTCACCAGTTTTTAACACCATGTTTTCAAGTGTTGAGTTAAAGAATGGTTGAATGAAAAATGAATTAATAAAATTAGGAGTAAATACACAATTATACAATCTGAAGACATGGCAGCAGTCCCAGTCTTCAGGAAGACATAGAAGTAAAAATCATGTGCTTGTATAAACAAACAACTGTCATTAAAACATTCCAACAATGAAAGACAATTACCCCAAATTAAGGTTTTGTAGGTTATGTCTGTAACTCTGTGAGAGTGTAAAAGGACATTTTATGATTATAACAGCCCTTGCCTAACTGATACAAAAATAACTAATGTTATATTTTATCACACCTGGGTGAGCAGTTGAATCTGATAATAAGACTAAACTCTGAGCTAACAGTGTATCATACTATTACTGGACATGTCTGGAAACATTTTCCTGATCAATAAATAGTGGAATTTGTTTTAATCAAATGAACACAGACCTGTGCACCCATTTTATCCTATCTGAATAGAGTTTCCAATCCTTAGTTAGAATTACAAACTTGACTATTATATTCCTTTCTAGTACTAAAAAAAAGAAAAAAAATCCTGCCTTTTTCTATCAATAAACTCTTAGTGAATTGCTTCACTAGAGCTGGGTTATTAAACTTTGTATTTTAACTTGTGCTTTCTTTTTATTCTTTGACATCAGAAGTGATGGAAATAATTGAGTGCATCTAACTTACTTGATATAAGCCACATTTTTAACTCCACTGTTCTATTTGTTTTTTAAGACTTTGGATAGTAAGTCAGGTACTTGAAATTTTTTTAGCATTGAAATAAATATATTTTCAAAGTTGTGACTTATGCTTTGGTCAGTTTTTACTCTATTTTTGTGTATGTACAATGATAGCTCATCACAGTGGATTGGTGTTAAATTCAAAATAGGACACCAAGGCCTTTGACTGATTACTGAGGAATGAGTAGAATATAACATAGTTTATGATCTATTGAAGCTAAACTGACACCTTTTGAATCTTAGTTCTGTCACCTTTTATATAAGTAGGCGAGTTATTTAAACTGTTTCAGTCAACAGATATAGCTCTTATAGGAATTAAATAGGTTAATAGATGTTAAACACTAATAATCATGCTGGGCACATAGTAAGCACTTAACAAAAGAGCTAGCTGTTGTTATTATCCTCTTGTAATAATGTAGCTTAATATATTCCCCAATGCTTATCACCCTGCCTATTGGATAAGATCAGCCTCTTTTCATGAACTATAAAAGTTCAAGAGCAATGAGAAATGTAGATAGGGCATAGTGCTTGGCACATCCTTAAGCATGCAGAAAATATTTGAGGAAGCAAATAAAGTAAGATCAACCTGAAGAAGTTTTCAACTGTTCAGAGTTAGAATAATCTCAGATGATGGAAATGTGATGCTCCTTTCTAAGACCGAGGTCCTAAAGTGCATCTCAAAGAGTACTGTGTTCACAAATCCATTGCCAGCTACTTTCTGTTACAAGGTGACTGATGGTAGTATTAGGTTGTGATATCATGGATGACATAATTTACTTTAGGCAATAACTACTTGGAGCATGGAAAAATGAACACCCAAGGAATATACCATATTATGCCTCCTACCATTATATAAGGAAATATAACTTTAGTATAACTAAAATAGAAAGTAACAAATTCTCTTTCAAATTTTATAAACTCCCTAATATGAAGCAGGGCAAAGAATCAAATCAAAATAAATATAAATTATGTACTAAATATATATTATTTTGTAGTTATTTTTGTAGATTTTAGTAAGGTTAGAATCTCTATTGTAACTTCTATTTTAGAACAAAAGTAATAAAAATTCCATTGCTGAAATGTTGAAACAACTCTACTACTGCATGGGAAAGCTGTGTCCTAAGCAAGGTACCCAAAATATACATGCTCCTGTGCTTTCTTGTCTTCATAACTGGCCCTTCTCTATTTAAAAGTAAGCTATCCTTTCTGGAATTCCCTTTCTGTTTTGGATCAACCACTTTTCTAAACTAATCTCCTCTTTCGTCTCCTCCTTTTCTAGTGGTGGCATATGATGATTACATGTCTGCCCCAGCTGTTTCTCATTTAGTGACTCTGGTTGTCTTTGGGAAATGACTTGGCAACTTTACTCTTTTGTTTAAATGGAGGCAGAATGTTTTACTATGTAATCACTATATGTTAAACAAAGTTCCCTCATCCTACATTATGTGGATAAGACAAACACATGTTTTCACAGTTGGATAATAAGAGAGAAGAAAGCATTACAATTTAAAACTCTATGTTTATTCTGTGAAAGAAGAGAATAGGTTTTATGATTCATCAAAAAAAAAAAATACACCTAGTGGAAATGAACAGAAGATTTTTCCTTCTATAAATATATTTAGAGTAGTTTTCCTACCTTGACTCTAATAAATACCAAATATCAAATTTTTAAAAAAGTGCTCCAATGATATATATTTTCTCTCTTTTTAAAAAATATCAATCTATTCTAGTGTCCTTAAATAAAATGGAATTAGGTTTTATTTAATGAAGGAGTTGAGGCATTCTCCGTATTTATCCCTAAAATTCCTGTTAGACTGTAGAACTAGCATATGTTTTGTAAGAATATTTAAGCTCTTGATCCACTTAAATGTCACATAGATTACTGATTTCAGGGTTTTGATTTTCAACCATAAATTGAAATGCTACCTTTTTTCTTCTACCTACATCTTCTGTGTGTCCTGATTTTTCACGGTTTCTTTCCTTTTGGGCACATTACTGCGAACCACATACAAACCGCTTGCACCACTCCCTTTATCCTATACAGCTCCAGAGAATATTTAACATGTAAATGCTTTACTAAAAGCACTATAGAGAAAGGATTGGGTGGAATTGCGTCTAGTAAGTAGGACTCGTCTGAGAAATAATATCTTTCTTTTCCATTTTTATTCCTATACTCAGGGAGTGTATCTTATAAGAGAGGCTGAGAAAAAGTATATATATATATGTATATACATATATATATACACATATATGTATATACATATATATATACACATATATATATACATATATATATACATATATATATATACATATATATATATATATACATATATATATATATGGTCTGCTTTTCTCCCTCTACCCCTCCTTGCAGGCACACACTCTAGCTCTCTCTTGCTTAAATAAATAAATAAATACATAAATAAATAAATAAATCTGTAAATCTGTAAATAATTAAGTGAATACATACATACATATAAACATACCAAGACTCTGATGCCCAGCTTGGATTTGAATCCCCATTTCACCAATTTTTATGTACTTGAAAAAAATAACTTTTCTTCTTGTACTTTCATGCTTACCTTTTGTACCTTAGTTTTCTGATACGTAAAAGGGAATAATAATAGCCACTCAAATGTACAGTGTCTTCTAGGGTTGTCATGAAGCCAGTGAGATAATTCAAGTAAATGTCATACCAAAACTATTGTCCAAAAGTAAATCTCATGATCAATAATTATTTTGCCATTGCTTTATTGTTATTAAAAGTTAGCTAACCTCAGAAAATTTAGAGTCTAATTGGAGGAAGAGGAGTTCACTGGCAATTTTAATAGAATAGGAAGGTTCCTCTGAGAACAACAAAAGAACAAATGATTAATATACAGTGTATTCTCATTATCCTCTGAATCCTCAAGTTATGAGGCTAAAGATAAACAAAATTTGCTATAGCATGGAAATAATCACTAAGGAACTGACAGTTTATGGAATTATTCTCTAGAAAATACCTCCCTCTTTCCCTTGCCAGCCACTTAACATTACAGAGTATCCCTGGTCCTCTTCTCAAATTCTTTATCAATAACTCTGTTCACTTATTATAGTATTCTGTAAACATTAGTCAATGCAATGCAAATGCAATGCAAATTAATTAGAAAGTGAAAGTGCATATCCTGCAAGAATTACATTTTCCTTATGTCAATACAATTATGTTTGTGGACTATTCCAGTCACATTCAAAGCCACTGCCAAATAAAGATCTTAAAAGTTTGAACAGTTAACAAAAGGAGGAAATATTGATAAAAGTTATATGTTAGTTATTATTTTAAAAGAATGTTCTAGAAATCAAGATTTAATGTAGCTCTTTGGGGAAGCTGATGAAAACTTCCTATATTTTGGTATAAAAGACATTATTATCCTTTTGTAAAACTGAAATTGTGACAAAGGATATGATTTCACACTATTAGGAATGTTAGAAGAAAACCCATGCAAAAAAGTAGCACTTTTAAAATGTATTTAAGAATCAGAATACAGTTGCCTTATGTCCTAAGTCTTGTTAAAATAAACAAATAGTAAACTGAGTTTTTAGTTCTCAGTTTCATTGTAATGCAGATTTTTTATTATCCACCCCCATCATCCCACTCCACTACCCCCACTGACACTGTTCCTTATGAAAATGTGATTCTAGTTTTAAATGGATTTACTTCAAGTGTCTTTTTCCTATACCAACCAAGCATGCTTTGATGATGAAGAGCACCTGCATGTACCTATTTCAGATACTCTAGTAGGCACAGGATCACTTAAGAAGAAAGTTAACTCAGATTTGGAAGGCCATATACAGCTTCCCAGGGAGTATCTGTGTGCTGTGCTAAGGAGCTTACTCTTTAGGAGGCCATGAAGATGAATAAGCATGGGCGCTGCATAATCACATTTATGTCATAGAAAGAGCACTTACACAAGACCCTGTCTGTGGCTGCTTCTCAGCTCACCTCTAGTCATTGCTTCAGTAAACAGATTTGATTGGACATAATGGACAATGCTTTGCCTCAGTAACATTGTATCACTTGCTTTCTATCCTAGGGTCTTTCTGAAGCCTTTGGATACCTGGCAAACTACTCAGTACTTATGCATGCATACACCTGGAAATTCTAGAGAGTAAATACTCCACGGAGTAACACTTGACCAGAGAGTAAGAACCAGTGGATAAATATTCCTCTTTCTATCTTCCCAGCAGATAATTCTCAGGCCCTGAGGGCATCTCATGCTGGTGACCAGCTGGACAACTCACTGTGCCTTTGTTTCTCCCTTTCCCTTTTCATTCTTTTCACCTGAGATCATGTTACCAAATCAACTCCCTATATCTAACATCCTATACCTGAAGGGGGACATGGAGAGGGATAGGTCTTACAGAATTCTAATAGAAGAGAGAAGAAAAGGTATATGGTGACTTTCATAATCCAAGAAAATATGATAAAAGCCTAAACAAAGGCCACAGAGCAGCTATGGGTATTTTTAAGAGGTATTAAGAGGTATTTTAAGAGGTATTAAGTAGCGTCTGGGCAACTTATTAACTGATTAGATCTAAGAACCAAGGAGAAGTATGGCATCTAAGTGGTCTTGAAGAACATGGAGATGTTGGGGCACATTATGAAAAATAGGGAAGGGTACTCTGAGGAAAAGATGATGAATTAAATCCGAACACATTAATTTCGTGGTCACTGTGTGTTATCTACATAAAAACATCTAGACAGCCATTGGATATAAAGGTTTGGAACTCAAGTAATTTCTGGCTTAGAGATTTATTTAGGATACCAACATACACAGTAGTTGGACCCACTCATGCAGATAGGTCATTCACAAAATATATAGATTAAGGTGAGCACAGAGTTGAGGATTGAAATCTGGGGGATAAAATCAGGGAGAGAAGAAGAGGAGCTGAGCAAGAGAATAGGATGATATTGTAAGGAGTTAGATTCTTCATCAATCCAATTAAATCAAGTATCATTTTTAAAAAACACAGAAAATTTTTAAAAGTTTATAAATCTAAAGCAAAATTATTTATAATATGAGTCAAGAAAACTAAGAAATCTGGATTCAAATCGTAGATGATTTGAATAAATCCAACTGCCAAATTATATTTTTGTTTTTGTGAGCAAATCATATTTGAGCGGATAAAAAAAATGCTACAATAAAGTTTTTCAGCAACAGTGGTGGTGAAATACTTTATTTGACGATGCAGTCATTGACATGCGTTTATTATATAGTTGTGGAATTTTTTTGATGGGGTTTGGAAGGGCTTGATGAGAATAAAGGTGAATTATGTAGTTATAACCATGAGAATTTTTTTTGGTGGGGTTTGGAAGGGCTTGATGAGACTAAAGGTGAATTATGTAATTACGACCATGAGAAAGCCACATAAGAATGACGATAATCACCAGTGCGACCAACCTTCATCAGTGACATGTTTGATTCCCATTCATAGTGTACTAGAACAAGTATTTTAATTAATCTTGAAGCAATACAATGGAAAAACCAATCCTTGCTATTGTACAACAGTTGCTCTGCAAGAAAATTATCATTACAAAAGGAGTTTTTGTAATTGGACTATAAAATTTCATTTTAATCGTTATAACTGCTTAGGCATAATTTTTAAAGTATAAATACTGTATTGTTTTATAATTCCAAACTTATCATGCATACTTATTGAATGTTTTGATAGCACCAATTTGGGAAAATATTACTGAGGTACAGAAAGAAGAGCAGAATAAGGAAAGGTTTTGATCATGATATACTGACTTTTTTGAATAATTTGTTTTTGTCTAATATCAAAAATGTGTCAAAGCTTTTATGGTAATGCTACTGTTTCTTTTTAATGTGGTATTTGATATTACTGCTAACAGACTAATTGCTAAAATCCATTTTGTGGTTTTACATCTTTAAGTTTCATAGTTTGGGTTATAGCCAGGAACATATTTATCATCTGCAAAAATAAATCTTTTTTTTTTAATTCAGAGATTTCAATATTTAAATGACCACCAAGCCATGTCTCTTCTTTGGAAAAATGTGGAGATAAACACGAAAATTTATGTTATTTCTATGTCTTATTAAGAGATGCTAACTCTTTAAAAATACAGTTTGGGGCCTCCCAGGTGGCTCAGCTGGTTAAGTGGTGGGCTCCTGATTTCGACTCAGGTCATGATCTCAGGGTCCTGGGATTGAGGCCCATGTTAGGCTCCACTCTCAGCAGGGAGTCTGCTTCAGGAGACTCTCTTCCTTTCCCCCTTCCCTGCTCACACTCTCTTTCTCTAAAATAAATAAATAAAACTTAAAAAAATAATACAGCTCCACTGTTACATGTAGCATGTTGTAACAAGTTCCAAATTTATTCTATATACTTAACTTCATCAATAATATCTAAACTACTACTATTTAGCATTTTATATTTTATGAGTTAAAATCATTGATTTATATTTAATATGAACTGTCAATAATCTCATAAAATAAAGCTTCTTTACCTCCCAAATAGAAAATGAATCTTACCCATCTCTATGTCTCTGGTAACCAGCATAATGCTCTGAACATAGCAAATGTCTTGGAATTTGCTAATGAATACATGAAGAAAACTCCGAATTAAGAGAAATCAGACTATGTAATAGCACTAAGCATCAACCCTAAATATTCAAATAAAAACATGCCATAGAACCTGATATGAACATATTTACAAATATAGTTGACACTGACTTTAACTTTACCCTTTATGTATACAAGTGGAAAATTCAACAGTGGAATATTCAATAAAGCAATACAATAGGCCTTTAGGTTTCTATGTTCTGAATTTTCACCTAAGTGATTTGCTCTAGGATGTTCATGATGACTGTGCCTTTCAGTGTCTCACTAAGGGTATGCTTCATGGAGAGTACCCCATTCTCTGGGTTGTCTTCTGACTCTGTAGTAAGAACTGCCTTAATTTATGTTGATTTTACTTAGGGATTTGAATTTTTTTCAATAAAGTTAATCTAATAAACTAATCTATACTAAAGGTAAGTATAATTTTCTGTAGCCAGGAACAGGTGTTTTAAAGAGGTGCTTTCTAGAGTCAGTAACTTAATCCAAAAAGTGTTTTTGATGGTGCTAATTTTCAGAATTCATATCATAATAATGGGGGAATTCCCTGAAAACAAAAAGTCTAAGTAATATATGATGGCTATTTTTAAATATTAAAAGAATCTTTGATAGTAGAAAACTGATGTATTTGTTTTGAATTGCTATAAAGATCTAATTATTTGTTGGGGTTAATGTAGAGCATGAAATCAGCCATAATACCTGGCCAGCTAAAATGTAACATGGAGGCTGCTGGAGGTGAGGAAGTTTTTGGCATGGGCCTTTGGAATGCCAAGGCCTGTGTGACCACTCTGCCATAGGAATACCACTTAGGGAGTTGCCTTTCCCAAGCTTTCTTAGCCCTAACAGCTGCCCTGGGATCTAAGAGATGTAGGCATTGTCCCTTGGGCTATGTTTAGCAGAACTCTTGAACATGCTGATTAGCATATCGTATCTTTCCCATAAACAGATCCTCCCAGTTCCAGTAAGACCCCTTATCACACATCATGTGCTTGAGAAACAGTGATAAAGATTTATGATTATCCTGAAGGACCAATAAAGGTGGAAGCAAAGAAGAGCAAAGGGTCTTCATCTCTGAGCATTGACCCCCTTGCCTTCTCCTCTCTTTCACAGAAAGTTTGGAGTAATCTTTCATTCATGGGTACAGGGATTTCTGGCCATTCCGGCAATTATTGGGTATACTTACATGGAAAAAGTATCTTCAAGAGATTCTTTTTAATTAGAGCTTTGCATAAATGGTATTGTTGCCTTATATGAAATCCATTTCTATAATGTTACTTTGTTCGTCTAGATCTCATTCAGGGTCTTCTCTTATACTATAAATTGTCCAAGGAAAATGACTTGTCTTCTAAGTCATTCAACTAACTATATTTTAAAGCAGGATTCCTTGTTTTGTTTTTCAGGTGTATACATTGAATTTTCTATCATTTGTATCTTATTGAATGTTCTGAAGACTTCTCAAACTCAACATATCTTAAATTGAATTACCTTTCTTTTCACTTCCATTTCTTAAAAAAAAAAAAAAATCTTTACTCGAATGAATGACACTTGTCTAAATTTTGCCCAAACCAACATTCTGCAATAGGTTTTCTGTATAATAGAGATTTAAAGAGGCTGGTATTTGAAGTCATATTATCCAAATTTGAAGATTTACTATTTGGGGATTGGACAAGTTCATTCAGCACTCTGAGTATTTTTCCTCATATACAAAATTAGCGTATAATTACAGTGCTCTTACAGCTATTGTAAGGATTAGAGGAGACAATCTAAAGAAATTAATATATACCTTTTCTTATAAAGCACTTAACACATATCATTTACATCATTTCTTATATGAATTCCTTTAGTCTTCTCTTATCGAATCAGTTATAATTTATAGACTTGCTTTTTAAATGATGATTCTGTCTTTCACTGTACTTCCCTCTGCCGTAAGTTTTCCAACACTCACAAAGTTTAATACAGAAGCTTCCTAACTTTCTCCACAGAGTTTTCCTCTCTCATATACTTCAAAACTATGGCCATATTATCTTTCCAGAATATAGATCTATTATCATTCCCCCATTAGAATTGTATCAATGACCTTACATCTTGAGATTAAATTCTAAACCCCTTAGGAAGGCATCAAATTTTTAATTCTATTCATCTTCTGTTGGTTCTCCCACGTATATTTTGTAGCTTATTATACCAAACCACTCGTACTCATTTGAATGTGCCAGATTTTTTCACATCTCTGGAGTTTGCACATACTGTTCCCTTTTTATTATATTATCTTTGTCTTATTTCTTCTAAAAACAACAGTAACAACAAAAATCTATAACCTTCCAAAAATTGTTCTCTTGTGTCCAAGCTGGATGAGGTTCCTTTTCTCTTTGTCCCCATAGCTTTGTGTGAAAATATCTTACGTTATTTATAATGTCCTGGTGTCGTCATGTATAATGTGTTATTATGTGTTATTATAAAGTGTTGTTATTTGGTAGTTCAGATTGAGAAGGACATAAGGGCAGAGATTGGACATTCTAAGTTTCCATCATAGTGCCTGGCACTTACTAAGGGTGCAATAAATGTTTGCATTTACTCCCTACAATGATTCAGCGTAGCATTACTGAGTTTTAAAGAAAAACACTGCTAGATGTTAGATTCACAAAACTGTTACTTTTTAATCTCTTGTGCCCCTTAAAGTTAAAATTTTAATACACTGGTGATACTATGAAAAAAACTTAAAAAAAAAAAACCAAAAACTATGACACAGGAGATCAATCTTCATCTCACCACATGTGAATATCATAGACTTTCTGCTGACCCTCCAAAATGTGCCAGATAGATTGATCCTGTTATCAACATCTCCATCACCACTTCCTTTAACAGCACATTTCAGAAGCTACAGATATTTTCATAGTTTTACACGTCTCTTTAGATTTTCACAGTTGAGACTATGTGTCTGTAATATTCTTCAGCTCTATATTTTTTGCCCAAAGTGTGATAAAATGTCTATATAGTGGCCAATAATTTGTTGAATTGTTCTTGTGAGTAGATACAGAAAATCATAAGCAGAAAAAGCCATGTATTTATTCTCTCATTTCCAAATCAAGAAGTTTGAAACATAACTCTGTAAATATATTTTACTGGTATGTCTGCCCAACAGAGAAATCTAAACTGTAAATCTGATTGTGAAGCTGAGGAAGACAAAGTTGCTCACTCAAAGAACATATTTATTCCTCAGGATTTTCTTGGAAAACTATATAATTTTATGAAAGAAAAATATCTAGTGTAGTATCTGCATTTATTCAAAAGAGATAAAATTATTTAAGTGACTCATCTGACTAAATTAAATTTTTAAAAATCATTAAAATTTATTTTTAACTATATAACATTTCTTTACACAGTTGGAATCAGTAAGGCTTTGGTTTCTTTCAAAATTATAATTCTGGGACTTTATTTTCATTCTAACAGAAAAAAATGATTATTCCCACTTTTCCTTTTTCAAATAATTTCTACTCCTTAGGTTACAAAACTAAGAGCTGAGAGAAGGTAATTCAGTTCTTACGTGTCAAATTTTTGGACACTGTTTTTTAAATTTCTGGCAATGTCTGAATATTTTTTAAATACTAAAAATACTTTCAATATGAATATAATAAAAAAGAATAGAAACGTTCTACAAAAATGAATAGACAGGATTTTTAACAATAAATATCTTTCTATGTTAGTAAAGAATATAAAAACTAGATCAAAAACAAAATGGACTGAAAATAATGTAAGGAAAAAAAATCTGTGTGTTAAGATGTAGTGTGATCTGCTTACATATTTGTAAATTAATTTTAATCTTATATTCCCCTATGTTTATACAATAGAATAAATTAGTGATGAGCTATTTATATGATCACAATTGATTTTAGCCATAATTTTCTTGATGTAAACATATTGTATGAAAAATATGAACCTTGGAAAACATAAAGTATAATTTCCTTTATATATCTTATGATTTACTCCATAATTCAAATGAACCATTTCTGCCTGCAAAATAAAATGACAGCCAGCCCAGTTTATCCATCCATTCAACAAATAGGGACTGTTGTAACTATCATGTGTTTGGTATGTTAGAAAAGTCCTAAGCATAAAAAATCAGGCATGGTTTCTATTCTCACAAACCTCAGAGTTTACTGAAAGAAACAGAGAGTAATATTTTTAAAATTACTAGTGTAAACAGCACTCATGTAAAATTGCAACTTCTATAAAAATTCTAAAGAGCAGGTTTGCTATAGTACTGTGAGATCCAGGGCATCTGACTTACTTGGAGAAAGTAGTGTCTTCCTTCAGGAAGGTTAGAAGTTTAATTGATATTTGTGGGGCGCCTGGGTGGCACAGCGGTTAAGCGTCTGCCTTCAGCTCAGGGTGTGATCCCAGCGGTATGGGATCGAGCCCCACATCAGGCTCCTCCACTATGAGCCTGCTTCTTCCTCTCCCACTCCCCTGCTTGTGTTCCCTCTCTCGCTGGCTGTCTCTATCTCTGTCAAATAAATAAATAAAATCTTTTTAAAAAAAAGAAGTTTAATTGATAATTGAAGGATGATTAGGAAGAACAACAAGTCATGGTGACACTTCTACAAAAGCACCACAAAAGAAAAGGAAATCAGTATGGAGAAAAATATCAATAATGAGAATTATTTAGCAAATATTTTTTAGATTAAAAACTAATTAGAAAATGTAATTAGAAAGGTAAAAAAAATCTATAAAAGGTAGAAATAAAAATCAACTGTATAAAATATAGAGAGATTTTAATTAGAATTTATTTTTAAAGTATGAACTCCTAATAGCCAAAGCCATCTTGAGAATTAAGAGCAAAGCTGGAAGCATCACACTCCTGATTTCAAACTGTATTAAAAGCTATAGCTATTAAAACAGCATGGTATTGACATAAAAACAGACACAGATCAATGGAGCAGAAGAGAGAGCCCAGAAATAAATGACACAAATGTGATCAATTAATTTATGACAAAGGAGCCAAGAATACATAGTGAGGGATAGAACAGTCACTTCGATAAATGCTATTGGGAAAACTAAACAACTACAAGTGAAAGAATGAAGTGTGACCACTACCTTACACCATACATAAAAAGTCGCTCAAAATGAACTAAAGACTTTAACCTAAGACCTAAAGTCATAAAACTTGTGGAAGAAAACATAGGTAGTAAGCTACTTGACACAGGTCTTAGCAATGATTTTTTTAATCTAACACCAAAAGCAAAAATAACACAAGCAAAGATAAACAGGTGGTAATACATTGTCTAAAAACTTCTGCACAGCAAATGAAACCATCAACGAAATGAAAAGACATCCTACTGAATGGGAGAAAATATTTGCAAATTATATATCTGATAAGGGGCAAATATCCCATATATATAAATGTTCATACATCTTAACAGTGAAAAAAAATTGATTAAAAAATGGGCAGATGATCTGAATAAACCTTTATCCAAAGAAGACATACAGATAGCCAACTGACACATGCAAGGATAAATCATTAATCATCAGGGACATGCAAATCAAAACCACAATGAGGTATTACCTCACACCCATCAGAATGGCTACACCAAAAAGACAAGAAATAACAAGTGTTAGTGAGAATGAGGACACAAAGGAACTTTTACGCACACTTGGTTGGAATTTAATTGGTGCAACCACTGTGGAAAACAGTATGGAATTTCCTCAAAAAAATTAAAAATAGAAATACCATATGATTCAGTAATTCCACTACTGGGTATTTGTCCATTATTTACAAATAACCAAGACATGAAAGCACCTGTGATATCCATGGATACATGAATGAATAAAGAAGATGTGGTATATATTACAATGAGATAATCCTCAGCCATAAAAATGCATATTTTGCCATGTGCAATAACATGGATAGGCCTAGAGGGTATTATGCTAAATGAGGTAAGGACAAAGACAAACAAATGCTATATGATTTCACTTATACATAGAATCTACAAACCAACCAACCAAACAAGCAGACTCTTAAATACAGAAAACCAACTGGTGGTATCAGAGGGGTGTGGGGTGGGGGATGAGCAAAATAGTTAAAGGAGACTGAGAGGTACAGAATTCCAGTCATAAAATAAATAAGTCACAGAGATGAAAAGTTTAGCATAGGTGATACAGTCAATAATATCATAATGACATTGTATGGTAACAGATGGTGACTACACTTATCATGGTAAACACTGAGTAATGTATACAATTATTGAATCAATAACCTGAAATTAATATACCATTGTTTGTCAATTTTACTTCAACAACAAAAACCATAGACTAGATTTTGATAGCATTTTGACAGAGGCCCTGGGAATGCTCATGTTCTCCTTGTTAATCTGCCTCGTGTGTGTGTATGTGTGTGTGTGTGTGTGTGTGTGTGTGTGTGTGTGTGTGTGTGAGAGAGAGACAGAGAGACAGAGAGACAGAGAGAGAGACACAGACAGAGATAGAGACAGGGACAGAGAGACAGAAGGAGAGTGAGGAGAATAATAGCAAATGTGAAGCAGTACAAAAATCATTAAAAAGTGTGAGTGTTATATATTTCTCATAGAGGGGAATATTTTTTTTTTTAGTTTTAAATTAAATTTAATGAGAGTACATTGTTCTTTTCCCCCTTTTCAATATATTTTCCTTGAACAGGAGTTGCATGTTTTCCTTTTGGTGAAAGTATAGATGTAACATTGTATCAGGTGACTATATTAAATATTTAATTTTCTTCCCAAAAATTCCTTTTTCTAAGATCTTATACTACAAATAAGCATTAATGATTGTCCCCTTAACACTAAAGTTAAAATCTTTCTCCACATCTACCTTCCATTCTGGAAAATAGTATTTGATTCTTTTATTATCTGCTAATATTTGTCATAAATAAGACACATTTGTCTAGAAGGAAATTCATAGAGATTGTGGTTTCCTGCCAAGGTTGATTGAGAAAGATAGAAATACAATGGAAGTTTTCAGTTAATCTAGTCAATTAGACTATGTAACTGAGTTAGAGATTATATTTATCTTATTTCAGAAAGCAATTACTATTATGTGAAATATAAAGATTTTAATTAATTACAGAAAATACTCATTTTTTTCTTTCTTTTTTTAATTTAAATTCAATTAGCCAACATCTAGTACATCATTAGTGTTTGGTGTAGTGCTCAGTGATTCATTAGTTGCATAGAACATTCAGTGCTCATAACATCATATGTCCTCCTTAATGCCCATCACCCAGTTTACAACTTGAGCATTAAGCATGTACTTGTGTTATTGCAAAACTTATTTCTCTTATCAAATTGTTACACAATGTTTTCTTTCACACATTTTTTTTTGTCTGCAAAGTAGAATATGCTACAATTATTTGGGAGTTCATAAAATAGATTAAACTACATCCACACTTATCACTATGATAAATGAGAAGATAACATAATCTTGATTCACTACAAACATTTAGCTCTAAAACTTTGATGATGTGTCCCTTAGATATATGTCTAGACATAATTTTAAAGTACTGCTATATAGTCAATATTATTCTATTGGTTAATCTTTATTATAGTAATAATAAGATCCGATTACTAACATTTTTCACTTGGAATTTATTTTTTCTAATTCACACTATATTTTTTTAGTTCAGGTACATAAAACAATTCTATCAATGTAAATGTTCTCCTTTAATGCATAAGTTGTTTGTATGTCTTATCTCGGGCTGCCATAACAAAATACTATAGACTGTGGCTTAAACAACAGAAATTTATTTTCTCACAGTTCTGGAGGACAGAAGTCTGAGACATCAGGGTGCCAGCACGGTTGGGTTTTGGTGAGCATCCTCTTCCTGCTTTGTTCTCACACGACAAAGAGAAAGCAAGCAAGCTCTCTGGTGTCTTTTTTTTTTCTTTAAAGGGCATGATTCTCACCACGAGGGTCCACCCTTATGATGTCATCTAAATCCCGAAGGCCACCTCTCAATCACATTGGGATAGGGCTTCAACACATGAATTTTAAAGGGACACAATTCAGTCCTTAGCACATGTATTTTTTTAATTTATTCAACAATGTTTATCTAGTACTTATGCACTAGGTGCTCTTTTATGTTTCAGCTCATTCTTTTCTCAAAATATTCCTATTTTCTAAGCACACAGGCTCCTGTTATACCTGACTAAATTTCAGCAAAGCACAGAGTAAAGAAAAAAAACTTCATATTTCCTCTTCTTCACATTAAAAAATAAAACAAAAACTCATGATATGTATGGTTGTAACTATGAGCAGTGCATTATATTAGAAACTTTAAAATCTGTACATATTTGTATTTATATAAATATGACTAAAAACCAGTAACTTGAATATATTCAACTCAACTATGACGTTACTGAACTCATGTATGACTATAATAGCATGTAAACTATGTCAGGAATTAAAATGTAATTTTAATGTAGAATGTAAATATTCTTGTTTGTACTGAAGAATGATGATTACATCTAACATATCTATTATATCTAATAGAATATCTAATATAATATATATCTAATATATATCTAACATAATATATACTTAATATAATAATACCTAACATAATAAAAAGTTATTCTTTGAATACAACAAAATATCTGTAAACATGCTATGGTCTATAATTTATTTTATCATTACTTTTACTTACCAGAAATGGACCTACAAGTTAGAGTTCAGAATTTAATTAGAAATTCCTTTTGATTTCTCAGAATTAAAAGTGTTTATTCGATACATGAATGGATTATTTCACTATACTTAATGATAATTATAAAGACTGCAGGAAAAGCTGAACTGTGTTTTTCTCTTGATTTTTCTTATAGTGTAACAAGCATTAAAAGTTTTAGCATAGTAGTTACAAGAACAGGATAGTTTGGAATCGAGAAAATCTGGGTTTATATTCTCTCTAAAATTTATAAGAGGACTGTTGGAATATCATAAAAGTCTCTTCGTTCATTTTCTTCATCTTTAAAATTAAAATGATAAAATGTAATACTTATTCTACTCTGTATTTGTTTCCTACTGCTGCTCAAGAAATTGCCACTAATTTGGTGGCTTGAGCACAAATTTGTCTTAAGATTCTAAAGATCAGAAACCTGAAATAAACGTCCCTCGACAGAGTCAAGCTGTCGGCAGTGCTGTTTCTTTCTGGAAGTTCTAGGAAATAATCCCTTTTCTTAACCAATCCTAGTTTCTAGGGGCTCCTGGCCTGTGGTCTCATTTTATCTTTTAACCAGGAATGCCAAGTTGAGTCCTTAGATAACATCACTTCAAATTTGCTTCCCATCACATTGTTCCCACTTCCTCCATCTTTAAAAAACACTTGTTACACTGGGTTCACCTGGGTACTCTAGTACAATCTACTTATCCTCTGATTAACACCCTTAATTTTATCTGCAACCTTAATTGCCCCTGGTCATATAAAATATTTACAATTTTCAAGAGGATTAGGATGTGCACATCTTGGGAGGGGAGGGCATGTTATTCTGCCAATCACATATACATTATACATGCCAGGAGCTATTCTATATCCTTCTACGAATTAAAACTCATAAATTAAAGTTATGTACTTCATCTTCACAGGAACCAAATGTATGGTATTCTCTGCACTTTACAGATCATTCGACCGAACATAATAGTAGTAAGTGCTTCAGAATATCACATCTAAATATAAGGATGGTGTCAGGATTAAATGATATATACAAAATTCTTAATTAGGCTTTAGCACTCAGTACATTTTAATTATTACATAATATTATCTTGATCTGTATCATTCTTATTCTATGTTCCTTAGAGCACTCTTCTTAAATAGGAATACTCTGCAGAAATAAACCACTGTGGCTTCTATTTAAATATAACAGATTAAATCACATGTTTACAACCTCTCCCTTCTGAAAGCACTCTGAAAGTAAAATGGATAAAAAGAACAAAAGCATATAAAGTATACAAGAATAAAGAAAATAGAGCATGACAGTAATGCTTTTACAATCGGAAATCGAATAAGTCATAAATGACTTAGAAAAGCAAAGAAAATTAAACCATAAGCCAGCAATTGGGGAATTTGATGTGTAAGATGAATCACATCACAGAATCTTAAAAAGACTAAGAAATTGAAGACATTGGATTCCTGACAAAGTATAGTTGCATTTAACATATATTGGTTAAAAAATAAAAAAAGGTAGGATTATTGGTTTAAAAGTACAGAAGACATAATTTAAACTCTAGAATATTCCTTACCCAGTCAGCTCACTTCCTGGAAATACTGAGTCAGAAAGACTTTGGACACTAGGACACAATCATGTGGGAATCCCACCCAGTCAGGTCCTTTTCTTAGCAGTGCTCTCAACCCACAGAGGCAGTAATAGCTTATTCCTATGCCCTTCTCTGGGGAATTTCCTTTGTCTCCCCAAGATACCTGGGAGTTAAGTTACCTCCACCCCAAAGAAGAAACACAACGTATTACTGATAAAAAGGTACCGAATCATCCTCTGGTGAGGTTTATGTTCCCAATCACCACCATTTCTCTCCTATGGACCCGGTCTAGGCTACATTTTATCTGAGACCATAGTCATTTTAACCTCCCTCACTTCATTTTATGTTTGTGCTGAAGACAACCCCCCCCACTAAATCATAAGCATCTACATTCCTGTATTAAAATTAGGCTGTGCTCTATTGGTACCTAACCTAAGATTATGGGGCATTCTACTCAATAACTGAACATGGAATAAAATTCCACAAACTGAAAATTAAAAGCTGAGGCCCATCCTCTCACTCATCTCTAAGAATGCTGAGTTGTTAGACTTCAACACACAATTTAGGGGATTGGAAAGTTTCTTTCCAGGGAAACATCAATCCAGGAGAAAAGAGCTATAGATATTGAGAGTTGAAGTTATCAAAACAAAAGGGCAAAACTAGATCACCTTAGAGAAAAGTCTACTAGTTAAACATACTGCTCTCCCATACACAGATCACAGATTTCAATTAAATTTTTATTATTTCTCTCCTACTTGGTCATCATGAATCATTGGATATTTGCAGAAAATCTTGTGTGTGTGTGTGTGTATGCATATATATGTATGTCTCTCTTTACATATAAAGTTGTGTATATATAGAGAGAGAGAAAGAGAAAGAAGGAAATTCAATTCCAAGGAAATAAAGATAATACAGGGAGAAATAAATCAATAAAAATTATACTAATTATGGTATAGCCATAACTACTTGAGAGAGATTTTGGTGGCTTCTTATAGAACTAAATTTACTCTTATCATATGATCCAGCAATCATGCTTCTTAGGTTCACATAAAAACACACAAGTAGATATTTATAGCAGCTTTCTTCGTATTTGCCAAAACTTGGAAGAAACTAAGATGTCTTCTAGTAGATAAATGAATGAACAAACTGTGGCACATCAAGACAATGGAATATCTTCCAGCACTAAAAGGAAATGAGTGGTCAACCCATGAAAAGACAAAGGAAATTTAAATGCATATTGATAAATGAAAGAAGCCAACCTGAAAAATCTGCTTAATGTATGATTCGAACTATATGGCATTCTGGATAAGGCAAAACTATTCCTCACATTAATGTTTCGACAGTGTTCTCAATACATATTTAGATTTATTTATTGCATTAAATTAATAGATAAAATATTATAGTTAAGTGCTATGAAGAAGCTAACCATAGAATTGCTGTCTCAATAGGCTTATTAGTAAAATATTGTCTGTGAAAAGGTATTATTTGAGCAAAGACAAAAAGAATGATTTAGTAAAGATAAAAGCAATCATTAATGTATTTGAAGTAAAATAGAATATGCATATAAATATATACATAGAAATGTGTATGTGTATATACATATATACACACACACACTCTGAGAGCAGACACAATATGCATATAAATACATACATACAAATGTGTGTTTATATACATATATAGCTTTTTTTATTTTGGTAAAATAATAATTAGGTTACCCGATAAAGACAAAGCAACACAAAATAAGAAATCCTAAGATAAAAGTAACTACATATGAACAGAAGATTAAAAGAGTCAAAGGTTCACTACATAAAAATGAAATTTAGTAATATGGAACAAATGGATAATTTCCCAGGAAAACGAAATTTGCTGTTTTCAAAATAATTGGAAAACCTACCTCATTCAATTAAGATTAGCTAAGGCATAGAAATTATCAAAGAACTACCCATCAAAAATGTACCAGGACAGTTCTACCAAATTTTGGGGGGAAAGAGATCATTCCAATTCCATTAACAGTATTCCAGAGGATATAAGAAGAAAATATTTGTGGTACAAAAATATCAATTATACACAAATAAAAATAAATACAATATCAATTTTATGTATGAACATTGCTGCAAATATCCTAATACCAGCAAACCAAATTCAGCAGCACATTAAATGAATCATATGTTAATGCATATCCAATAGGGTATAAATTATCAATATCAGGAAATGTATTAATATTTATCTTATCAATATACTTAAAAATACATTATCATTTTGATCAAAAATGAAAAACCAGACTGAAAAAAAGAAAATCAAGACAAATCCACTTTCTCTTTTTTTCTCTTAAATTTGTGAAGATATATGAGGATTAATTTAATAGATTT
This sequence comes from Ursus maritimus, assembly GCF_017311325.1. NCBI lineage: Eukaryota > Metazoa > Chordata > Mammalia > Carnivora > Ursidae > Ursus > Ursus maritimus. Next base: position 36,041,391 of record NW_024426996.1, on the reverse strand, counting down.
CTACATAGATTTTAGTGTCAGGAAAATGTTTCTCTCCAAAAACTGTGTCTGTTTTGCCTTATGATATAATGAGAAATGTAAAACTTGTCATATTTTCCTTATTTCCTTAGCCTTCAAGAAACTAAATTTAGCTTTCAATTGAAATAACTAATTATGTTTCTGCAATACTTATTTCTCCCCTCTTTCCAAAAGATTTTGGATTTACATTTTTAACTTTTTCCATCTGAGATATAATTGACATATAACATTGTATTTAAGATACACAACATGATGATTTGGTACATGTATAATGTGAGATGATTACTACAGTAAGGTCAGTTAACATCTCCATATGTTCATATAATTATCTCTGGGAGCACATGTGCGTGTGGTGAGAATCTTTAAGATTTATTCTCTTAGCAACTTTCAAGCATTTAGTTAACTCTAGTCATTATGCTGTATATTTGACTTCCAGACTTATTTATTTTATAGCTGGAAGTTTGTACTGTTTCACTAACATCTCGTGCTTTCCCCCACACCACCACCCTTTGATGACCACCATTCTAGTCTGTTTTTATGAGGTTTGTTTTTTTTCTTTTTTTTAGATTCTTTATGTAAGTGAGATAATACAGTATTTGTCTTTCTCTGACGTATTCACTTAGCGTAATGCCCTCAAAATCCATCCACATTGACACAAATAAATTTCCTTTTTTAAGGCTGAATAATATTCCATAGTGTGTATATACCACATTTTCTTTGTCCATTTATCCATCAATGGACATACAGTTCTATTGTGTTCTATTGGTCTATGCATTTGTTTTTATGACAGAATTATAGTGTATTGTTTACCATAGGTTTGTAATATAGCTTGAATTCAGCTTTTTTCTTTCACAGGATTGCTTTGGCTACTCTAGGTCTTTTGTGATTCCATATGTATTTTATAATTGTTGCTTTCTTTCTGTGAAGGATGCCACTAAAATTTTGATATGGATTGCATTAAATCCGTGGATGGCTTTGGGTAGTATAGACAATTTTAACAATATTAATTCTTCTAATCTGTGAATATATCATTCTATTTATGTCTTCTTCAATTTCTTTAATTAGTGTCATAATAATCAGCGTACACATTTTTTCACCTCTTTGGTTAAATTTATTCCTAAGTATATTATTGTTTTTGATGTTTTTGTAAATGGAATTTTCTTTTTCAAATATTTCATTGCTAGTGTATAAAACACAACTGAATTTTGTATGTTGATTTTGCATCCTACAACTTTACTGAAATCTTTTATTAGTTCTAACAGCTTTTTGTTTTTATTTTAGTGTAGTCTTTAGGATTTTCTAAAGTAAGACCATCTGCAAACAAACAAACAAAAATTACATCTTCGTTCACAACTTGTATACCTTTTTTTCCTTTCCTTTTCTTTTCTTTTTCTTTTCTTTTCTTTTTAACTGCCTATTTACTCTGGTTAAGACTTCCAGTACTATGTTGAATAAAAGTGGTGAGAGTAAGCATTCTTGTCTTATTCCTGATCTTTGAAAAAAAGTTTTAAATCTTTTTTCGTTGAGTATTAGCTGTGGACTTGTCACATATGGCCTTTATTTGTTGAGATGCATTCCTTCTGTATCAGTTTGTTGATTCATCATGAAAGGATGCTGAAATTTGTGAAATTTTTGCATATATTGATATGACTACATAACACTTATATTTCATTCTATTAATTTGGTATATAACATTTTTTGATTTACTTATATTGTAACATCCTAGCATCCAAAGGATGAATCCCACTTAATCATGGTTTATGACCCTTTTAATGTGAATTTAGTTTGCTAGTATTTTGATGAGATTTTTTTGTTTCTATATTCATTAGAGTGAATTGGCCTATAGCTTTCTTTTCTTGTAGTGTCCTCGCCTGGCTTTTTTATTAGGGTTATGCTGGCCTTGTGAAGTGAGTTCAGTAGGGTTCCTGATCCCTCTACTTTTTGGAAGAGTTGAAAAGGATTGATATTAATTCTTCTTTAAATGTTTGGTAGAATTCTGGTCCTGAGCTTTTCTTTGTTGGGAGGCTTTTGATTGCTAATTCAACCTTACCATGGTCTGTTTGGATTTTCTAATTCTTTATGGTTCAGTCTTTGTAGGATGTGTGTTTCTAGGTACTTATCCATTTCTTCTAGGTTATCCAATTATTTGTAGTATAATTTTTCATAGTTGTCTCTTATGATCATTTGTATTTCTGTATTATTCAGTTACAATATCTGTTCTTTCTTACTTTAAGTCCTTTTTCTTGGTCTGTTTATCAATTTTGTTTATCTTTTAAAAAAACAGCTCTATCACTTTGAAATATTTTTTTAAAACTCAGAAATTGGGATGCCTGGGAGGCTCAGTCAGTTAAGCACCTGCCTTCATCCCAGAGTCCTAAGATCAAGCCCCGCATCGGGCTCTCTGCTCAGTGGGGATCCTGCTTCTCCCTCTCCTGCTCCTCCTGCTTGTGTTCTGTCAAATAAATAAGTAAAACCTTTTAAAAAACTAAAAAGAAAACTGATAAATTTAAAATTTTCATTCTAGAATTTGTATAGAAAATAAGAATAATGAAAAATAACTAAGAAGTATTAAAACATATCTAATGCCTAAATAACTACAGTGCATTATTAGCAAAAAAAAAAAATAGATATAGAGATATTTGGGAGAGCTTTAAACCCTGAAATAATAAAAAATATTTATGGGAACAAAATATATGATATATATGGCTACTCAAATGGGGGAAAATGAATCATCAGTTAATAATTCCATAGTTGGGAGAACTGTGAAGAATTAATGCACATGCCATCTATTTTATATTTGGATAAATTCCAAATGACCAAACTGTTTGAAAGTAAATGAAATCATGAACATACTGAGAAAACTAAGATAATTTCTTCATGCAATAAATGGATTATAAACATGATATGTCACTCAAAAATGATAAAATGAAAGACCTTTAAAAATAAAAAAATAGTAAAATCAGTTATTAATATACAAACATATATAAATCAATTAATAATCTAAAACCTGTTTATTTGGAAATATCAAAAATAATAATTAACATATTTCTCTTAGGACTAAGGAAAAGTTATTTATGAATCATACAGATGGCATAACTAAAGAAAAAGGCAGTGGAAAAAATAAAAAAATAATTCTACGTGTAACTCTAGGTCATGAAGTTGAAAACTTAGAGAAAATGGTTTTCTGACAAAATACAAATTCCAGAAATAAACCCAAGAAGACCATCTGCCTGGGTCAATATTGAAAGAGACATTAGAACTTGATGTAGTCACACTTATGTTTTCAACTAGATTGTAGAGGACTGGTAACTCTAATTTTAATTGAAATTGTTGCAGACCACAAAAATGATTGCTCTCCAATTTATTTTAGACATTTAAAAATTATGACAAGAGGAAAATTATAGGCTAAACTGTGAATATAATAGAATTCTAAATAAGAGAAAATGGATTCCACATGAAAAATACACTAATGACAAATTTTTCATCAAACACCACAGGCTTAAATTGATGTTTATGTAAATTACTAAAAATTGAAGATTTAATTATCTTCATGGTTCAAAGCTCAGTGAAATGTATTATTTTCTGGAATAACATAATTGAATTTAATAAATTACACATGGTAAGTAAATGTATCAGACATATAAACAATATACAACAAAGAATAGCAACTAAATTAGACAAATGTCCATTAAGTAAGTTGAAAAAAGGTTACCCAAAACTGTAAAATATTGTCTCTACTAAAATAATGCTCCAGTTTTATAGGTAGAGTTTAATAAACAGATGGGTTTTGTTCTATGAAGACACTCAAGTGCATAGAAAAAGAAGTTGAATGTATTAATAGCCTAGCCTAACTTAACAAAGTAAACCCATACCAAAAAAGATGTACATATTTGTGCTAGAAAATAAACAATTGAGGGAAATAAAACCTAATGTATAGTCAAACCAAGTAGTATTACCTGCAGAACGCAAGATTGTTTAATATAAGGAAAATGAATATTCATTCAATTAAAAATGTAAACAATTACAGAAGTTTCAATGATTGAGAATTGTCTTATTTTATTTATTTATTTTGTGTATTTATTTTTTTAGAAGGCTCTACACCCAAATGGGGCTTGGGCTCACGACCCTGAGATTAAGAGTTGCATGCTCTATTGACTGAGCCAGTCAGGTGACCTGAAAAATATTTTAATAAAATTTAATATTGAAGATGCAGAGAAACAATCACTTTTTACAGTGCTGGTGATAATGTGTAATGGTACAGCCACTCTTTAAAAGTCTTGGAGCTCCTTATAAATGTCAATGTGCAATTACCAAAAAACTCGGCAAATGCATTTCTAAACATTTATCCCAGAGAAATGAAGATTTATGTTCACATAAAAACCTGTCTACAAATATTCATAGCAGCTTTATTTGTAATATGAAAAACTGGAATTAGCTCTGATGTCATTCAACAGACAATTGGTTAAGCAAACTGGTGCATTTATACCATGGGATACCACGTAACAATAAAAAACTATTGATACATGATGACTCATCTGCAGAATTATGATTTAAACAGACAAACTCAAAATTTTACATGCTCCATGATTCCAATTATAAGTCGTTTTTGACATGACAAATTTTTAGAAATGGAGAAGAGATTAGAGGTTTTTAGAGGTTGGGAGGGAAGGAGCTGGAAAGGAGGTGGTTGGGGTTATAAAAGGGCAGTACAATAGGGATCCTTATGGTGATGGAAGTGCTCAGTTTCCTGACTCTGGCGGTGGATACAGTAACACACATGAGATAAAATAATATACAACTAGATACACACACACAAAACAAGCACACAAATAAGTACCAGTGAAGCTCAGAAATACGAATATGATTTATGTATTGTATCAAAATCAGTATACTGGTTGTGATAATATTCTGTAATCCTGCAGCATACTACTATAGTGGGAGACTGAGACCTCTCTATATTATTTCTTACAAGTACATGTGAATCTACAATTACCTAATAAAAACTCAGAAGAATTACAAAATGGATAACGGAAGCGTATTTTGTTAGCACATCATCCAACAAATAGTCCCTAATTGTGAAACGAGAGATATTTCCATTTATTTTTCTAAAATATAGTCTACTTTTTATACTGTTCTATAAATTATAGCTAAGGAAATACAGAACGTTTTGTAAATGGTAAGGAAAACATAAAATGATAACAAATGTATTGTTTTCCAACCTAGAAAACACGAGAATAAATTCAAATGTCAAAAGAATATATGATACAATGGTAAACTAGTTTGCAATCAGGAAAATGGGGGAAAAAGGATATTTTCAGAATAACAAATAGGGAAGTAATTATTAAAAGAATGTGCTGATATGTGTACAGAATTCTGAACATTCTCAAATAGTGCTGGTGAACATTTATATTAAATACTTTAAGAGATTAATAAAATATATCAAAAAGCTTTGAATGTGTAAAAAGTCTTTGGGACAAGATTTTTAGCAGAGTTAACAGGGTAAGGTTTACACAGAATGCTCTGTGTATGAAGCATATATGATCCACAATACACTGGGCAACGTTCTATGTATGGTATAAACACAAACTTACTGAATCCTTGCAACAAGCCCATGAAGAAAGGATTGTTATCAGTTCAATTTTACTTAGTAAAAAGCTCTGTTAGCTGAAAGATGATAAAGAACTTATCCAAGATCATGCAATTAGTTATTTGGTAAAGCTAGAATTAGAATGCATGTAGTCTACCTCCAAGTATCTGTGTTTTTGATCACTGTCACTGAAATGTGTATCATGATTGCTGTCACAATTTCACATAAGAATTTTTATCTTACCATCATTTATGATGGAAAAAAATTACTCAAAGATATGATTCTCTATTAGGTCAGATTTTAAAAATACAATGTCACAACCCTACAATTATGTAATGAAATACTCTGTAATTCTTATATAGAAATTAATATACAAAATAAGATGAGGTAAAAAAGTAGGGTCAACTACTATATACGTGGATCCTAATTTGTAAAAATTAATATGTTAATATAAACATAAGTAAGAGAATGCAACAGGATGAGTCAAAATGTAATCAGCCCTTAATTCGGATAGGTAGAATTTGAGATTGTTTTTTTCTTTATCTAGGACTTTATTACCCAAATTATTTCAACAAATGTGCGTATTTTTAGACAAATAATTTAAAATGTTTTAGAAGTAACTTCATATAAATTATTTTACTTCTAAAAGAACAGCCTACACCCTGCATTACTGAAATGGGTATACCTATCCAAGTCCATATTACTAACAGAAATTATTTAAACACAGACCATATACAATCCAAACACATTTTTTGCAGTGATTGATAAAATTTGTATTTCAACTATATCTATTTTATTACAATTACAGTGTTTACCATGTGGAAATACTGATGAAGTTTATGGGGGAAAATAAATACTTTCTAGGAAATTGCACATTTTATCATATATACAACACTATGTCTCTCTTGGGGGAAAAAATAACTAGTGAAAGGAGAGACGATGAGGCAGAAAGGGACTATCTCATAGTTCTCTCTGCTACTCTTCTACAGGACTCCTCCTTTTTAAAAAATATGCCTGTATGCTGTAAATAGCAGTACCATTTTTTCTTGAAAATTAATTTCCTTTTGGAGTAAACTTGCATTTAAAAATAATATTTGTAAGTCTCAGTATGAACTTTACAAAATGACTTTTCATTATATCAGCTTGGTTTGTTGCTTTCAGCCTAGTTTGTGGAATTTAAATCAAGACCAGAAAATTGAAATACTAAGCTTAATTTTCCTAAGAACATTTTCTTAATTCAGTTTATTAATATTTTTGTGACTGGTTGTTTAGTATTTTTATTTTGAAACATTTTATTTTATTTTGTTTGCAGTGTTTGTTACGCTCCCTACCTGCAGAGTGTTTCATAGATTATCACATATGAACAATTTATATATCACTATAGCTGTTCGTTGCTACTTCCCTCCACAATCTATTTACTACTGGGTCTTAGTCTTATGCTATGTAAGCTAAAATTAGCAGGTTTATTTTTTTTTTTCCACAGCATATCAAAAAAAGAAAAAAGGAGTAGGAAAAAAAGGGGTCTTATTTAAAAAAAAAAAAAAGAACCACAAGTAGTAATATCTACAAGAAAAATACCTTCCTGTTAGATATTTCTTCCTGTTAGATATTCACTGATATTTACTGTTTTTATACACTTAGAGATACACAAACCAAAGAAAATGAGTTGTCTACTTTGTTTGATTTTGATTTTTAGAAAAAAGTTTCCTCCCTCTAGGATATTCTATTTGAAAATTTCATCTAGTTGAGATCTGGTATGAGAGAAAAAGGCCTTATATGCGTAACCATATTGAATCACCTCTGAGAGTATAGCTCTCTCCATCTGCCCTAACAAAAAAATATTTTTTGAGGATCAAATTACATAATGTCTGAGAGTGCTGTCAAATTGTACCAGTGATGATTATACAGTACTAATCTGTGTTTAGATGCTAAATAAGTTTAGAGAGTTTTAAATTCTCAAACACAAAACCACTAAGCTGTAATGAAATTCTGTGTCCCTAAATATATTAAAGTCTTTATTGTTGTCACTACAGAGGATGCTCTCTGAGAAGAGGATCAGTTAGCTTTCTTAGTACTAATTTCTTCCAATAAAGTTTATGTTTCCCTCAGTGGCACTAACTGAATACCATTGCCACCATGCTGGTCAAAAGGAAATACACTTTCTCTCCGTTCTTTTCTGAGCATGGAAGGAAATTACAAAGGAAAGAAAGAATGAAAGACATTTTGCTTGTAATGTATTAGAGCATAACTATATCTCAGTCATACAAAAAGTTTTCTAGTGAAAGACTGATAAGTGAAGCAGTCCCTGGGATTGGTATAAATTAAGCAAGTCTGACGTTTACATGGGATTTTAATAATTTGTATTATTTGGTCATGTGGGCACAACCCCCGACTGCTATTCAATCTGCCTGTCTTCAAGCCCCCCTGCATGAGAGGCACACCATTATGACACCCCTAAATAAGAAAGCAAGACCGTAGCAACCACTCAGAATCACTTTCAAATCTTGCAGCGAGGAGGAAAGGGATGGGGGAGGGGAGGCACCCTTTTTCTGCTTATGACAGGTCCCATCCACATAGTGCAAGCCTATTGTCGGAGGAGGATCCGGGACCTATTGTGCATTCTAGGCTTAACCGGAGCCTGTACTTAAACTCTGCTTCCCTGCGAGGCTGTGGCCTTATTCATCTAGAACCTTTGTAAAACTGCTTCTTTGAACTTACTCCAATACTTGACAGTCTGAATCATTTTCCCTACGCTATTCATGCAGCTCAAATGAATTAGGCCACATTTTGAATGGGAATTTTTTTAAAAAGTAAAAGATCTCAAATAATTGGATATTTATAAATGAAAAATTTAAAATAGTACCAGTCACCTCTCCCACCTTCCATTAAAAACCTGAAATGAAAAAAAAAATATATTGTCCTAATTCAAAATCTTTATACTCCTGCAAATCTGGTTGCCTCGTAAAATCTGTACCAAGTGTGTGTGAGTTGCAGAAATCTATGATTCACACCCAAATGATGTAGTAAAAACAAAAACAGATTATAAGGTTGAAATTAGACTTCTCATTATGATGTGATCCAGTTCTCCTACATAAAAGTAGCTACTGTGATACAAAGTAAAAATTCAGGTCAACTTTCATAATTTATCCAAACCATTGGCTTCCACCCCGCTTAAACTGCGTGTTCAACGTTTTTCTGAAACACGAAAATCACTTACCCAGAACTTTCCATTTCATTTAATTGTTGACACTATTTGAATTTATCTACCTAACCTTTTCTCATTTGGTTTGCTTTATGAGACAACCTGCACTCATATGGTAGATTGTGTGATCACTGTACTTTGTCTCCAGATGTCACGCACTCTGAGACTTTTTGGCCATTCTTTCTTCAGTCTGACTGGAATTGGCCTTATTGTTCAAAGGTGAACTTTTTCTGAATTGCGTGAGGTATCCCACCACCCAACAGCTCCTCCTCAGAGACACATAAGTCAAAAGTTTTTTTCCCAATCTTCCACTTTGATCCAACTATTTTCCCCATGACAAAGTATCTATATCCATTCTGAATAGAACACATTTATGAAATAGCATATTTGGCTTTCCCTTATCCACATTAAAATCTTTTAGACTCCACATTCAGGAAGATGGTTTTACTGGCTAATTATTCTCTTCCAACTGAACAGGACTTGTTTTGAGTTACAGATATTTCAAAGTTATTACTTAAAGTTATTACTTACCTTGTCTAAGGACAGCTTAAAACAAAAATACATATTTTTTTTTTCAAATTGTTTGTAAATCTTTTTCTATTGGTGTCAAGAGTGTTAGGTCCTCTTTCAAAAATTATTCTTTAATGTCTATGCATTTGTGGACTTTGTTAGTTTAGAGGATATATTTTGTACTGATGATTAATTACTCAATTCAAGAAAGATAAACAGGAAGAATGGAGGGAGACTTGCTCATCTTACTGAACTTCTATGAAATATTAGCAAAAAAAAAAAAATGATGCCTCTAAGGATTTTTACTCATGTAAAAAGTAGAGTCAGTAGCCAAGTATGTATTTCTGTGGACGTGTGTGGGGGGGTGGGAATGGGAAGGTGATGGCCACAGTTCATTGCTTTTCTATGAAAAGAAATATGTTTCATTACTGTGTTTACAGACACTTATTATTTGGTTGAAAACACTGTCTTATGGTTACAGACACACCATTCACCCCATAGAGTCTGTCTTCGATTTTTTTTAAGTTTTTATGTTAATCACTCAGTGCACATCACAAGTGCACTCCTTAATCCTTATCCCGTCTTTAACCCATCCCTCCCACCCACTTCTCCTCTGTTAACCCTCAGTTTGTAGTCTCTAGATAGGAGTCTGTTTCTTGATTTGCCTCTTTTTTCCAGCTCTGATCTTTTGTTTTGCTTCTTAAATTCCACATATGAGTGAAATCATATGGTATTTGTCTTTCTCTGACTGACTTCTTTCACTTAGCATAATACTCTCCAGCTCTATCCATATCCTTGCAAATGGCAAGATTTCATTCTTTTTTGTGGCTGAATAATATTCCATTGCATATATATATACACCACTTCTTTATCCACTTATTAATTGATGGATTTCTATATCTGGGTTATTGTAAATAATGCTGCAATAAACATAGGGGTGTATGTATCCCCTTGAATTAGTGTTTTTGTGTTCTTTGGGTAAATACCCAGTAGCATAATTGCTGGATCACAGGGTAGTTTTATTTTTAACTTTTTAAGGAAATTCCATACTGTTTTCCAGAGTGGCTGCACCAGTTTTCATTCCCCCAACAACGCAAGGGGGTTTCTTTTTCTCCACATCCTCAGCAACACCTGTCGTTTATTGTGTTGTTGATTTTAGCCATTCTGACAGGTATGAGGCAATATCTTATTGTTGTTTGATTTGCATTTCTCTTATGGTAAGTGATTATGAGTATCTTTTCATGTGTCTGTTGGCCATCTGTATGTCTTCTTTGGAGAAATGTCTGTTCATGTCTTCTGCCCATTTTTTTTAAGGAAGCTGTATGCCCAAAGTGGGGCTTGAACTGATGGCCCTGATATCAAGAGTTGCATGATCAGAGCACCTGGGTGGCTCAGTCGGTTATGTCTGCCTTCAGCTCAAGTCATGATCCCAGGGTCCTGGTATCGAGCCCTGCATCGGGCTCCCTGCTCAGCAGGGAGCCTGCTTCTCCCTCTCCCTCTGCCTGCTGCTCTGCCTACTTGTGCTTGGTCTGTCAAAATAAATAAATAAATAAATAAATCTTTAAAAACAAAATAAGTTGCATGCTCTACCAAGGGAGACAGCCAGTCACCCCCCTGCACATTTTTTAATTGGGATATTTCTTTTGGGGTGTTGAGTTTTGTAAGTTCTTTATATATTATGGATACTAACCCTTTATCAGATATGTCATTTGCAAATATCTTCTCCTATTCCATAGCTTGCCATTTAGTTTTGTTGATTGTTTTCTTCACTGTGCAGAAGCTTTTTGTCTTGATGAAGTCCCAATAGTTCATTTTTGCTTTTTTTTTTCCCCCTTGACTTTGGAAACATGTCTAGGTAGAAGTTGCTAAGGCCAATGTCAAAAAAGTTACTGCCTGTGTTCTCTTCTAGGATTTTTGTGGTTTCAGGTCTCATCTTTAGGTCTTAAGTCCAGTTTGAATTTATTTTTATGTATGGTGTAAAAAAGTGGTCCAGCTTCATTCTTTTGCATGTTGCTATCCAGTTTTCCCAACACCATTTGTTGAAAAGACTGTCTTTTTCCTATTGGATAGTCTTTCCTGTTTTGCTGAAGATTAGGTGACCGTGTAATTGTGAGTTTATTTCTGGGTTTCCTATTCTGTTCCATTGATCTATGTGTCAATTTTTGTGCCAGTACCTATTGTACAGCTTTGTAAAATAAGTTGAAGTCCAGAACTGTGATGCCTCCAGGTTTGCTTTCTTTTTCAGGTTGCTTTGGCTATTTGGGGTCCTCTGTGGTTTCATACAAATTTTAGGATTATTTGTTCTAGTTCTGTGAAAAATTTTAACAATATTCGTTCTTCCAATCCATAAGCATGGATGTCTCCATTTCTTTGTGTCATCTTCAATTTCTTCATCAGTGTTTTATCATTTTCAGAGTACAGGCCTTTCACCTCTTTGCTTAGGTTTATTCCTAGTTACCTTGTTGTTTTTTTGGTGTAATTGTAAATTGGATTGTTTCCTTAATTTCTCTGTCTACTCTGTCTACTCTGTCTTTAACACTGCTTCATTTTTGGTATAGGAAATGCAACATATTTCTGTACCTTGATTTTGTATCCTACAACTTTAATGAATTCGTAAGCAGTTTTAGCAGGTTTTGGTGGAGTCTTTTGGGTTTTCTATATATATTATCATGTCACCTGCAAATAATGAAAGCTTTACTTCCTCCTTAACCAACTTGGATGTCTTTTATTTTTGTTATCTGTGTGCCATGGCTAGGATTTCTTGTACTATGTTGAATACAAGTGGCAAGAGTGAACATCCTTGTCTTATTCCTGACCGTAGGGGGAAATCTCCCAGTTTTCCCTCATTAAGGATGTTAGCTGTGGTTTTCATATATGGCCTTTATTATGTTGAGGGATATTTCCTCTAAACCTACTTTGTGGAGGGCTTTTATCATGAATGGATGTTGTACTTTGTCAATTGCTTTTTCTGTGTCTACTGAAATGATCATACGGTTCTCATTTCTCTCACTGAGGTGATGTATCATGTTGATTCTCAAATACTGAACCACCCTTGCAACCCAGGAATAAATCCCACTTGATCATGGTCAATGATTTTTTTAATGCATTGTTGGATTCTGTTTGCTAATATTTTGTTGAAAATTTTGCTAATATTTTGTTGAATATTGGCTTATATTTCTCTCTTTTGTGGTTTATTTATCTGATTTTGGTATCAGGGTAATGCTGGCCTCATAGAATGAATTTGGAAATCTTCCTTACTTTACTATTTTTTGGAATAGTCTTAAAAGAATAGGTATTAACTATTCCTTAAATGCTTGGTAAAATTCACTTGTGAAGCCATCTGACTGTGGACTTTTGTTTTTTGGAAGTTTTTTGATCAATGTTTCAATTTCTTTGCTGGTTATTGGTCTGTTCAAATTCTCTATTTCTTCCCATTTCAGTTTTGGTAGGTTACATGTTTCTAGGAATTTATCCATTTCTTCTAGGCTGTTCAATTTGTTGGCATGTAGTTTTTCATAATCTCTTATAATTATTTTCTGTATTGTTTGTTATTTCTCCTCTCTCATTTGTGATTTATTTGGATGCTTTCTCTTGGTTTTCTTTGATAAGTCAGGCTAGAGGTTTATAAATTTTATTGATTTTTTTCAAAGAACCATCTCCTCATTCCATTGATCTATTTTTGTTGTTGCTGTTTACTTTCTATATCATTTCTGCCCTAATCTTTTTTTGTTTAGAATGCATCTTTTTTAAAAAATTTTATTTAAATTCAATTTAGTTAACATATAGGACATTATTAGTTTCAGGGGTAGAATTTAGTGATTCATCAGTTGCATTTAACACCCAGTGCTATTTACACCAAGTGCCCTCCTTAATGCTAATCACCCAATTACCCCATTCCCCCACCCACATCCCCTCCAGCAACCCTCAGTTTGTTGCCTATAGTCATAGTTCCTTATGTCTCCTATGGTAGTCTTTATTTCCTTTCTTCTGCTGGTTTTAGGTTTTGTTTGTTGTTCTTTTTCCAGCTTCTTTAGCTTGGTTTATTTGAGATTTTTCTTGCTTCTTGAGGTAGGCCTGCAATGCTATAAAAATCCCCCACAGAACTAATTTGCTTGATTCCAAAGGTTTTAGACTATTATTTCATTTTCATTTGTTCCCATGTACTTTTTAATTTCTTATTTCCTGGTTGACCCATTCATTGTTTTGTGGCATGTTATTTAACCCACATGCATTTGTTGTCTTTCTAGATTAGTTCTTTTTGAAATCTAGTTTCATAGTGTTGTGGTCAAATAAAGTTGCATGGTATGACTTCAATCTTCTGAATTTATAAAGGTTTGTTTTGTGGGTTATGTGATCTATTCTGGAGAATATTCTGTGTGCACTTGAAAAGAATGTGTATTCTGCTGTTTTAGGATGCAATGTTCTGAATATTTCTGTTAAATCCATCTGGTCCAGTGTGTCATTGAAAACCATTGTTTCCTTCTTGATTTTCTGTTTAGATGATCTGTGTCTTAGAATTTTGACTTTTTTGGTTCTCTTTAATTTCTGCTATTTTGAAACTTACCATAGAAGCTAGAAAATGCATGATGAGCTCTTTTCAATTCTAATAGATTTATTTTTTCATTGTGGATTTCTCTATCAACTTTTGTTTGGTTGCTTGTGCTTTTGTTAAAGAGAAGATTGGATGTCTTGGACAATGTTTGAGTGGTTTTTAGATAAAGACATTTAAGGCAATTCATGGATTCTATTCTAGGCTATGGATATACTTGCTGATTTCTTAAGAAACTGTAGACATTGCTTTATGGAGGGGAAAGAAAAAAAAATAATGTCCACATAGTGACATGAGTGTAGACTGAGTTTCTTTGGCTTTTACAACCTAGAATAGTTTAAAAGTGTTTTTATATTTTTTGGTTAAAAAAAGGAATGGGTTTATTTGGGTCCTTTTTCAAAGATCTGCAATTGTTGTATAGATATCTCATTATTTAATTTCACCTGAGGAATGTGGGAGTTTTATGAATAGTAATAGTTTTACTCATTTTTTACACGAATATTTTTATTTTATTTTCATTTTTTCGAGTTTTTATTTATAGTTAGTTAAAATATAGTGTAATATTGGCCTAAAAATAGAATTCAGTGATTCATCACTAACATACAACACCCATTTCTCAAGACAAGTGCCCTACTTAATCCCCATCACCTATTTAGCCCATCCTTCTCCCACTTCCCTTCCATCAACCCTCAGTTTATTCTCTATAGTTAAGAATCTCTTATAGTTTGCTTTCTTCTCTTTTTTTCCTTCCCCTGTGTTCATCTGTTTTGTTTCTTAAATTCAGCATGAGTGAAATCATATGGTATTTGTCTTTCTCTAACTAATTATTTCACTTAGCATAATACTCCCCAGCTCTAACCATGTTCTTGCAAATGGCCAGCTTTCATTCTTTTTGATGGCTGAGTAATATTCCATTGTGTTTATATACCACATCTCCTTTATCCATTCATCAGTCAACATTAAGGCTCTTTCCATAATTTGGATAACAGTTTTACTTACCAAGAAGAAACAATAGATATTAAAAATGAGTCATTGCAGTACAAGTTACAAAGTTTTTATGGTAGGTCAAAGTATTAAAACAAACCAAAGGAAACACTTTTAAGATTCATTGTAATTGGAAGAATGAGTGCCACCTCAAGGAAGGCTGTAGAGAAGGAAGCCACTCTCCTTCCTACAGACAGATTTCAACCGTGAGTGTTAAGTGTCCTACAATGACTCAAGAGTACCAGATACACCTAGATAGAGTATTAAGCAGGTCTCAAGCTTAAAGAAATTCAATCACAGTCATAGCACTAAGGTGATACCACAAGGCACTTTTCGCATTCCTACTTTCATTCACTCAGATGTAACTTTCCAGTGATATAACATAAAATTCATAGATTTAAAATGATTTCACATAATTTGGCTATTGCTGATAATGC
This sequence comes from Ursus maritimus, assembly GCF_017311325.1. Taxonomy (NCBI): domain Eukaryota; kingdom Metazoa; phylum Chordata; class Mammalia; order Carnivora; family Ursidae; genus Ursus; species Ursus maritimus. The sequence goes on along the minus strand of NW_024426996.1, from coordinate 36,026,104 downwards.
TGCTATAAAAATCAGGGTGCAAGTATCCATTTGAATTAGTATTTTTGCATCCTTTGGATAAATGCCTACTAGTGCAATTGCTGGGTCATAGGGTAGTTCTGTGTTTAATTTTTAGAGGAGCCTCCATACTATTTTCCACAGTAGTGCACCAGTTTGTATTCCCACCAACAATGTAAGAGGATTCCCTTTTCTCAGCATCCTCACCAACAACTGTTGTTTCCTGTGTTGTTAATTTTAGCCATTCTGATAGGCGTGAGGTGATATCTCATTGTAGTTTTGATTTATATTTCCCTGATGACGGGTGATGTTGAACATCTCCTCATGTGTCTGTTAGCTATCTGTAAGTCTTGTTTGGAAAAAGTTCTATTCATATCGTCTGCCCTTATTTTAACTGGATTATTTGTTTTTTGGGTGTTGAGTTTTTTAAGTCTTCATATATTTTGGAAACTAACCCTTTATCAGATACATCATTTGCAACTGTCTTCTCCCATTCCATAGGTTGCCTTTTAGATTTGTTTGTTTTCTTCACTGTGCAGAAGCTTTCTGTTCTGCTGAAGTCCCAACAGTTTATTTTTTGCTTTGTTTCCCTTGCCTGGGGTGACATATCTAGTAAGAAATTGATAAGGCCAATGTCAAAGAAGTTACTGCCTGTGTTCTTCTCTAGGATTTTGATGGTTCCCTGTCTCACATTTAGATCTTTAACCCATTTCGAGTTTATTTTTGTGTATGGTATAGGAAAGTGGTCCGGTTTCATTCTTTTGCACATTGCTGTCCAGTTACCTCTGGACTAATGAATGGATAAAGAAGATGCAGTATATAATCATATATACAGCACACACAGACACACAATGGAATATTATTCAGCTATAAAAAAGAATGAAACCTTACCATTTACAAGGACATGGATGGAGCTAGAGTATTATGCTAAGTGAAAGAAGTCAGTCAGAGACAGACAAATACCATATGATTTCACTCATATGTGGAATTTAAGAAACAAAACAAATGATCACAGTGTGGGGGAGAGGCAAACCCAGAAACAGACCCTTAACTTTAAATAGAGAACAAACTGATGGTTACCAGAGCGGAGTTGGGTAGGCAGTGAGTTAAACAGGTGATGGGGATTAAGGAAGGCACTTGTGATGAGCATCAGGTATTGTATATAAGTGTTGAATCACTGAACAGTACACTTGAAACTATTATTACACTGTACAAATACTTGAATTTAAATAAAAACTTAAAAAACTAAAAATTTAAAAATGAAACTATTTTATTGAACCAAATGATTGTTTCTCTATTAATATAGCATCAATTACTTAAAACAATGTATCATAGGGAAAATAAGACATTTTTAGAATTTTAGACAAATTATTGACAGTTTGGTTTTTTTTTAAAGATTTTATTTATTCATTTGACAGAGAGAGACAGCCAGCGAGAGAGAACACAAGCAGGGGGAGTGGGAGAGGAAGAAGCAGGCTCCTAGTGGAGAAGCCTGATGTGGGGATCGATCCCAGAACGCTGGGATCACGCCCTGAGCCGAAGGCAGACGCTTAACGACTGCGCCACCTAGGCGCCCCGACATAGTTTTTTTATCTTAAAAAATCCTGTATGAAAATAGATTTGTGCTTTCCCCCCAGATGTTAGGTCAAGAGAGAGGTTATTGCTCTTGGCCTATAATGTGTTGGCAGATGAGGGAAATCACATTGTACATGGGGAGAAAGCCTACTTTTCAATGATTTATATAAATAAAATTCACCAATAATGATTTTAATGAAACTCATATCTGGCTGAATAACAGTAGCAATGGAGTGAACTCAGCCTTTCCTTAACTTTGTCAGTTCAATGAGGTGTTAATATTATGGTCAATGGGAGCGTGGCCATATTAGATACAGGCAACTTCTTTCTTTAGTTCTGCTTTTTGAAATAGTAATATTCAGCAATGCATTTACATGTAAAGTCTTTCAATGTCACATTTTAATTTAATGAAATCAGCACTTCTCTACATTCACAGGATGCAATGTAATTGCCTTTTGGGAAGAAAGAGAGAAGATAATTCCAATATCAAACTTTAAAAACTAGCGTTTCTGACTTTAATGGAAACAAAATGCTCCTTTTTCTCCCTTGCATCAGGCTTTCTAAAATTTTACTTTTATTTCAAATCCAACCTGAGATAATTTCACTCTAAGTAATTTCAAAATTGTTGAAAACAAATATTATTCTCCTTCACAAAGTTTGTTTTCTATAACAGATCAAAAAGGAAAATTAAACGATAAAAACAGTAGATACAATAAAAATCTTGTTTGATAAGGTCAGTACAATCATCTAAATACCTACATTAAACAGCACTAATAATTCAAACTAAAATAATTTGCTTTATTAAATTGTACTATTTTAAACTAATGAAACTGAGACCAATACTCTAAAGCTTTCAAATCCAGTAAACTGTTCAAGCATTTCATCCACAAATGCACAGCAAACATTAATTGCCAATTATCAAAATGATTTTTAATGCATAGATTCCATGTCAACATGTTCAAAATCCAACTTAAAATCTTTCTTTGCAACATGCTCATCCTTCTATATTGCCATTTGAATGAACCATTTAACCACTTAACCCACAAATTCAGGAGACCCCCAAGACCTCCCTCCTTTCTTTCTCCTACCTCATCTCATAGGTTATTGAAGCCTATCGATTTTACTATGCTAGTGTCTCTAACTATGAACCCTGGCCTAACTATTAAGGACTTAAGTCAGATTTTCATCATCTCCCACCTGAACCAAAGTAAGCTCCACTCTTCTCTCTGATCCATATCTTCAAGAGCTAGGATATAAATATGACCATATTACTCCTGTTTGTTTCTTTTTAATGTTAGTGGATTCCACTGTGTCAGAGCTTATTAGACTATCATAAGATATGCACAAAAATTTCTCCTTTGCCTAATTTGCCTGTTACATAAATATAGTCTACATTTCAATTAAGACCAAAACTCTGCAGTTCCCTTCACTGTCTAATATATTTCTAGTTTTGCACATGCTGTTCTGCCTCCTGAAATACTTTTCTTTCCTCACCAACCTCCCAATCTCACTCTGCTCCCATCTGGAAAAAAACCTACTCCTATTTTATGATCCATATAAAGCATTTCTTCTTTGAGAATATACCTTATGCATTCAAGTTGATGACTTGTGATTTGTGTCAATATTCTATTTTGGAAATACTTAAAAAATTGCATTTATCACATTTTATTCCAATGATTTACTTACATCACTATCTTCATCCCTTGACTGTGTGCCCTTGAGAACAAATAGCGTTCCGTATTTATCTTTTTATCCCTAGCACTTTTCACAGTGTCTGACACATATTATGACTCAATAGATGTTTGTTGAGTTTAATTGGCATAAAATAAATCAAAGAATATGTACTTATGTAAAGCTCTACCACTTACACAAAATTTTGTGAGGCTGTGTATCATACCCAGGAAGAACATAAGCTTTGAGATGTCTGTTAATACAGTCAAGTTTTATTACATTTTTTTCTTTATTTTAAAGATTCGAACTCTCAGCCTTAGTTTTCAGTTTGTTAAGGGTTTAGCCATACTTCCTCATACAAATTATGGCTTTTTTACCGAGTCACGTCTTTGAAGTACTTTGAAGAGTGATAATGAACTTTTACTTAAACAAAGGTGATGTTCCCTTTATATGGGGTTTAGCCTGCTTCTGATGTTTAATTTCTTTTTGTGTTTGCTCCATGGATTGGAAGGAATGTATGAATCATCAAAACTCACAGGAGCTGATGGAAACTAGAAAGAGAGAGAAGACATTCTAATGAAAAAATAATTTATATTGAAATAAAATTGCAGAAGGTGGGAGGAATAGCACAACTTGCTTCTGGGATGTTGCATTATCCAATACAAATAGAAATCCTCTTAAAAGATATTTTGAAAAAGATTTTTATTCCTTTCAGGCTAGAGACTCCATTCTAATTGAAAATATAATACATGCTAACTGAAAAAGTCCTCCACAAGACATTCAAGTACTATTTTAATTTGGGAAACTCAATTTTCTTTCTGTTCTTTTATATATTAACCTATATAACTTTTCTATTTTATACTATATATACTATATATATATATACACACATACATTTACTTATACTATATGTATATAGTATATATTTATACTATATATAGATATTTTTAAATATACTTTTCTATTACATATGTATACATATATATATATATAATACCTTTATGACATTTTTAATTATGCAAGCTTATGAGTTTTATCTACGTGCATCTGTCTGTATTGTGTGGATGTATCTCAGGATAACTTGTAATTCTCATTAAAAATAAAACAAAAGTTAAACCTTATGAGAATTTCAAAAGTGAAATCAGTTCAATACTATGCAAATAGTTACATAAAAATTGAGAATTTTCAAATAGGCTATGCTATTTTCTAAACTTACTAATTACACAGACATTTGTATTGAGTATCATATATAAAATCATATGTATATATTAATATATACATAAATCATACAGTGACAATGCTGGCAACATTGAGACTCATAATCTATGGAATGAAACAAATATAAATAAGTCATCAACAATAATAAGTATATTAAGTAATAATTTTAAACAATAAAATGATATATTTGGGGTATTTTAAAAATGAGACATAGACAACAAAAGGTATAAGCAAATGTAGAAGAAGCCCTTAGTACTAGAAGACAAGAGTGGTGGAAATGCACAAAGAAACAGATTCAAAGAGGACTTGACTAATAATTAAGACCAAGTCACTGGAGTATGAAACAACAGATAGCAACTTTTAAAGGAATGGCAACTTGAAAGGATTGTAAGAACAGCTGTGGTGTCCTTTTCTATCTAAAACAGAATAAGCACTATTCTACCGTAGGAGGTTTTTCTGAGATTCTGAAATAGTCTCTTGCGTTTCTTGTGTTTTCAGAGGAACATAAAAATATCTATTAGTGGGCACAAAAAAAAAAAAAAAAAGAAACATACCTACACCCTTAGGAAATCATAAAAATGCAATTAACTTGACACTAAGTGATAAATCTATAATTTACCTTATGGGATTGTCCACAATTGATCAGTCTTCAAGGTGATATTATGACATTTATAAATAGTATCAAATTTCTTCAATATATGGGACATCCTTAATAAACTGCCCATCAATTTCATGTGGGTATAATTGACACAGTCAGATGCAAATGTTTTGGGTTTACAATTTGATGTATTTGACAAATACGCATAATCAAGTAACTACCATCATAAGATATAGAACATATTCATTACCCCCCAAAATTCCCTTATTTTTCCTTCATGATAACTGTCACCCAATTTGTCCTAGCCAAGTACTTAACTTTCTGTCACATTACATTAACTTTGTCTGTTCTAGAATTTCATATAAATAGAATACAATATACACTCTTTTCCCAAATCTCCAATCTCTCCAAAAGTGGCAACTGTTAGTACTTTCTTAAGTAATCTGTACCCCCAATGTGGGGCTTGCATTCATAACACCAAGATTGAGAGTTACATGCTCTCCTAACAGAGTCAGTCAAGCACCCCTGTAACTGTTAGTACTTTCTTAAATATGGGTCCAAAGGGAAAAAAAGGAAAAGATACATATCCTTTTTAAAAATTATACACAAATAGTTTCACATTGTTCTGAACTTTGCTTTTTCCACTAAATAGTGTATCTAGGAGGTCTTTCTCTATTCTAATGACTGTAGTTTTTGACACATAATTATTTACTAGCTCCTATTTATGCGATGTTGTGGTTGTATCTGGCTTTTTTATTTTTTTTAAATTTTACATATAAGTGAGAACATACACTACTTGTCTTTCTCTGACTTATTTTGCTTAGCATAATGCCTTGAAGGTCCATCCATATTGCTGCAAATATCAGGATTTCCTTCTTTTTATGGCTGAGTAATTACCACTGTAATTATTAACTATATACATAGGTAGATAGATATAGATTTAGATAGATAGATCATATGGTAGTTCTCTTTTTAATTTTTTGAGAAATCACTATACTGCTTTCAATAGTGGCTGGACCAATTTACATTTCTACGTCCATTTCTCTAAGTCACTAGCAAGAAGTTGTTCACTGTATCTGAAGGACCAATTAGGTGATTCACTTCTTTCTGATCTTGCTGGTGTGACTTTTTACTGTTTTTTGCCATTAATTTAAGTCAGACTGTCTCAAACATGTTTAAGAGAATCAAGGCCTACAAAAACTAAGTATTTCTCCCAAACATAACATACAGTTAGTAAAATAATAGATGTATGAGAGTAGTTATAGAAAATATATAAAAATTAAGGCTTAAATCTTGCAAAGATCCTGGGTAACATGAAATAGTCTAGCCAGAAAATTATCGATTTTAATGAAATTTATAAAACTATCATTTGGTTTAATAAGTTTTCTCTTTTTATTCATATTGTTATTTTATTATTTCTTTCCTTTTATGTACTTTGCATTTATTTTTTTCTTTTTATCCTGCCTTTCTAAGGTAAAACTTAAGTCATTGATATGATTTGATATCATTAGATATTTCTTCCAGTATTTAATTTTTAAACTTCGTATATTTACTTTTTAAATTATATGTTATACACAGATACATACACACTGTTACCCCTGACGTACTGCTTTCGGTGAAACCAACAAATTTTGATGTTTAATTTTCAATTAAAAATATTTTATAATTATCATTGTGATTTGTTCTTTGGCCCATGGGCTATGTATAATTATTATTTAACTGATGATTATTTGGATATTTTAGGCTACTTACTCCTCAGTGGTCAGAGAATATAAACTATTTGATTTTAATTCTTTGAAATTTATTGAAATATTTTTATGGCCTAAAATATGATCTGTATAGATTAATATTCCATGTGTATTTAAAGTCTGTCTACTTGAAATAGGAATTCCGACTTTCATCTATAATTGTGCATATATCTACTTTCAGTTCTATTAGTAATTGATTTATATGTTATGAAACTCTTAAGAAGTATATACTTATTTACATATTTAAGTATATTTTGTCTTACTGATGAATTATCCCTTTTATAATCATAAATGGCTCTCTTTACAAATACATTTTGTCCTGAAGAATGCTTGGTCCAATATTAGTATAGCCCCTCCAGTCTTTTTAGGATCATTTTTAACACCCTATACTTTTTTCAATTTTTACCTAATTACATATTTATATTTAATGTATGTGTCTTCTATACAGAATGTTGCTCGATCTGACCTTTTTATCCAATTTGAACATCTACTCTTTATTTGGAGTGTTCAGACCATTTAAATTTTATTTGTCTCTAGTTTTGGGTTCAAGTCTACCATCTGGCTATTCCTTATTTTCCCTATCCATTCTTTGTTCTTTTTCTTTTCCTAACATTGGATTGAGTAATTTTAGTGTTCCATTTTAGAGTTGCTTACTATATCTCTTTCATTGTTTTATAGTGATTTTCTTCAAGGGATCAGCAAGATGCATCTTTAACTTAACAGAATCTGTTTTAATACTGCTACGCCTGTATTCCTCAGTTTTCACCTGCTGTCTTGTGTTGTCACTTCTACTTATGTTACAAATCACATGTTGTTTTAATTTCTTTAAATAGTCAATTACCATTTGAAAATAACAAAAATTACAAAAATTCCTCTTAAATCTTTTCTTGTATTTTTTTTTAATTTAGTACTCTTTATTCCTTTGTATACTTAATTTTCCACCTGTATTCTTTTTCATTCACCTGGAGAACTATCTTTGTTATTTCTTATAGCAGAAGTGGCTAATGATGAATTTTAACAGCTCTCTTTTTTTCCAAAAATAATTTTTATTTCATCTCATTTTCCAAAGATTATTTGGCCGGATATAGAATTTCAGGTTAAATGTTGTTTTTTGGTTTATATCTTTGTTTCTACTCTTTAAAGACACAATTCTGTTTTCTTCTGTCTTTGATTAGTTCTGAGAAGTCTGTGAGATTTATCTTTCATTTCCAGGATTATGTAAATCTATCTCTAAATTCTTTAAGACTTTCTCTATTACTGGTTTTCCATAGTTCAAATATATTGTGCCTTGCTGTTTGTCTTATTTCAGTTTCAATGAGCTTCTTGCTTTTCAGCATATTGTTTTTCATTAAACTTGCAAAAAATTTGAACAGTATTTACGTTGCTTTTGTTGCTGTTTTCTGTACCCCATCCCCCTACTCCTTTCTTCTCTCCTTCTAGGTCTCCAATTACACAATTACTCCATTTATTGCCTGATTTTTTTTTTCCATGAGACTGAGGATCTTTAATTTTCTTTTTTTCTTTGAGCCTCAGTTTGGATCTTTTCCAATTCTGTATTTTTAAGTTCACTTATATTTTCATATACATTATTTAATATGCTGTGGAGCTGCAATGACTTTATTTCATATATTTGATATGACCTACCAGATTCCACAAAACATACCTGCATAAGGCTTTATTTAAAGGCAAATGATACGGTGCATGAATAGAGAGTAAAGGGAAGTATTGGAGAACTAAGAGACATCAATATGCATGAACCCAAAGGGCTGGACTGGAGCAGACTAGACTGTCTTCAGCCTGTGGCACTATCTATATCAATATCTGTTATAGGAATCTTAGCTTTGGGAGAGCTCAAAGGAAAAATTTTCAGAAGGTACATTTATGTTCTCTTGGCCTCCTGATCAAGCCAGTCTTTCCAAGCTTAAGGTTAGACTGTATTAATCACACTTTGTATTTTCTGTATTTTATGATACTTTGATACCTTGATGGGTCTAGTTGTCTGTGAAGAAACTGCCCATCCAAAGGCCAGCTAATTCTCAAGATACCAATTTCCTCTGGCCAGGTCTTTCATAGGCAAACCAACCAATCCTGAGTTTTTATCATTATCCTCAACCGCCTCCTTTATCCAACTTTCACACACCACACCAATACTTCCCCTGCCCTAAGCCAACCCAGGGCCAGGAACCAGAATACTAGAGACCACCACTTAGCCCAGAACCCACAGATATTATTCAGATTAGCTAATCCTAAACTATTTTCCTGCCCTGCCCTGCCCTGCCTTGCCTTGCCTTTCCTTTCCTATGAAAAATAGTAAAGTTCTAGGTCATGCTTTCCCTCTTGTTCCTTCTGCCTTATGATCACATGTTGTGCTTCCCCATGCAGTCCATCCTGCATGGCATGGTGTCCTCCCTTCTTTGGAGAACTATAAATCATAAATTCTTCTTTCAGTGGCATTCACCCATGTTACCACTTGGTTGCCCCCATAAGTTAAAACTCCATGGGTACAACTGGAACATAGGCCAGTTGCAAACATTAGTAAAGAAATTGACCTTTGAGGTCACCAGGGCGATTTGGCTTCTTATGCAGCACATCATAAATTCCTTTGTCCTTACCTTCAATAAGAATAACCAGACATCTAGACATGTCCAAAGATAAAGACAGAATTTTTCCTATAAAGATAATCAACATTATCTCTACAATTCAAGCCTGACTCTTGGTCAATACTCTGTTATTTTCATTAACTCAGAACTACTTCTTTTCTGTCATCTTTTGCACAATTTATACAATATGAAAAGCAAAAGGATACTAAAGAAAATAATTTTGCATCATCAAATGAGGTATATATATTGCTTTAAAGAAACATTTCAATGCACCAGTACAATTTTTTTCATAATCATATAAAAGCTTGACAATTTTTATTATAATTTTTTAATTTTATGAAAGGTATCAATTATTATATTCAATTAATCTATTATTAACTAATTCTAGGTCTTCTACTGCCCAATAAACTTCTATTGAAAAACTTTATGTGAAGGCTTTAATTCAATTCTCCAATATACTTGATCATTGATAGCAGTATTAATAGTTTTACCAAAATCAAATTTATACCATCAATTACAACAGTATTATACCAAATAGTAGTTAGAATAGGAGTTAGACTGAGAATATTACAAAATAAGAATTATAATAGGATATTCTGTGCCTTCTTTTCTCCCATTCAACCTTCCTTACTTAAACCAATATCTTCACTTCAAACTCTGAATTTCTCATTTTAATATCGTATCAGATATACTAATTGTTATTTCAGATAAGGGTCATACTTTCTTCCCACGTGACCACATAGTATGATACTCAATAACATTAAATGGACAATGGGAATATTTTACCATAAGAGAAATCTATGATTATGTGGCCACAGGAAGACATTTCCTTTTATTTCCAGTAAAAGAAAGATGTTAAATATGTTTACACCTTAGAGAAAACGTCAAAATATTTTCTTAGCTCATTTTTTATGTATTTGCTCTCTTAGTTGCTAAGAGATTTTAAAGTTTCAACTTTCCATATGAATCATTTTCTTCTATTGTTCACCATATTGTTTTACATATGAAAATCTTCATATGCTTGATGATTTTTCTTATTAAAATTTTAATTTTCCATTCTTTTTGGAATCTAATATTTCTCATTTTGTTTGCATTAAAGGTAATTTTTTGAACCAATTTAATGGTTTCTAGAGAAACATGACTCTTAATATATTCTCATAATTATAGCACAGTTTGGGTATTTTAACTTTCATAATGATATTATTTAGGAGCTCTAAGTTTGCTATAATAGTTTCCTCATTTGTGATAGAGAAAAGGGAATATGGTTTCTAATAGCTCAATCGGTTCATTCTCTTATCTAATCAACATTTATTAAAGACATACCGTATAAGAATGATTCAGTAGATATGAATGTTCAAAGATTAAAGATTTGGTCTGTATTCATTTAGCTCACACAGTAATCTGAACTGTTTCATGTAAGTTGTTACCCTGATTCATTCTTCTTACACTTTACCAAAGATATTGATAAATGCCTGAAGAAAACCTATTTCTACCTCAGGGAATAAATTAATTAAAAAATGTTATGAACTTGTTATAGTAAGGATTTCAAGAATAGCATATACTATCTTTTTGAAGCTGTAATTTATAAGCTTCAATTTTTAAGCCAAAGTTTATTCACCTGTGTAGTCTTTCTGCTTCTTGTAAGATGTCCAATGATCATTGGATTTTTCCTAATTGGTAAAATTTCCAACCCATGCAATTATCTGTGTAAAGCTTACAGCACAAGGTTAGAACATCTGAATACTAATAATTTCTACAATAAAAAATAAATCTGTAAATATCAGCAATGCATTTCTAAATGTTCTCCACAGTAATTCTTCCACAAGATATACATTTAAGAAAAAAACAATTATGGTACTGAAATGGCTCTGACAACATGGAGATAAGGTATTAAAATATCACAAACTACAAGGACATATCTTAGCCTTGCACTCCTGTCACAAATGGATCCCTTAAATGAAAAAGAGATTGAAATGAATTTACTTATGCAGTTTGGCTAGTCAAGTAGATATAATTACTAGTTAGTCTTAAAAGAATCAGTTTCTTTAAATTCAGCTTATTAATGATTACTGTATGAATAATCATTTCCATGGTCCAAATGCAAATAATCTAATAAAAACTATATAACCTGCCTTATGAACGCAAAAGTCATTTTGAACAATTTTAATGGGATTATATATTTTAATAGATAGAAAAAAATGTTTTGTACCCTAACGATACTTTTTAATTTTTTTTCTCTTTATCAGTTCGGTAAATAGTATCAGTATTTCTTCAAAATTTCAACACTAGATTTCTGATTTCAGCTGTAATATATAAAAGGCTCTAAAGTTATCAAGCCCATCCTTACAACAAGATTAATTAGACAAACTGAAATTCAACAAATTTTCTCGGACTACTCAGAGAACTGAGTTGATAGCACTGGAAACCCCCCTCAAATTCTAAAGGGAGAGGCAAATCTAGAGATTCACAGAAGAGATCTGGTTAGTTGAAGCAGAAGCTACTGGAGCCACAAACTAACACAAATACTTATATCGTAATTTTCACAAGTTGATGGAGATTTAGTATGGACTAGTGTATGAGAGAGAAAACCCTGGGGGGATACAATCCCCCATACTTTGTGGGATTTACCTCCAACAGATTCATTGGTTTTACTTTCATGGGTTTTACTTCCAGTAACCCTACAAGTGTAAGATGGTAGGAAGCAAAGAAAGATTCTTGCTCCCTCAGCCCTCATGGCCCTGGCTGGAAGAGGAGAAAAGTATTATTGTGATATAAGCAAAACATTCTTGAAAGCAACGTCTTACTCTCCAGGAGAATGGACTTCACCACAGACTTTTCCCTCCTCATGAAATCTATTTTTCCCACTCTAGACAGCTCAAGATATCCTGTCTCAAATAAGAAACTCTTAAAAGCTCAAAAATAAGACAAAAAACTCAACCACTTATTTGTACCAAAAAAAAAAAAAAAGAGTAAAAACCTCAACAGATGCCTCAGCTAGGAGGATACACAGAAAGATAACATGCATATGAAAATATGTCCGACATTATTTTTCATGAGAGAATTGTATAAGAGTCAGATAGTACTATAATAAAACCCAGTAGAATAGTTAAGATAAAATTTTAAAATTATATTGCCAATTGCTGGCAAAACTGTACAGGAACAGGAACACTTATTCTTTTCTGGTGTAAATACAAAATAGTAGAGACACTCTATAAAGCAACTTGGCAACTCTTTAGAAAAATAAATATAATATTACCCTATAATCCAGCAACCATGCTTTTGGGTATAACCCAACAGATTTGAAACCTTGGATACACAAACTGTCACATGGATATCTATGATGGTTTTACCACCCAAAACCAAAGGTATCAAGATGAGGGGCGCTGGGTCAGACCTCCCTAAGATGGTCCACTTTGGCATAAAGATTATTTTGAGTTAAAAAGCAATCAGAACCCAGCAGATTCGGGGGGGGGGGGGGGGGGGGGAGGCGGAAAAGCTGTTTACCTTTACACTCAACTGTTTAAAAAGAATTTTAGAAACTGTTCCAGGGAGAGAGCTATTGCCACAGATAACTACATTATGATATAAACTAGGTATGATAGACTGGGAGGAACCTAGTGAGATCTGTTTGATAAAAGTCGTCTATGCCCAATTGTTTCTGAGTGGCCCAGTGAACACTTGTTTACCAAGCATTTACCCCTCTTCATCTTTGTGTGAATTGCAGTCCATTCCTCTGAAGTCTCAAACCCCTACCTTCTTCTCCTTAATTCAGGATGACGTATATATCCTATTTTGCCCGTCTTTAAACTATCCATGTCTGTGTCTGGGATGTCTGGGTGGCTTGGTAGGTTAAGCCTCTGCCTTTGGCTCAAGTCATGATTTCAAGGTCCTGGGATTGAGTCCTGCATTGAGCTCTTTGCTCAGCAGGGAGCCTGCTTCTCCCTCTGCCTGCTGCTCCCCTTGCTTGTACTCTCTCTCACAAATAAGTAAAATCTTTAAAAAAATTATTAAAAAGAATTTCCATGTCTGTGTGAATTCCCCATATGTGCAAAATTAAATTTGATTTTCTTCTGTTAACCTGTCCCATGTCAATTTGATTCTTAGTCTGGCTTAAAGGGGACAAGAAATTCTTCTTATCCAGCAACTTTCAATAGTTGAAAGAATAAATAATATTCTATCATGTAGGATGTACATCTAAATGATGGAATAGTATTAAATGATTAAAAATGAGCTATCAATTCACAAAGAGACATGAATGAGTCTTAAGTGCATATTGCTATAAGAAAGAAGCCAGTGTGAAAATGCTATATATTGTATGATTTCAATTATATGAGATTCTAGATAAATCAAAACCACAGAAATAGTAGTTACATAAGAAGTCACTAGTAGTTCAAAGGAGAAGAGTGGGTTATTCAGGTACAAAGGGATTTTTTTCTATGGTAGTAAATCTATTCTGTATGGGATGCTATAATGGTTGATATATTTCATTATAAATTTCTCAAGCTCAAAGAACTCCACAGCACAAAGGGTGAACCTCTGCGTATACCAAATTAAAAAAAAAAAAAAAAGTCAGTGAGGAGTTTGGAGGATCTCAGTAGGAAATGCAGTATGTGACAAAATGTTCTTTTACAAATGTATGATACAATATGTAGGGCCCAAGGCCAGGCCAACCCAAGATGGGCTCCTTTGGCATGAAGATTACTTTGAGTTAAAAGCAATCAAAACCCAGAAAATTCAGGAAAGGCTCTTTACCTGCCCTTTAACTGCCTAAATTTACACTAGAAATGAGTGTCTGTAGCAGAAAGAGAGCTATTAACAGAGATTTCACTTTACTTAGAAACTTGTCTGCACAACACAACAACATTTACTTTTTAAACCTCTTTCACTTTCTTGTTAATCATCTTCCTCTCCTTTGTATCCTCACACCCTGCCTCTCTCCTTAGCTCAAGATGTCATATAAGCCTCATGTTGCCTGAACGTCTTTGGAATTTCACATCTGTGTGGATTCCCCATATGTACAATATTAAATTTTATTTTCTCCTATTAATCTGTTTCATGTAAATTTGATTAGTCCAGCTAGAGCACCTTAAAGAACAGAGAAAATTTCTTACTCGCCAACTAAGAGGGGTGGCAGAAAAGCTTCAGACTTAAGTCTAAGTCACTTTGGAATGAGTTAAGTCTGTTAAGACCAAAGGCAATAAATAAGTTAATTAAGACAGTCATCATAACCACTGTACCCTAGTTGATAAATCTATTTCTCATAAGGGTATAGGTTAACAATTCTGATATGATTATACATATATTCTGTAACTGAATGTAACTGAATGATGGATGATGAGAGTCACTTTTCTCACTATTGGGGTGGTAGTTATTTATAAAAAAAAAAGTAAGAAAAGGCTAGGATGATCTATGCAGAAATGAGTTAGAGTTGGAGATATCAGTATGAATTCATTTTAGCTTGATATAGAAAAACATAGTTACATATAAAAATATTTATATAGGTGTGCGCATACACAGGTTAGTACGTGCACGTATACTTCCTTGTTCTGTCACCTGAGAGGGCCTAGAAGTGACAACCCTATAATAGCAACAAATACATCTAGAGCCCAGAACTTGGTTTTTAATAACATCCTCCAATAAAAGAAAGCAGGACTCCTTGCAAAATGGATGATTTTAGGATTAGAACAGGAAATACCAAGATGAGCTTAAAATATCTTATAGTACCAGAAAATAAGATAATACTCAAAAAACCAAATGAAAACAAAAACCTTATATTATTGTAGGTATATTAAAGGGAAGCAAAAGCCAACTGAAAGAGCTCCCAGTGCCAAAGCTGGAACAATTTGAGCAACCAAATGAATAAAGTTGCACTGGATTATAGCCCAAAGTGTAAAATAAATATACGAGTCCATACTGATGAACCATAATGAATGAATGAGTGACCGAATGAATGAATGAGGCAGAGTAAACAAATTTCAAAGTACAGAAGAAGAATTCCAAATATTTTGTCTGAATTCTCTGCCCTCAAGATAGAGGAGCATAATTCTCCACTCCTTAAATTTGGCCTGGGCATAGTGACTTTTTTTCTAAGTACAATATAAAAGGGCATGAGGGTGTTGCATGGCAGGGAAGTAACTTTGCAGTGGAGATATCAGAAAAACACTATCTTAGTTAGGCGATCGAGTTCAGCACCAACAGTGATAGGTCATCTTGAGAATATTTACTCTTGATATATGATGAAATGGTTAGCTCTGTAGTTTTCCTTCTAAAAACACATAACCCCAGACTAATCAGAAGGAAAACATCAGAGTAATTCCAATTGAGGGGCAATCTATAGAAATACCTGACCAGTACTTCTCAAAACTTCAGAAACAATTAATGTTTGAGAGATGGTCAAAAAGCAAAAACTCTAAAGAGATATAAGGACCAAATGTAATGTAATATCCAAAATGGAATCCTGGAACAGAAGGAAATTAGATAGAGTGAAAGAAATCCGAATAAAGTATGGGCTTTCCTTTATCAAATTGATTCATTAATTAAAAGATATAAATTACTAACATATTAATAATATGGGAAACTGGGTATGAGTTATGTGATATAGTAGAAAAACTTTAAAGTTTAATTCAATTAATTTTTTAGTTGAAAAAGTGATTTTTAGAAAGTACTACATTACATGTATTATTGACATATTCATGCCAGAATGAATAAATATTTTGCTAAAAATATAGAATTTTATTCAGCTCACTATGTCACTGATATCTAGAAGAGATAAACATAATTTCCTGCTTTAAAATGCATAGACTTTAAGAATCATATTAAAATAAGCAAAGTAAAATGAATGAAAATCAAGTTTGTCTTGTGTATATTATCTATTGTTATATATCACACTACCATAAAATTTAGTGGTTTATACAACAATGAAAATGTTTCTCATTAATTCTGTTGGTTGGCTGAGTGACTGCAGGCATCTGAATGGAGTAATAGAACATGTAAGATGGACTCAATCACACTGACAGGTGGAACTGGCTGCTATTTGGGGTGTCACATGTCTTATTCTTCATCAAGCTAGTGGCCTTCCATATGCAGCCATCTCAGGGCAATGTTAAAAATACCATATGTGGGGGCTCCAAGGGGTGTCTTGAGGCCTAGACTCTAGAACTCACATGGTATTAGTTCCAAACATTTAGCTGATCAAAGAAAATTACAAGGCTTGCCTGTTGGGTGGGAAGATCAGCACACCACCTTGCCAAGTACCATGCATACTGGGCTGGAAGGAATTTGTGGTCATGAAGCAAACTACCACACACACTGGCATTATGTACACTGGTAATAACGGGGATTTCTGTTTCGAAGGGATTGTTGCTGATGTTGCCGCATTTTGATCATCATCCTCATCATCTCTATTGTCAAATCAAATGTATATTAAGATTTTCCTATGAGCAGGGCATTCTTCTAAGTACGTCCTAATTAACTCAATTGAGCTTAACGAGAACTCTCTAGTACTGGCTAATATTATTCTCATTGTAAACTGGTTGTAGTGTACATGTTAGAAGAAGGGTTTACTTTAATTAGTTAGTTGATTGACTGTGGTTTTACCTTATACTAGAGACATGATTGAGGGCAAATTAATCTCTCTGAGCTTTGCATTTTATACTGACAAAATTAGGTAGCAGCTAAAATTTTAAGGTCACTCCCAGTTCTGAATATTTATGAATGCATTCCTATTGATCAAGTACCATGGATCATATTTGCAAATATACATATAGAAATAGATATTCTTACTTTCATGGTTCTTCCCCTTTTTGTCCTTATTGTTGAAAAATATTTCAAATAATTCACTTCATGAAATATTGCATATGGTTGAGTTTCACATTGGGAGAAGCTGAGCTGAAAGCAGAAAGTTTCCTGTCTACCATTTTTACGTTAGAATTTCCAAATTAAATAGTTTTGTGGAAAATGAGAAGGATGGTTAGAACTTTGACCATTTCAACACTACTGTCTTCTCCACCCAGTTCTATAAGTGTTTTAATGCATTATTCCCAATGAATTATTTAGCTAACATCTTATATAATATTTATATAATAAATGAACTATTATTTACTTAATATTTTAATGAACCCAGAGATTTAACAACTGTGTTTGGAAATACATTTTGTTTCATAAACTGCTTCCAATTGGATAATTTTCTAGTTTCTTTATATATTCTTAGTTCTACAGACAATCCTCATAATATTCCTCTATTAAAAGACTAGCCCAAGGCTCAGAGACTTTATATGACTTTTCTAGGACTACACAGCTAATGGGATTACAACTGTGAATCACAATAACCACTTTACTTATAATAAAGATGAAGTATTTTATATTAATTTTTCAAAACAAATATTTAAAAATACATCTCAAGTGATCACTATGAACATATATTTAAACTGCAATTGTTAGCTCGAAGAAATTTAAACAGCATCTAAGAATTTGGCAACACTTATTTATTCCAGACATTAGGACTCCAAATCCATTAACAAAAAGAATCATAAAGGGGAAGTAAATATTAATGCTGTTTGTTGTATCTTTCCAGTTTAAATGTTTCATGATCAGAAATCAGAGTTGGCTTCATTTTAAAAAGAGTATAGTGAAATCTGAAGAAAGAGTATAAAATTTATGTCTGTTTCCAGCTTTGTTTAATATTAATCATGAATATTCAATAACCATATTTAAGCATTTAAAAATTCCCTAAAAGTAAAATTTCACTATTATTATAGGCCAAATTATATAAATTATGCAATGTCTGTGGATGAAATTATTCTGTGGCTTTTCATGAAAATTGTCCTGAGGTTGGAGTAGGGATGATGAGCTATGGGGTGGAGATGAACCATGATTTGCTATGAGTTTTTAAAAGTTGAAACTGAGAGATGAGTATTCCTCTATTTCTACTTTTGTAAGTACTTTAATATTGTTATAATGAAAGAGAATATGTTTGGTCCTTGAGCATGGCATGCCTATTTAATGTCTTCACTGGAGATCAATGGAAAGTTAATTTAATATAATTAAAACTTGAATTATATACACTGATTTATGGCTATACATTGATATTTAACCTAAGTTCCTGATAATGATATAAAAATGAAAATCAAGACTATCTTGACTATTGTCATTAACTCCTGAAATCTCTTATCCTCCTGGACATCTAATTCTGGTATCACTCCAGTGGAAACTATCCTCTTGGTCCATGTCTTAAGGATAAACCTGACTGTACCGCTAAGAGCCAAGAGAGTAATCTTTGACCTATGCTAAACCTATCAAATCATTCCATTCTTGGAGCCACAGGGATAAAGTCTGAGATAGGTATGTGACCTAGTTTGGGGCAATCAAGAAGGAATTGTGTGTGAGCCATCAGATCCTGTATTACATAGTGAACTGGATACTGTGATGATTTAAACCCGGGACATCTGGGTAAGAAATGAAAAGCCTGGGAGAGGATTCTGGTGACCCATTTGAGTCCTAAATAAACCTATGCCTGAAGCTATATCCACCCTTCCATTCTTACTACATGAGGCAGTAAATTACTTTTTATGAATAAGCTCATTTGGAGAAGGGATTTTTCCCCTTACAACAGGACAAGTCCCAGCTAACATGTACATGTAAAAGAAAGAGCTATAAAAGGGTGTTCCCAATCATGAAGGTCATGACATGAGACAACATCAGATTTAATTATGAATATTTGATGAAAATGTCTAATACATTAAAAATTTAGGAACTTTGACCTAAAATTTGTTTTTTCCTCGAAGATCTATAAATGTATACTTGTTAGCCTTTAAGTCACATATATTGGATATTTCTGTAGAAAAATGAATTTTGAAGTAAAAATCTTATTTTTTTGTCTAAAGAATCTCTGCACTCTTGATAAAATAATATCAGAAGTGATAAGGGAAAATAGATCTGTTAAATATTTTTTACAAGTAAGTCAATTGAGAAAAAGAGTTAACTTTCAGAATCAATTTTTCTGATTACTTAATGTTACCTAGTTTTTCCACTCTCATTTGATGGATAAATGATGGTATACATGTGATTTTTAAAAAAGAATAAGCATTTCAGGTCTCATACAATAGGTTTGATGGTTATATAGCAAATATTGCAGAGTTAATAGTGTACTAGAACCCATATCATAAAGATTTTATCATGTTTAAGAGCATTAATAGTGATAAAGGGATTATTTTGAAAATACCCATTTGTCAAAATTAACACTGGATTTCAAACTAATTAAAGCAAATGCTTATATAAATGTTATATTGAAATGAAACTATATACAAGGCTTAGACTAAAAAAAAAAAACCCCACATTCATACTCAAATTGGTCATGAGATTTAAAGTTTTTTTAACTGCACTTTAGGGAAATAATACTTCAAATGATTTATGTACAAAAACATTTTTAAATAGTTTTTTATTTGAATATGGTTGACATAACATTGTTACATTTGTTTCAGGTATACAACATAGAGTCAATGTCTCTGTGCATTATGCTATGCTTACCAGTGTAGTTACCATCTGTCACCATACAAAACCACTTCACTGTCATTGACTAGATTTCCTATGCTGTGCCTTTTATTCTTATGACTTATTCATTACATAACTGGACGCCTGTATCTCCCACTCTCCTTCACCCATTTTGTCCATCCTCCTACTCCCCTACTCTCTGATAACCATCAGTCTGGTCTTCATATTTACAGTAAAAATAATTTTTGAAATAGGTTTTCATGTGTCTCTTTCAGTTGGTCATTTCAAAGATTCAATATAGTGTTGGTACAACATTCGACAATTCAGAGTTAAAGTAAAAGTTAACTAAAAAAATGAGTAAGGAAACAGGAAACTTATAATAGATGTGTGATTTAATAAAAGTAAAAATTCTAAAATATACTAAAATTTTCTTCAAAAACTTTACTCAACACTACAGAAGTATATTGAACTTAGTTAATGGTTAATATAAAGATGACGTCTTCACGGTTAAGACCAAGTCAGATTTGTCACACTTAATTTCCCAAGAATTTTGCATGGAAATTGTTGACCTCCCCACGGTTTTTATGTTTGTTAAGAGGTTAAATTAATAATACCACATTATGACAAAACTTTGACAACTGAATTAGTACAACAGCAACATAAAAAGAGGACTACTGAAATGTAAGTTAGTTCTTAAGAAGAGAAAGAAACAACCCAATAAAAGATAGATGTATTTTCCTGATCATTTTCTACACTGTGGGTCCAAATTATGATTGTAATTTTTCCTACTGTGTTGTTCCTTTTGAAGACTGGAATAGGATTAAATATTGCCTTAAAAGTATGTAATTTAAAATAATCAATATGATGACTTGTTTTTCCGATATGATGGAGAAATTCTTTAGACTGAAATATGTATGTGTGTACGAATATATGTGTGTATATATTTTTTATAAATTTAGACTTAGAAAGAGTTAAGGAGAAACTATATTTCCATGTTAAATTTATTCAACTTATTGAGTCCAGAAAAGTGTCCAGTAAAGATTGTTCTTAGAAGTTTACAATATTTTGAAAAAGGTGCAGAATTATGAGCAAGCCACATTTTTGCATTCAACAGTGCCTTTTATCATGTTTTGAGTATAAAGTTAAAAATTAGTATAATGTCCTCTCTCCTTATTTTAGTCTGTTAAGGCCTAAAATGTATAAGGAAAGTGTGCATGTATATGTTTATGTGTGAGCACATGTGTGACAAATTTTCATGTAACCAAACCATGAATGTTTCTCTATGTGCAATCCTGGTTTTAAAAATTCAACCCTGTAAAATTCAATCCAATTCACTGCTTTTATGTAATCAGAGACTACATCATTTCTTTATTCCTTCCTAATTATTATATTGTTTTCAATATTATATCTGTATCAAGTACAGATGTGTTGACATCTGGGGGCAGTTAGAGTTTGAAATTAATTTTAAGACAATTGACCACTGCAAGTTTTCAGGACTATTTTTTTACATTCACATAGTAGCTTTGATTAAATAAAGGGAAACCAGGAGGCATAACCAATCTAAAAGCAACAAGATCAATAAAGACCGATGAGCTTGTTTCATTTAACAAAATGGGATTTCATGCACAATGGACCCATTAATTCATTTCCTATAGAAAGCCTCTGGTCTATTACTTTTTGAAGCTTATGTGAGCATTATCTCTTTCACACATATGGATAGAATAAATGTAAACATATTCCACCTACAAAACAATGTTTTAAATGCACAATATTTTCTATAGTTTCCTGTTAAATATTGTAAGCATATAAAATATTTTAAATATTTTCATAACTTTAATTTAATTTGTTTTAATCATAGTTTTAAGTCTTATCAGATTTCAACATCTCTGTAAAATATGTCTTTATTAATGATGTCATTAAATATGATAAATAAAAATTAATAAGCCAAGAAATTCTAATATTATTTTTAAATGTTATAATAAAATAGTACTAGGAATTAATCTGTATACTGGTATCACCTAATACAATCAGACTATATCAGACAAAATAATAGAACAGTGATGATCCTAAAATGATTAAACAGTATGACCCCCAACTCTTACAGAACAGGTAGAATAAAAATTCAAAGTACTGCCTAGGAAATTATTATGACATTCAACATATTTCTTAGTTAGACATATTTATCAACTACTCCAAAGAGAAGTCCAAAAGGACTTTATTTATTCTCACAGTATCAAATGGATGGTAAGCAGACAGAAATAACACAGCACAAGAAATACAATCCCAGAGAACATAGGTTAAAAAAAAAAATCTACAAGGAGGAAAACGAAAATCTCCTATAATCTGATCCTTCCTTCCTCCTCTTTCTCCACTCCCTTCTTCCTTTATATTTATAATTGAAAATCCGTACTGACTCTTCTCCCAGCCTTGAGTATGTTCCATTTGTACACAGATAAATCAATGGACTGGTATCCAATCATTAGTAAATGTTATGACAAGCTATTATAAAGTAATAAGAAAACTTACATAGGCAGTTTAATTTACATTTTTTGAGCCTAGAGGACACTCCTTGAATGAAAACTAGGCAAAAGATGAGAAGCAAATAACTTGTTAAATAGAGGAAATAGTCTTCCAGACACAGAAAATAGTGCAGAAAATGGATTAAAATTAAGGGGTAAGTCTGTTAAGTGGTAATATAGAGACTATAAAATGTATATGATAGTGATATCAATACTTAAAATTTTAGCCTGAACATATTCCCAATTTTATAAACATGCCACTACCATATTTCATAATCATATAATAACATAGTAATTATAATAGTGATTCACATTGAGTTCCTAATATGTGCACAGAATTATTCTATGTGCTTCATTTAATACCCAAATCTTTTACATAAGTTTGGGGATTATCTCATTTTATAGATGTATTGTTTATTATTATTAGAATAATTGTTAAAAAAGGTAAATGTACCATTTGACCATTATCTATTTATGAATACTCTATTTTTTGCAGAATAAATTTTGTAAAATAGTTTACAAATTATTCAAATTTATCTGATTTTTTCAGTTATCACTGAAATTACCTGAATTAAGTGAACACTGAAAGTAATTAATTGTCTGAAGTACAAATGAAAAACTAGATTGAGGAAATTTCCCTGAAGAAATATTTTAAAAATAAAGGGAAGAAGGCATAAAAGAAAGAAAAGTAAATAAAAGATGGGTTAAGATATATAAAATATAGAATTAGCAGCATTAATACATGACTATTAAAAAAATTAAAAGAGGGAAGCTGAGCTGTTTTATGAAATGGGATATATATTTTTAAAACCTACGGATCTATACATGACATTAGATTGAAATCATTCTTGGCTTACCAAAAAAATTAAATTAAGAAAATCTCATACCTCAAAATACTTCGAAAAAATTGTAGTGCATGCAAAAATACCAATAAAAAGTTATGAGTTTTCCAGAAATGAAGAATAGATCGCTACTAAAAAATGAGAATCAGTTGATATTAAATTTCTCAATTGCAATTTTAGATGAAACACAGTAAGTTGTTGTTTTTAAAGTATTAACCAATAAGAACATTTAAATTAGATACAAACATATTAGCATTCAACTGAATCCACAAAAATCTCAGGAACACAAGACCTCAGGACATGTACCAAAGACCCACTTGAAAAAAATTATTTTGTATGTACAACTTAAATACAAAAACAAAAAACATCCAGAAAATACTGTAGGAAATATACAAAGCAAATGGTCAAATGCTATCATAAATTTGTTATCTTAACAAAAAAATCCCTAATACCAAAATTTTAAAAAGAGAAAAAGTGAATAAAATCAGAGAAAACATAGCTATAATCTGGTGGAATATATATGGTTTAGGTATCGCAAGAGAAGTAAGGGATTTTGCAATCATACAGAAATGTACATATACGTATGTATGTATTTACTACCATTAGTTGTGTGACCTTGAGGAGGCTGAGTGCAGATTCAACAGGAAGAAGTGATGAAAATGAAACTTCTCTAGCTGATACTTTCAGCCCACAGTTGTTTTGAGGTATGAAGCCAGATGTTCTACTTTTTCAATGATGCCAAATATTCAGGGTTTTTTTAATCTCCTTTTTATATCTGGACAACTCATATTTTTTATTAACATTGAGTCGACTAAATGAAACGTAGTGATGGGCGAGATCCAATGGTTTTAAGGGTCTACTCTATTATAAGATTGCTACTCAGCTCTGACCAATACGTTGAACAAGGAGAATGTAAATACCATAGTTAGTCATAAAACAATATTGTTACTCCTTTCCACACCTACTCAAATGCATTTGGTAGACTAGTACTTAACTCTAAAGCTTGAATGAAATCTGACAATTGTGCCTTTACTTTTCTTGTTATTCTCTGATAATAAAAGCACTAGTCGCTTTAGTCACTAGAAAAGTACAGTCCTGCAAAAACAGTCAACAGTATATATTTTATGTAAAGTTGAAGATTCCTCCCCCTTTTTGGTCTGCTTATTTAAACTGTTTCAAAAATATTCATAGAATGTTTGCAAAATTTGTCACAATATTATCTCTCCTTGTGTCCACAGACTTGCCGGACCCTAGAAGTTATCCATGTGAATTTCTTTGGGCAATAGGACAGTAGGTTATGCACACAGAGACTCAAAAGTATTTATGCACTGGGGCTTGTCCCCTCTTGATGCTTTGGGCACACTGTGACCATCTCTATGTGAATGTGTCAGGAATAGCCTACTAGATAATGAGATGTGTAGCCAAGTCATCCCATTTGTCCTGATTGACCTCAAGCCAACTACCAATCAATCTGGCCATCCTAGATCATCCAGTCTGAGCAGAGTTGTCAGCTGGACTCTAATATTACCTGTCAGCTACACAAGAAGAACTATTAGGCTCACATTTTAAGTCACAATAAATAAATACTTATTGTTTTAACTTGCTAAGTTTAGAGTGGTTTGTTATACATCAAGAGATTACTGATATACTCCCAATCAAGACTGGTCATTTGAAAATATATGCATAAAATCTCTTACTTTGGCAGACGTTAATAGCTTATCTTTTCCTTCCTGAGTGCTTTAGTCTGTTCCCTGGATTCCTCCAACTGCAACTCTTATGATGGGAGACAGTATTTCTCCTTGAATTCATTGTTTAATACTTCTAACTCTTTTGTCATCTTAATTTTCCTGCATCTGAAAGTTTGTATCTACCTTCATTCTGCCAAGTTGTTTTGCATCTGTCATAGCCTTCTTGACCATAATCTTTCAAAAACGACTTTTTACTATTAGTCCAACTGTGGATTCCAGAGCTAGTTCCTGGAAATCATGCACCTTTGACCAAGTGCATGAAGGGTTGCAATTATTTTCCAAACATGACCAAAGCCAGGCAGATTCAAGCCACTTTAGCCCACTTTGGAGGCTCTTTTTACAATTGATAGTTTAAAACCAGTTCAATGTGTACTAAAATTACAGGGGAAAAATATGACCTCCCAAATAATTTCGTTAAAGTCTCTCTTAGATCAAGACAAGAGGAAAGAACTATGTCATTCAAGATGAGGGAATGGAGCACAGAGAAAATTCTGCAAATAAATCCCACCTCAATTTTTACCACTTCTCTTTCTATTTGAATGGCGTTATGCCTTTGAAATGAGGCTAAGAGTTATCAAATCAGATTTTGAACATGTTTTTTTTTTTTAATTCTTAGAAAAATCTATCACCTCAATTTTCATTTATTATTATGGGGGTCTCAAACAAATTTGAGAAAGAGCCGTTCTGTTATATCCTGAAAGCTTTTTTCATTAATTGACAAAACTATATCTTGGCCTAAACGTGTACCAATCATCTACCTAAAATGCAAGTACTATATTTAAAAAATAAAGCAATAGATGTATAATTGTCAGAGTCTGATGCATAGTTTACAAATATCATTCTCAACTTTCCCAAAAGTCTTGTTACAACATTTTTGGTAAGTTTTACATGATTAAACTTTTGAAAACAACTAATGAATTTATAAATTGATGAATATCAGCTTATGTGTGAAATTATAAATTATAACCACAAATCAAGTACACTTATAAGTTTTTTTGTGTTTTTTTGCAGTCACCTGCAATCTCTCTGAAAATGCATTAACCCTCTTGGACAGAATGTTTTCAGGGAGAAAGGGCCTGGCGTCAATACCAGGAAGGCCTATCCTGAGTTGTTTTATGCACTTCCTCATTTAAATTAAAGATAACATATAACCTATGTTATAAACTTTTCTTTCATCCCTGTTATCAAGAAATAGAATATGTCATGTGAAGCTGGTTGATTCACATAGCTTCCCAGCTCAAACTTGAAAGCGAGTTTCTCTTAGTTGCACAAAAATCCCCACTGCAAGAAGTACTCTACCATATAGTCCCTCTAGGATGGATCCTATCTAAGCCCTTACATGGGACCCCCGGGATAAGCTGTATCTGTGATTTGAAGCTAACAGGCTTTTGACTATCAACATCTGGGAGTTAACAAAGCCCATACCTGTCCTGAGAACTCCCTATCAAAGCCATAATCTTAGCCTCATCATCACGCTACAGCAAACCTACAACAGCTGTATGTGAGAATAAGCCATAAAACTCCCATCAGGATTAAACAACTCACTGAGCTCTTTGCCATTATAACACCAATCTCTGTATTTTAGAAAGCACCATCACAGAAGGTGTTCAGCACAAGGCACTTTCTTAAACCACTATTTAGCAGCTGTACTCCAAGAAACATTATGGTTTCACTTCAAAATACTTGAAAAACATGGTTTACAACTATGTTGATAAAGTAATGACTTGAAAGTTAGGATTTTAAGTAAATTGAATTGGGAACAATATGAATAAATTTTATTTTGTGAGTTCTTTGATTCAGAGTCAGGAGTAAGTGTGATCTTATTTAGCAGGTGGGTACAGCTGTTAGTGTGGAAATAGATTTCTGGCTAAATGGATAGGTTTCTTATTTATAAATTTGTTTAATTCATTCACTTTAGAGTGCCCAGGTGTTCCAGCAATACATGGTGAAATATATTTTAGATGGATAAATACATAAAACCTAACACAACAAGCTGCATACATAAGAAATGATTAAATTTAAACCAGAAGTGCGATAGCAGATAAATCAATGCAGATACAGCACTTAATTTGTGAGACAAATGGTTGTGGTCAACAGAGTCAAAAAAGGCAGAAAGCAACCGTAGTAACAACAGGGTACAACTCCCCTGCCACAGAACCACATAAGCATGGGCAGTCAAAAGAAAAGAACTGCTGCTAGAATGAAATTGTACAGTTGGATATTTAGATGGTGAGATTCTGATTGCAACGTCATTTGAATTTCAACTTGTAAATTTGTTAATGCACAAAGTGCATGAAGAATGAATATCTTACACCCAGGAAGAATCTTGGACTAAAACAAATCTATCGAATAAGTTAATAATAAACAGCTAAGTAATCTAGAATACAAGTGATATTAAATTTTTCTTTACAAAGTAACTATTTAAAAATAAATAAGTTCTGCACCATTTTTTACAATTTTATTTTTTTATTTGACAGAGAGGGGGAGAGAATGAGAGGAAGCACAAGCAGGGGGAGCAGCAGGCAGAGGGAGAAGCAAGCTCCCGGCTGAGCAGGGAGCCCGACGCAGGACTCAATTACAAAACCCTGGGATCACAACCTGAGCCGAAGGCAGATGCTTAACAGACTAAGCCACCCAGGCACCCTATACTGCATCATTTATAGTAACATACATAGAAAGCTTATATTTCAGATTCTTAAATAATTTTGTCATTTTGTAGAATTTCTATGTTCCCAGCAGATATTCTGTAATAAATACTTGATTTAAAAATACATATTACTTTTTAAATATTCCATGTGATAAATTACTGTGCTTTTTAAAACTGTGGCTATGGAGATTGATACCTCTTTAAGCCTAAATTTGATTTTTCAATCACAATGGATAATTATATTTATAATTATTTTCATTGATATTCTATGTAACCAATTTTTTTATGTTCAGTGAATCAACATATACTACATCATTAGTTTTTGATGTAGTGTTCAACAATTCATTAGTTGCGTATAACACCCAGTGCTCATCACAACACGTGCCCTCCTTAAGCAAATATTTTATCCAGTGAAGACTTAATAGAGGAACCCTTCATTTTTATGTCTAAGTCTTATTTTTGAAATATAAAATCCTATAAGTGTCACACTACAGTCTAAATGAACAGATTAGTTTGCCAAATGGAATTTTGAAAAACCATAATTGCCATTTCAACATCTCCAATTTGTCCTATTATTTTCAATCAAATTGATGACTAATACCTATCTTATTAACAATGATATTCACAGTAATACAGGGAATATTTGAGTATCACTATTAATATGAATCATAAGACAGTGAGCAAATACTTTATCAACCAAACCAGAATAAGTCTTGAGTGAAAAGATGGGGGGCATTATGAATAGTATACTTGGCAAATAAGGATAGTCACCTCAATCACAATTGTTCCTATATATAGGTACAACAAATCTGTAAAAAATAATAAAACTGGGACAGTATTGTCTGAGATAGAAACATAAATAGGGATACACAAAGAAAGAGTAATAACTAAAGAAGCTGTATATATTTGTTTCATAAGATTGTTTTATTTAGAAAACAGTTATAAGCAGGGTGCCTGGGTGGCTCAGTTGGTTAAGTGTCTGCCTTCAGCTCAGGTTGTGATGGGTCCTGGGATCAGCCCTGCTCAGTAGGGAGTCCGCTTCTCCCTCTGCCCCTCCTGCTCCCTGCTTGTACTCTGTGTGCCTGTGTGTGTGCGCGCGCACTCTCTTTCTCTCAAATAAATGGGCAAAATCTTAAAAAAAATGTTGTAAGTATGTTTATGTTCTCTGAAATATTAATAAAGTTCTTACTGATAATCAGGGGAAATTTTTGTTATACTAAAGGAAAAATTAAACTGGTCAGAATTGCTCAAGATTATAGAGGTAATCTATGAATTTGTCTCTTAGGGGAATATTTCATCTCTGCAATAAAACAGACCATATTTTTCCAAAAAGACTCAGAATATTTTGCATTAATATTATCGAAACCTCATGCTTGGAGACATTTAAAAAATATCAGAATAGTTAACCTATAGATTTGTCTAGTGTCAGAAACCCTTTTATCTGATTATATTTAAATGTACACTAATCTGAACTTAAATAGCATAGCCTGTATAATTTGCAAAGATACTCTGAGACAAAAAAAAAAAGAAAGAAAGAAAGAAAACCTCCATGGTTCTCAATGTTTAAATTAAACTCTCATTTCAACTCTGAAATGAAAAGAGGTTGGAAGTTATCACTCTCATTTTTATAAGAAAAAGTGAAACAAAGTAAAAACCAACGCTTTCCTTGAACACATTAGAGAACTGATGTCACAGGTCAAACCACTACCTGGAAATCTGAAGAGGCAGGTGAATCAGAGAGTCATGACTAAAACCTGCTTATCTGGTGCAGAAGCCATGAGTAGTAAGTTTGACATATTGCTGGAGGTTAAGTAGTACCAGCATAAATGGAAAACTCCAGGGGCCACAGTCTTAGGGGAGACTTAACACTTTCATAGGTTTTTACTCTGAGGAACTACGCCGAGTTTTCACAGTAAAGAGCTAAGAAAAATCCCCTATGGTTCTGAGGGGAGAATGGGACAGTAATCATGAAATGGGACCAGAGCACACTTCATACAAAAGGTCTACCTCTCCAGGAGTGAAGGCTTCATCAGAGCCTTATTCTACCTGGGTGAACGTCAGTTCTCCCACTCCAGCTTCTACTTCCTGTCTCTCTTAAAGGTGGGGAAGAGGGGGTAAGAAAGTCTTGTCAACTTCACATTCCAGGTCTGCTGGAATTAGATATAAAATTAGAGAAAGTGTCCTTTCCTCTCCACTTCACTACCAAACCAACAGGGCTCTAGCATAACGACAGATAGATAGATAGATAGATAGATAGATAGATAGATAGATAGATAGAAAAAGAAAGAAAGAAAAAAAAAAGAAAGAAAGAAAGAAAGAAAAGAAAAAAAAAAGCATAATTCTTGATGAAAAGTACTTTGGAAAACCCAAAGTCAACGGAGGAGAAAAATGAAGATTACACTAGAGAAATTTGAAGCCTTTGGTATATATATACTGAGCAAACTTTAAACACAAGTCAAATTCTAGCCAGATTAGTAGAAAACTTGACACAAAAGGCCAATTCACCTGAGATCCTATTATCCAATGCCCAGCTTTTTCTTTTCTTTTCATGTTTTTTTTAATTATATTATGTTAGTCACCATACAGTACATCCCTGGTTTCTGATGTAAAGTCTGATGATTCATCAGTTGCATACAACACCCAGTGCACCATGCAATACGTGCCCTCCTTACTACCCATCACCAGCCTATCCCATTCCCCCATCCCCTTCCCCTCTGAAGCCCTCAGTTTGTTTCTCAGAGTCCATAGTCTCTCATGCTTCATTCCCCCTTCTGATTACCCCCCCTTTCTTTATCTCTTTCTTCCCCTACCCATCATCCTAGTTCTTATGTTCCATAGATGAGAGAAATCATATGATAATTGTCTTTCTCTGCTTGACTTATTTCACTTAGCATTATCTCCTCCAGTGCCGTCCATGTTGCAGCAAATGTTGAGAACTCGTTCTTTCTGATAGCTGAGTAATATTCCATTGTATATATGGACCACACCTTCTTAATCCAGTCATCTGTTGAAGGGCATCTCGGCTCCTTCCACGATTTAGCTATTGTGGACAATGCTGCTATGAACATTGGGGTGCATATGGCCCTTCTCTTCACTACGTCCATTTCTTTGGGGTAAATACCCAGTAGTGCAATGGCTGGGTCATAGGGTAGCTCAATTTTTAACTTTTTAAGGGACCTCCACACTGTTTTCCAGAGTGGCTGTACCAACTTGCATTCCCACCAACAATGTAGGAGGGATCCCCTTTCTCCACATCCTCTCCAGCAATTGTTGTTTCTTGCCTTGTCTATTTTTGCCATTCTAACTGGCGTAAGGTGGTATCTTAGTGTGGTTTTGATTTGAATTTCCCTGATGGCTAATGATTTTGAACATTTTTTCATGTGTCTGTTAGCCATTTGTATGTCTTCATTGGAAAAGTGTCTGTTCATATCTTCTGCCCATTTTTTGATTTGTTTATTTGTTTCTCGTGTATTGAGTTTGAGAAGTTCTTTGTAGATCTTGGATACCAGTCCTTTATCTGTAGTGTCATTTGCAAATATATTCTCCCATTCCGTGGGCTGCCTCTTAGTTTTTCTGACTGTTTCCTTGGCTGTGCAGAAACTTTTAATCTTGATGAAGTCCCATAAATTCATTTTATCTTTTGTTTCTCTTGCCTTTGGGGATGTGTCATGAAAAAGGTTGCTTTGGCCGATGTCGTAGAGGTTGCTGCCTATGTTCTCCTCTAGAATTTTGATGGATTCCTGTCTCACATCGAGGTCTTTCATCCATTTGGAGTTTATTTTTGTGTATGGTGTGAGAGAGTGGTCAAGTTTCATTCTTTTGCATGTAGCTGTCCAATTTTCCCAGCACCATTTATTGAAGAGACTGTCTTTTTCCCACCGGATGTTTTTTCCTGCTTTATCAAATATTAGTTGCCCAAAGAGCCGAGGGTCCATTTCTGGGCTCTCTATTCTGTTCCATTGGTCTATGTGTCTGTTTTTGTGCCAGTACCATGCTGTCTTTGTGATCACAGCTTTGTAGTACAGCTCGAAATCCGGCATTGTGATGCCCCCAGCTTTGTTTTTCCTTTTCAACAGTTCCTTGGAGATTCGGGGCCTTTTCTGTTTCCATACAAATTTAAGGACTATTTGTTCCAGTTCTTTGAAAAATGTCCTCGGTATTTTGATCGGGATAGCATTGAAAGTGTAGATTGCTCTGGGTAGCATGGACATTTTAACTATGTTAATTCTTCCAATCCATGAGCATGGAATATCTTTCCATCTTTTTATGTCTTCCTCAATGTCTTTCAAGAGTGATTTATAGTTTCTAGAATATAGGTCCTTTACGTCTCTGGTTAAGTTAATTCCAAGGTAACGTATGGTTTTTGGTGCTATTGTAAATGGGATGGATTCCCTAATTTCTCTTTCTTCGGTCTCGTTATTCGTGTATAGAAATGCAACTGATTTCTGAGCATTGATTTTGTATCCCGCCACGTTACTGAATTGCTCTATAACTTCTAATAGTTTGGGAGTGGCTTCTTTTGGGTTTTCCATATAGAGTATCATGTCATCTGCAAAGAGAGACATTTTGACTTCTTCTTTGCCAATTTGAATACCTTTGATCCCTTTTTGTCGTCTGATTGCTGTTGCAAGGACTTCTAGTACTATGTTGAATAATAGTGGCGAGAGTGGGCATCCTTGTCGAGTTCCTGATCTTAAGGGAAAGGCTTCCAGCTTTTCCCCATTGAGAATAATATTTGCAGTAGGCTTTTCATAGATGGCTTTTATGAGATTGAGAAATGTACCTTCTATTCCTACACTCTGAAGGGTTTTAATCAGGAAAGGATGCTGTATTTTGTCAAATGCTTTTTCGGCATCGATTGAGAGGATCATATGGTTCCTGAGTCTTTTCTTGTTGATATGATGTATCACGCTGATTGATTTGCGAATATTGAACCACGCTTGCATCCCAGGTATGAATCCCACTTGATCGTGATGGATAATCCTTTTAATGTACTGTTGGATTCTATTAGCAAGTATCTTGTTGAGGATTTTGGCGTCCATATTCATTAGGGAAATCGGTCTGTAATTCTCCTTTTTGAGGGGGTCTTTGCCTGGTTTGGGGATCAAGGTAATATTGGCCTCATAGAATGAGTTTGGTAGCTTTCCTTCTGTTTCTATTTTTTGAAATAGCTTTAGGAGAATAGGTATTATTTCTTCTTTGAATGTTTGGTAGAATTCCCCAGGAAAACCGTCCGGGCCTGGAGTTTTGTTATTTGGAAGGTTGTTTATCACTGACTCAATTTCTTCATAATTAATTGGCCTGTTTAAGGAATCAATTTCTTCCGGTTTCAATCTTGGTAGTTTATAGGTTTCCAGGAAGGATTCCATCTCTTCCAGATTGCTTAGTTTATTGGCATATAGCTGTTGATAAAAATTTCTAATAATCCTTCCAATTTCAATGGTGTTCGTCGTGACCTCTCCTTTTTCATTCATAATTTTAATAATCTGGGTCCTTTCTCTTTTCTTTTGGATAAGTCTTGCCAGTGGTCTGTCAATTTTATTGATTCTCTCAAAGAACCAGCTTCTAGTCCTGTTGATCTGCTCTACTGTACTTCTGGTTTCTGCTTGATTGATTTCAGCTCTAATTTTGGTCAACTGCTTCCTCGTGCGTGGATTAGGCCTGTCCCTCTGTTGCTGTTCCAGCTTCTTGAGGTGAGAATATAAAAACTGCATTTTAGATTTTTCTATTCTTTTGAGTGAGGCTTGGATGGCTATGTATTTCCCCCTTAGGACTGCCTTTGCAGTATCCCATAGGTTTTGGACTGTTGTATTTTCATTCTCATTGGTCTCCATAAATTGTTTAATTTGATTTTTGATTTCCTGGTTTATCGAGTCATTCCTGAGCAGGATGGTTCTTAGTCTCCAAGTGTTTGAGTTTCTTCCAAATTTTTCCTTGTGGTTGAGTTCCAATTTCAGAGCGTTGTGGTCTGAGAATATGCAGGGGATAATTTCAATCTTTTGGTATCGGTTGAGACCTGTTTTGTGTCCCAGAACATGGTCTATTCTTGAGAATGTTCCATGGGCATTAGAATAGAATGAGTATTCTTTGGTTCTGGGGTGTAGTGTTCTATATATATCTATGAGGTCCAACTCGTCGAGTATGGCATTCAAAGCCTTTGATTCTTTGCTTAGTTTTTGCCAGGGTGTTCTGTCTATTTCTGAGAGTGGAGTGTTGAGGTCCCCTACTATTAATGTATTTTTATTTATATGTCTCTTTATTCTGGTTAAGAGTTGGCTTGTGTATCTTGCTGCTCCCCTGTTGGGGGCATATATATTTATAATTGTCATATCCACTTGTTGAATACTTCCCTTAAGAATAATATAGTGCCCTTCTGCATCTCTAACTATAGTCTGTAGTTTAAAATCCAATTTATCTGATATGAGAATTGCTACCCCAGCTTTCTTTTGAGGTCCATTTGCGTGAAATATGGTACTCCATCCCCTTACTCTCAGTCTGAATGCATCTTTGGGTTCGAAATGAGTCTCTTGTAGACAGCAAATGGATGGGTCATTTCTTTTTATCCAATCTGCAACCCTGTGGCGTTTTATGGGATGGTTCAAACCATTTACATTAAGACTGATTACTGAGAGATATGATTTTAATGTTGCCATGTTGCCAGTAAAGTCTTTGTTTGTATTGGCTGTGACTTTCTGTTCTGTATCACTCTTGGGGCCTTTTTACTTTTATAGAACCCCCCGTAATATCTCCTGTAGGGCTGGTTTCGTGGTTACAAAATTGGTTAGTGACTGGCGATTCTGAAATGTCTTTATTTCTCCATCAATTCTGAATGACAGCCTTGCTGGATAAAGGATCCTTGGCTGCATGTTTTTCTCTGAAAGAGCTTTAAATATGCTCCCCCAACCCTTTCTCTCATTCCAGGTCTGTGTAGACAGGTCTGACATAATTCTGATACCTTTGCCTTGGTACGTGAGAAATTTCTTTGCCCTGGCTGCTTTCAATACTGTATCCTTGGATCTAATATTTGCGAATTGCACTATGACGTGACATGGCGTAGGTTTGTCGTGGTTGAGCTTGGGAGGGGTCCTCTCTGCCTCTTGGACACGAATGTTTGTTTCCCTTGCTAGATTAGGGAAGTTTTCAGCTACAATTTGTTCAAATATCTCTTCTAGACCTCTGTTTTTCTCCACCCCCTCGGGGATGCCGATGATTCTAACATTGGATCGTTTCATTGAGTCAGTAATTTCCCGTAACCTACATTCGTGGGCGTGGATTTTTTTAAGACCATCTTCTATTTTCATTTTTTCCTCTATTAACCGCTTTCAATACTGTATCCTTGGATCTAATATTTGCGAATTGCACTATGACGTGACGTGGCGTAGGTTTGTCATGGTTGAGCTTGGGAGGGGTCCTCTCTGCTTCTTGGACACGGATGTTTGTTTCCCTTGCTAGATTAGGGAAGTTTTCAGCTACAATTTGTTCAAATATCTCTTCTAGACCTCTGTTTTTCTCCACCCCCTTGGGGATGTCGATGATTCTGACATTGGAACATTTCACTGAGTCAGTCAGTAATCTCCCGTAACCTATATTCATGAGCATGGATTTTTTTAAGTCCAGATTCTATTTTAGTTTTCTCTTCTACTAACCCATCCTCCAATTCAACATTTCATTCTTCTGCCTCATTCGCCCCAGATAATTTGGTTATATCCGTATCCGTTAGTTCTGTGGCAGAGGCCACAGACTCATTGTCTTTTCTTTGCTGGGGGGGATTTCTCCTTCTCCTCATTCTGATGAGGAGAGGTTGTGGGGTTGTCCAGAGCCCAAATTATTGAACAGGACCCAGGCCGTGCATACTTGTTTTATAGGGACCTTAAGGATGTAGGCTTCTTGATTTATCAGCCTGCCTTCTGGGGGAGGGTCCTGCCGCGCTGATACTCAGGCAACCCTGTTTGGGTAGAGTCTCCGTGTCCCCTGCGAGGGGGATGAGGGTGGGCACACCGTGACCCGGTCTTTCCAGGCTCTTGTTCTCTGGCAGCTTTCCCTGGTGGTTTGCTGTGCCTCTTCTGAGAGTCAGAGCAGCAGTGGCCAAATCTCAGCCTCTGTCTCAAAACAGAGGGATCGCAGACTGTTCTCCACTGATGTTCTGGCCACTTTAACTCTGTTTCTGTTGGTGCTGCTCAACCCTGAAGCGTCCCGTGATGTGCGCCCCACACCCGGCATCCCAGCCCACACTTCCAGGGCTGGCGCGTCTCTGTCCTTTGTGTTTCTAACACCGCCAGCCGCCCCCGCGCGCCCCGGAGCTCCCGGTCTCAGTCTGGGTCCAGTGAAAAGTCTGGTGGCCTGTGTTCCCCAGCTCACGGTCAGTCTGCTCTCTCGCGGGTGCCGGTCCGCGAGTCCGGCCGCTCCCCCATGCAGGTGGCTACCGCTTCCCGGCGCCTGAATGCGGTGGCTCCCTCCCCCTTCCATTTATCTTCCAATATCTGTGCACGGTTTCACGGCTCCCCGTTTCGTACCTCAATACTCAGCACTGGAAGTGTTCATTTGTAGAGATCCAGATGTATCTTCCTGCGTCTCAGGCTGATTCCATGGATGTTCAGGCTGGTCTGGTACCTATTCAACTCGACTCAGGGGACCGGCTGAAAAAGGGGTCCCCTACTCCTCCGCCATCTTAA
This sequence comes from Ursus maritimus, assembly GCF_017311325.1. Lineage (NCBI taxonomy): Eukaryota > Metazoa > Chordata > Mammalia > Carnivora > Ursidae > Ursus > Ursus maritimus. The sequence goes on along the minus strand of NW_024426996.1, from coordinate 35,989,781 downwards.
CTCCCCTGACCTCCAATGCCCAGCTTTTAAGCAAAAACAGTCAGAAGAAACAAAACAAGCATCAGAAACATACACCTAGGACACAAATATTGAAATTTTTAGACCCATAATTTAAAGTAACCCTGATTAATATGTTAAGGGCTCTAATGGAAAAAGTAGACAACATGCAAAAACAAATGGGCAATGTAGGAGACTGATGGAAATTCTAAGCAAGAATTGAAAGGAAATGCTAGAAATATTTTTTAAATGGTAATGGAGACCAAAGAATGCCTTTGGTGGGCTTATCAATTGACGAAACTGATGAGGAAAAATGACTGAGTTTGAATATAGGCTGATAGATACTTAACAAACTGAAATTCAATCAGTAAAAGGAATGGGGGAAAATGGGGGGGGGGGGGACAACATCCAAGAACTGCAGAGCACATTCAAAATACGTTATATATGCTTAACAGGAATACTAGTGGAGAAGACAGAAAGAAAAAGAAATATTTGAATTAATAATGGCCCAGAAATTTCTAAAATTAATGACAGAAAACAAAGCAAAGATCCAGAAAGCTCAAAAAACACCAACCAAAATAAATACCAAAAGGCACATCAAGGCATACCATATTCAAATTGCTTAATACCAAAGACAAAGAGGAAATTTTGAAAAAAGACAAAAAAAAAAAAAAAAAGGAAGGAAGGAAGGAAGACTGACCTTACCATTAGAGGAAGAGGATGAGAATTACAATGGATTTCTTAGAAATCATACAAACAAGAATAAAATATTTAACATGTTTAAGAAAAAGAACTTTTTGTTTCTTCCTATATTCACTTATTTAAACTTGAATTATTGAAAAAAAATTTATTATTTAAGAGATAACAAACATATGAACTGAAAGTAGACACACAAATATGTGAGAGAAAAAGGTAATATGTGCTTTCCTATTTACTCTTTTTGAAATCCTTTTTAATCTATTTTATTAAATTTATGTCTCCTTTTTCTGGTAAGCAGAAGTATATTGGCAGTTTACTCAAGAAAGACATGTTAAAACAGCCTTTGATATAGATGCTTTCAAAAATTCATTGAAGAAAAGTCATCACAAAAAAAAAAAAAAAGAAAGAAAGAAAAGAGAAAAGAAAAGAAAAGAAAAGAAAAAAAAGGGGGGAGCTGTGGCTCCTTTATTCTTTGGCTAAAGAGCTATTTGGGATTTTAGCATCCTGTTCTCCCTCCACAGAATTGTTGATTTGAACTTTAGCAGTAAATGGCATTCCAATCTTGTTGCCATAGACATATTAAAGCTTCTGGCAGGTTACTGCTTTGTGTTAGGTTCTGTCACTGGGTAAAATGTTCTTGTCTAGGAAAGAAAATACCTGTCAGAAGCAGATGGGGGCTTAACATGGTGTCAGCATTGTGGAAAAGTCAACATTTGTTCTGTAGTTCACTGCAACACTAACAAAAATGAAAGGCAAGTCTAGTAGAGTGATAGCAAAGGAGGACAAAGTAATGGAGAGGAAATCAGTGCTGGGCTCCTGAAATAAATTAATCCACTTTATATTCCATGGTATATGTTTGTTAGGGTTGCATAACAAAGTGGCTTAAACAATAGTACTTTATTGACTACCAGTTCTGGAGGCTAGGAGTCTAAGATTAAGGTGTCAGCTGGCTTTGTTCCATCTGAGAGCTGTGAAGGAAGAATCTTCCAGGTCTCTCTCCGTGGCTCGCAGATAGTCATCTTTTCCTAACTCTTTATTGTCTTCCTCTATACCTTTGCCTAGGTCCAAGTTTCCCTTCTTATAAGGACACTAGTCACATTGTATGAGGGCCCACCCTAACGACTTCACTTTAGATTAATTACCTCAATAAAAACCCTATCCCTACAGGGTCACATTTTGCTGTACCAGGGGGTTAAGTTTTCAACATACAAATTTGGTGGGAACACAATTCAACCCATAGCACTTTGAAACACTAAGAAATATTTTACCCAGAATTTCCTGAAAACTATAGTTTCAATAGGTCACTCTTACCAATATATTCATGTTATGTATGCAATTTAAGTAATTAGCCAAGAAAATTACAGTTAACACTGTATTAATCATATGTGAAAAAAAAAATATTGGTCAAAATGGCGACCCTATTTTTGTTAATGAGACATTTGGAAGCACTTGTAAATTTGGATTTAAAGGTGAATCTTGTGGGTCTGCCTCTTTATCTTTTGCCCTAAATCTGTAATTCAGATCACTCCCATCAGAATAGTACTTGTTTGCTGTGGATTGGGCTGCGAGACACACATACAGTTGTTAGGTTTATTTTAAAACAATCACAAAGGTAATGTAACTCCAGTTGACCTTTGTGAGTCATTAGAATCACTTTGTTTAAAATTATAGTAATTCCACTTTTGGGGAAGATGACCTAAAAAAGACTGGGTTTTTCCTCCTTCCTGAAACAACTAAGAAAATCGGGTTACTATATGGAAAAATGATTCTCGGGACATTGAAACAACGTAGGACTATTTCTCCCTTGAGAAACAGATCATGTGAAAAGATATTCAACGTCATTATTTATTAGAAAAATATCAAAACCACAATGTAATATCACTTTACTTCCACTAGGATGGCATAACCAAAAAGTCAGACAATAACAAGTGTTGATAAGGAGGTGGAAAAATTTGAACTTTTATGGACTGGTGAGGGAAATGGAAAACGGTACAACTACTTTGGAAAATAGTTTGCCAGTTCCTCAAATGTTACACATCATATTACCATATTACCCAGCAATTTTACTCCTAGGTATCTACCTAGAAAATAAAACATACATATGTCCACGTAAAAACTTGTACCAAATGTTCATAGCAGCATTGATGATAAAACCAAAAAGTAGAAGACCCAAAATCTCTTCTACTGAAACAAAGAAAATTTTATATATTCCTATAATAAAATGTTATTTGGCAATAAAAGTGAATAAGTCACTATATGTTACAACATGGATGAACCCTGAAAACACTATGTTAAAGGAAGCAAACAGATGCTGACATAAGTGAGGCTTCTTTTTAGAGTGATGAAAATGTTCTAAAATTAGATTGTGCTGATAAGTCTTTGAATATACTAAAAATATACTTTACATTCACATAACTCTGAACATACTTAAAACCCTTGGGCTACATGCTTTAAATGGGCAAATTTTGTAATAACTGAATTATCTCAGTAAAGCTGCTATAAAAAAAGAAAATTGAAATAAAGAAATGGTGGAGTCAGTAGAAAAAGAAATCAAAACAGTAATTGTAACAATATTCTATTCATTGAAGGATATAGAATGAATTAGCAAGTAGAGACATCCAAATTATAGAAAAATAAATACCCAAAATGAAGCTTGGAAAGAAAACATAATATCCAAGATCAAAAATACACTTAATGGAATTAATGGTCAATTAAACATTACAGATTATTGTATTTGAAAACATAATGATAGAAACTCTCCAAAATTAAAAAAGAAAAAGAAAAAGAAAAATTTCTGGGGAAAAAAGAGGGTTTTTCAGGAAACTCTGAGATAACTTCAAGCATCTAAAAATATGTATGTTAAAGTTACTGAATTAAAGGGATGACAAAACCATCTCACTAAAGACCATTTTCCAAACTTTGTTAAAAAATAAATATTATATATATTATTTATATATATATATACACACACACACACAAATAAGTTTAACAGTCTCAAACATAAGAAACAAAACTACACCAGCCACATTACAAATAAATTACTTAAAACTAATGATAAAGAGAAAATCCTCACACATCTATTAGAACAGTGAAAATGAAAAATAAGGGCAACATTAAATGCTGACAAGGACGCAGATGAACTAGAGCTCTCTTGGTACTACTCTGGAAGATAGTTTGGCAGTTTTTTAAAAGGTTAAACCTCTATTTTTCATATGACCTAGTAATTGCAACCCTGAATATTTATCCCAGAGAAATGAAACTTTGCATCCACACAAAACTGTCCACACAATTGTTCATAGCAGCTTTATACACAATATCCGAAAACTAGAAACAACAACATGTCCCTCATTTGATAATGGTTACACCAACTGTTGTACATCCATACCATAGAACACTACTCAGCAATAGACAGCTTTGAAATATTGATAAACACAACAACTTGGATGAATCTCAAGGGCAGCATGATGAGTAAAAAAGACAATCTCAAAAGACCCCATACTATAGAATTCCATGTGTATAATATTCTTAAAATGACAAAATTGTAAAGATGGGGAGCAGATTAGTGGTTGGCAGGGGTTAGAGATGGTGGGAATAGGGGATGAGTGTGACTACAAAAGAATGTAAAGGGAAAGTTTTGTGGTGAGATCGTGTTGTATCTTGACTACAGCAGTGGTTTCATGAATCTACATATGGGACAAAATGACACAGAACTATACATATGCATCTTACCAATGACCGACTCTGGTTATCATGTTGTACTCTAATTATGAAAGATGCAACTATTGGGAGAAACTAGGTTAAGGGTACATGGGCTCTCTGTACAATCTTTGAAATTTCTTATTTCTATACAATTATTTCAAAATTTGAAGAAAAAAAAAACTAAACTAAAACTGCTTTCATTTCAGTGAGAACCTTCCCCAGGTAGATGCTGACCCTTTTGCCTGGTGCAGGGAGGAAGAGAAAGGGTCACATGGAGTAGATCTGAGCCTAGCCCACAGTGAGGAGCCAAGTCCCTCCCAGATCCTTCTGGTTTAGCTGAACTATACAAACATAACAGAGAATAAATTATTGTTTTTTAGATGACTGAGCTATGAAGTCATTTGTCTGCAGCACTAATATGACAATAGCTAACTAATGGATGCCTACTTGCCTCACCTCCTCTCACAACCCCAAGAGGACAGATATTGGTCATTGGTGACTGTGGCAGAGACAGTTAATTGTCTTTCAACACCAGTCCCACACATCTATTACCCTTAGAAATCATCGCTCTGATTTTTATCTGGTCATATGGCTATCTGTATGAAGACTACATTTTTAGCTCCCATCTTGTTATTAGGTGTGGCCATGTCACTAAGTTCTGAACAATGGCACGTAAAGGAAAGTATCATGTGACAGTTTCTGGGAACCTTCTCTAAGAAATAGCTACATTCATTTTTTCTCCCTTTTTGTTAGCCCTTTTACTTCATCCCACAGATTAAAATGCAGAGGTGATGGCTGGAGCTAAAGCAGCCAGCTTGGATAGGAAGTGTGAACTACATTTTGGGAATGGTAGGTAAAGCAACAAATAGAAGGACTTAGGGTTCTTGTTGATCTTGGAGATGCCAATAGCAAGCCTGGGCTGCTTATATCTGAATTTTCTTACTGTGAGAGAGATATAGACTTCTAGCTTATGTTTTTGGTCACTCACAATGGAACTTCATCTTTATTTATACAGTGGCATCTTATTCTTTCATGAGCTTATCCTGGGCAAACAACCATACTAAACATTATATGCCTTCTATCCATTAAATAAGTATTTACTTACTTACTGTACATCAGTCAATATGATAACGCTGGGGAAACAGTAAGGAGCAATAGACATGGCCTTTGCCCTGAAGGGCTTTAAAAAAAAAAAAAGAGAAACCTTAAAAGCAGCTAGAGCAAAAAGACACAATCCAGAAAAGTAAAAATAAGGATGACAGAAGATATAGAAAAAAATGCAAGCTGGAAGAAAGTAAAGAAACATCTTTAAATTACTGTGGGGGGGGGGACAGTTATCCCTGTCAATCAATATTTTTTTAACGAGCAAAAAATAGCTTTCAGAAATAAAGGCTTATAAAGATATACAAAATGCCAAATGTGCCAAATGAATTAGTAGCCTGCATAAATGCACTACAAGAATGTGAAAGCCAGTTTTTAAAGTAGAAAGATTATCATTCTAGATGGAAACCTGATGTATACAATGTAACGGTGTCAAAATTGGTAACTACATGAATAAAGACTTTATTTTTAAAATCTCTTCAAAATATAACTGCTTGTTCAAGCAAAGGTAACAATGTATTGTGGGTTTCATAGAGAGAAATCAAATGTATGACAATAGCATAAGGTCCATAAGGGGAGAAATAGAAGTGTACTATTGTAATAATGTCTTTACATTATATGTGAGACAGCACAGTATCAATTGAAGGTGATAATTTTAAAAGGTCATGCTATAAACCTCAAGGCAACCTAAAGAGTTGTATCAATCCTAAAGACATGCATCTAATAAACAAAGTAAAATGGAATCATAATATATTAATCCAAAAGAAGGCAGAACGAGGAAAAAGGTAAAAAAAAAAAAAAAAAAAAAAAAGACGGTACAGATAAAACACAAACAGCAAGATGGTAGATGTAAACGTTACTATATCAATAATGGCACTAATGCAAATGATTACTCCTCAATTAAAACAAACAAACACAATATTGTCAGGAATTGAAAGCAAGACCCAACTATATGCTACCTACAAAAAAATCTCTTTAAAGCATAATGACACAGTTTGATAGAAATACCATTCTGAGAAAGATATAATTAATCAAAATAAAATTGGGAGACTTCTAGATTCAGTTCGGAGTTGTGGAGGGGCCTATAAATATCCCTCCTGCCTTCACAACAAGGCAAACACTGTACACAATTCAATTTAACAACTCCTGTGGACCCACCAAAGAACAGAAATTGCAGGGCAAACTAATAACATGAAGTCTGCATAAACACTGGTACCTGAAGATATCAGTACTCCAGCTTTTGCTTACCTGGGATGGATGACATGTAGCACAACGTAAACTGATAAAAAGCTATAGCATTTTAAAGACTATCTAAGAGTCAAGTGGGGTCGAATAAGAGTGTGAAGCCCTTGGAAGTGACATATATGGAGTTGTGGGGTCATACCTTTTGCAGACTTCTCCTCCAGGAACCCTACCAGGGTCTCGCCGAGAAGACCGAAGGAAAACCAGCAGCTTTTCCCGTGGTGGCGGAAGGGAAGAACACACCAGCTGACGTGGAAAGGTGCAGGGAAGAGTTTCCCCCATCTTCCCTACACATCACAAACCTTAAACTGTAGGGGAAAAGCAATAAACACTGTTACCTGGGGCTCTCAGAACGTGAGAGAAAACCCAGTACAGCCGGGGAAAGAACAGAAAACAAAGCAAAACAATCAAAAACAAAACCCCGCACAGTCGCTAGGGGAATGTACGGGAATACGTACCAGGCATGGTTCTGCTGCGGCAACAGGGCACAGGGCGCTCGTGAGGTCTGTGCAACCCAGACGCCGACGCAGTTCCAGCCAAGACTGAGGTGAAATCACAACATCAATCAACGCCTCCACCCTCACCTGTCACTCAGTAAATACAATAATGGGACACAGCTGGGAGAACTGTTAAGCGTCTCTCTAGGCCAACCGCAAAAAAGGAAGCCCCCGGGCAAGAAGAGAGCAGAATATGAGGAAACAAACAAAAATCTCTGCGAATGAACGTACCCCCAAAGCCAACTTATCACCAGAGGAACTTGAAGACTGTGATGCAGGGAGAGTGATCGTAGCAACAAAGGGCCTTCAACCCAGCTGAACCCTGACGAGATCACTGCGAGCCCACGTGCCACAGGCCTAGCAGAACGACAGGAGTTCGGTTTCACAAGCAAAACAAAATATTTACCTCTGTATCCACTGTCTCATACAACAACAGTTCAAGCTTCCAATAAAAAAAATCTACAGCATAAAAAAGGGCAAGGAAAAACAAATTCTGAAGAGACAAAGCAAGTGTCAGAACCAGACTCAGATATCAGACAGCTGTTAAAAACAATCCAGCAGTTTGCCCCAGTTGATGTTCATAGAACATTGTAATCTACATAAGCAAAATACGCTGTGAACCCATGTAAAAGTGTCCAACGTCATCAATCATTAGGAAAATGAAAAAAAAAACCATAATAAACTACCATCACATACCTTCCTAAATGATTAAATCTAGATATCGCCAAAAGCTGGTGTGGAGCAAGCATAACTCTCATACTTGTACAATCAATCACTTTGGGAAAAGTTCTGGCAGTACCTTGTATAACTAAACATCCACTTACCCAAATGATCCTATAATTCCAGTACTAGTGACTAACCCTAAAAGTGAAAACATGTACACAAAAGGATGTGTCCCAAAGCAGCTCTACTCATAAGGGTTAAAAACTAGGAACAGTAGAGTCCACGAACAGGTGAATGTAGTAGTGAACTGGCGTGTATCCCCACAATGAGATACTGTTCACCAGTAAAAAGAGATTATACTATTTGCCTTCATGTATTTCAAGTTCTGAAACAGACTCAGGCAATATATGATCTAAAAATATCAGAACAATAGTCACCTCTTACAGGAGATATGAGTTGAATGGAAATGGCATGGCCAGACTTTTGGGGGTGGTGGTAATATCTTGGTTTGTTTTACATGGCTATGTGCATTTGTCAAAACTCTGAAAGCATACACTATTACATATACATATGTACACAATTCAGTTCATTGTGTGTAAAATGATGTTAGAAGAAAAGAACTGCATGTAAATATTGAATTCTAAGATATGCACCCCGAAATATTTAGAAGTGTTCTGATGTCCATGATTTCGTTTTAAATTCATCAAAAAATAAGATGAATTGATTGATGGGTAGGAGTAGGGGTGAAAGGGATGGTTGTCTGACAAAGCAAGAGAAGCGGAGGTTTATAGTATAATATAGGTGTAATGTTCACTATACAATATTTTCAACTTGGATACATATTTTAGTGTTCCTATAATAAAAATCGGAAAACAAAAGAAATGTGGAAGAGGCTGACCACTGTCTGCAACGATGGCAGGCATCTAGCTGAAATATGGAGAAATGGAGAAAGTACATGTATTTTTAAAGTGTATAGTTTTCACGGGCGCCTGGGTGGCTCAGTCAAGTAAGCGTCTGCCTTCGACTCAGGTCGTGATCCCGGGGTCCTGGGTTACAGCCCCACATCAGGCTCCCTGCTCAGTGGGGAACCTGTTTCTCCCTCTCCCTCCCTCTCTGTCTCAAATAAATAAATAAAATCTTTTTTAAAAAAGTTTAGTTTTCACTATTACATGAGAATGAATATTCTAATAATTATAGGAGGGGAAAGAAAAATCTTTTCCTTCTACCCTTCTAAGTTCCCGGCTGGGGCACTGTAATAAAAGACAGATTACCAAGAGAAAAACATACAAATTTATTTAATATGTCACAAGGGAGCCTTCATAAGGAAATGAAAACCCAATGGAGCTGTTAAACCTCAACATTTGACTGCTAAGTTTGATGAAGGGTGGAAAGTCATAGAAAAATGGAATAGGACAAAAGGATATGAGCTAAGGGTGATAAACTGGGGGAAACTTAGCAAGGTCTGTTAATTTGAACTCCTCTCTCAACATCCCTTAGTCTTTAGAAATAAGGATACCCCTTTCCTCTGGTAAAGGGTGGGCCACATCCCACACAACGGCCTTATGACCTCCTTCGGGAACACGGGGGTCTTATAACCTACATGGAGAGACAAGGGGCATCAGAGAGTCCTTCCTGCATCTGCCATTTCTCAGATTCCTTCAGCTTAAATATTCACTGTGCCAAGGTGTCATATTATGGAGGAGCGTATCCCGAACCCCGTCATACAGAAATAAGACTTAATTGTGTCTAAAGTAACCAGAGTACATTTTATTGTCTGAGAGAGTGAGCGTAAAAGTCATAGATCTTGCCCCAGATATCATCTGAGGGACAGGGAGAAACTGGCCAAACATAACAGGTTTAAAAGGACAGTTGTGGGAGGAATAAAGTCACTTTATCATTACGTTCTATTGTATTTTTCTTTTCAACCTAGCAGTTCCACACAGATTTTCCTGACAAGGTTAAAGGCACAGTTTAGATTAACTATTATATAGTTACAGTGTCTCTAATCCATGCAGGGGTGTGATTTTTCACCAGTGGAATGAATTATTTTGAAGTGATTAAAGAGACATTAAAGCCAAACTGCTTAGTATATTATGCTGGCTCTACGTTCCTTGGCTGTGAAACAAAATTATTTAACCTCATAGAGCAAGTTTGCTCATCTGTAAAATGGAGATAATATTATTACATATCACATAGGGTTTGTTAATTTGGAAACCGCTCCCCACACATGGAGGGCTAGGAGAGGCTAAAGTAAAGGGAGAGGCCAGCCCTCAGATGAGCAGGTGGCAGGTTTAGTGAACAAGGGAACTTACACAAGAGGTTTTTCGTGAGCAGCCCTGAGACAAGTCGACCTCTGCACCAGCCTGCCAGAATCTGAAAATTTATGTAGAGGGCTTAATGAGGTTTAGTCAGACTATCCAAATGGCCTCAACAACATATTGTTCTCTCAAGGCTGCATTCTTGAAATCGGCTCCCCCTGTGGGCCTAGCGGGCAGAATATACATTCCAAGAATAGGGGAAGGGTGAGGAGCCTCCCATGGCGTGGATCCAGCTCCTCCCATGGCATGGATCCAGCTCTTAGGTCAATTGGAGGTCATGTCCTCTTGACCTCCTCCAACAGGGTTGTAGTTAGAATTAAGTGAGTTAATGATTAAACCATCCAGGGAATGTAACTACTGGTGACTACAGTTCTGGGTATTGTTTGCACTTTTATAAAGGCATCTGATATAATAGCTAAATGAGTCTCTTTTACCTTTGTAGTGTTTATTAAATTCACTACTAATGCCAAAGGTATAACCTATCAGGTCAAACTATTTTAGTCAACTTTTAAAAAGTATAAATTGAGCAAAAAGGAAAATGGCTAATACTATAAAATAACTTCCTTACAATTATAAGAAATTTATACTTTCTCTTCAAGGAATTCACAAATCTGTCACACTTAGTTTCTCACGTCAAATGATTTTCCATCTTTAGCATTGGATTTTAGTTTTAGGTACACTGTTTTAAGTGCATACACACAGGACTGGCATGTATTCCCTAGTGTTTAGAACGTTCATTTTACATTTTCTATGTTATATACTATCATTGATATGCAGTGTGTATATACATGTATGTAGATTTTCATTTGGTAGGTATAGAATTGTTGTTCTGTAGACTGGTTAAAAAGAGTATACCCTAAATTACATAGTCTCAATTAATTTAGCCAAAGATAGAGAAATTTAGTATCCATGCAGTGGCCCCACAGAGCAGCATTTGATACAGTGTATCGCATCACCACTTCTTTGACCCAAACCCCAGATTCTCTAGCAAAGCATAGCTACCTTCTTATGAATGGGCAGGAAAGCAGCGTTTGTGCCCAATGTTTGTGTGTTTCTTTGCTTTTCCTGTAATTAGTGACTCTCCATCTTCATTTCTGACTTTCTAGAAAGGTCCCCTCTACAATATTCTAGAGTTTAGATGAAACTGAACAACAATGGAGCAAACACTGGTTAAAACAAACATCAGGAGCCTGCGTGGTTTCCCTCACAGTAGTTGCAAGCATCTCAGGCTTCTCTCTGGATCCAGTTCGGCTCCTTGACCCATACTCACTAGTGCGGGAGGAGATGACCATGCTACTGACACATACAGGTCAAGTCACAATTTTTGTTTTCATGTCTCTGGTTTTGGTTCATTATTTCATGTTGCTTTTGTTGTTGCTATAATTTTAGCCTAGTACATTGTCTTGGATTCTATACACTTTAATTTTCATGGCAAGAGAAGCCAATGAGACAACTAAATCTGTTCTACAAAAGAGAATTTTTTTTTAAAGATTTTATTTATTTATTTGACAGAGACAGCGAGAGAGGGAACACAAGCAGGGGGAATGGGAGAGAGAGAGAGAGAAGCAGACTTCCTGCCGAGAAGGGAGTCCGATGCAGGGTTCGATCCCAATCATGACCTGAGCCGAAGGCAGACGCTTAACAACTGAGCCACCCAGGCGCCCCTACAAAAGAGAATTTTTAAATACACGTCATGGCGTATGTGCCTCCTGGGGATGAAGGGGGTCTATTCTTACTAAACCCAAGTACAGGTATACTTCACTTTTGGAAAGTTTGTTATGACACTTTGCTTTTACAAAGGCGTTATTAGTATCTGTTTCCACTAACCAAAAGAAATCTGTAGAGAAGTTTCACTTGTGGGGGGAAAAAAAGGGGGGGAAACCGAAAGCAGTGTTCAGGGTTTGTTTCGCGGTGAGCAATTACAGAGGCAGCGCCTACCCTGAGCGGTCGGAGTGGAGCCGCCAAGTCCTTCCCTGGGAACTCAGCGTCAAGCTGCCAGATTTTTGAACCCCGTCTGTGAGCCTATGCGTTTTATCTTGATTTATTTTGTGAATCTATTAGCAAGGAGTGTCCTGACGTATCAGAAAAGCCTATGAGATGTTATTTTGGGGGGATCTAGGAATGCTAAGAAATTTTAATCTAAATTACTGATAACTGCTTCTTTACACCATTTTGGCTCATGAAATTTTTCATAGAACCATTCTACTCTCGGAGGATGAGGGGAACCTGAATTTTCAAAAAGTGAACTAACACCCGCTTTAATTAGAATGGTATTTTTCATTACATTTCTAAATTTTAGAAAACGTTATTGTGATATAAAGGTAAAAGAAGGATTTTGTTCTCCTGATACAGCCATTCAGCAATTTACTTAATCACTCTGAGTTTCAGTCCCCTGTTCTACAAAATAGAAAGTAATAGCTATTATTAAGTGCTCTGGCTTTTCAATTCAAATTTCACATCTCAATTCAATGCAAAACATAACAATAAAGACTTTTTAAATGGACTTTAAATAGATGTGCTCACTGTATTTATGAATTGAGCCAAATTTGGGCAGGGTAATTGACACTTAAGGGAATTCAATTGAAGTTCAATAGTTTGATGAATTAAAAAGGTAGATATAATTATGACTGGTATTTCAATTAGGTAAAACAATATTTCAACCACTGAATCATTTGGTAGTATTTTAAGAAACGACAACACTAGCACTGAGATGCAACCTAGATTATTCACATAATTCTCCATCTTGACAACAAAGGGGCCTCTGCTAAAACACACCGTGCAGGAAAGAATCAGTGGAATTTGGAACTTTCCCACATCACAAATACAGGAGTTTAAACAGCCAGACTATAAGAAAAACAATAGACACAGTAGCCTTTATTCTGTTAATAGACATTAAGTCTGCAGGCTGTTGCACCAGGAAAGTTCAATCCATTTTCAATGAGAAGTAACAAATCGTGTTTTGGCTAAACCTTATACAGATGCCTGAAAGAACTTTCTGGCTGGGATGATGGAGAGATGTGAGACTTGAGTTCCCCATAAGATTGCAGATTCTCATTCCTTAAAGATAAAAATAAGATGTCTACCTTCTTGGGATTACTTTACTGCAGACCTAGGATTAAGGCGGGGAGATGAATGAAGTAGGCATTAAAGTTTCATTCCAGGCCTGTAACTGAATGAATTTCTTGAATTCACCATTTTCACCTTGTAACAGATTCAGCAATGCAGCAAAATTACCAGGCAACCCAATTTCTTAGGGTTGTAGCAATGTCACAGATAATTAAATAGAAACTGGGGTTTTGTCCTGGTTTCAATAAATTGGCCAGCTGGACCACCAGCAACATCTCCCTATGCAGTTATAGAGATGGAGCAGTGGGTTAATAAAAGCCTCAGGGAGGTCCCACAAACTACTGGCCATTTTCTACAGGAGATCTAGTTCTGGGCAATTTCAAAATGTATATCTAGCACTCCTGTTCCAATAAAGAGAGGAGCATATGAGTACACGGTGTATGCATATGTTTATGTGCATGTGTGTTAAGTGACCTAAGAAGTATTGAAAATTAATGAGACATTATGGAAAAATGGCTAACTTCCCTCTCCCCCATCATGCATAGCTCTGCTAATCCAACAACTCACCAGCTGTTAATACTTAATACTCAAAGGAAAAACACATTTGCAATTTAATTAAAGCACGAAGTGGTAGGTTCTATTTAGAAATTTCATGGTGGGGCGCCTGGGTAGCGCAGTCGTTAAAGCGTCTGCCTTCGGCTCAGGGCGTGATCCCGGCGTTCCGGGATCGAGTCCCACATCGGGCTCCTCCGCTGGGAGCCTGCTTCTTCCTCTCTCACTCGCCTGCTGTGTTCCCTCTCTCGCTGGCTGTCTCTCTGTCACATAAATAAATAAAATCTTTAAAAAAAAAAAAAAAAGAAATTTCATGGTAAAGGCAATTTTCTCTCCCCACCCCTTTTTTTTTAAACCAACCTGTCTAATACCTGACATTTCTCACACATGACTTGCTAGTGCTGTTAACACTGAAATTAGTCTAACAGCAATAATAAATGAGGGGTTTAAAAATAATAAAAATAAAATAGCAATTTATGTATAAATTCAATGATATAATTAAACATAATATAAATAATATCATTCAACACTTTTGAAGAATTCAATTAGCTTAAAGTTGACTGTGGAGGAAAACTACGTGGGGGGATAAAGTCCCGTGCATTCTTTACTTTTTGGTCATGAGCTAAATATTATATTATTGCTCATTTCTCCAACAATTAAAATCAATAATACTAATAATTTTTAATAGAATTGCTGCAAAAAGTTAAATATTGCTACATTTCCCCAATTTCTGAAAACAACAACTATAATAAAAAAATATGATGTCCTAATAGTGTCATTTCTTGCTCAGTTTGTTAAAGAGAAAAGGGCTCCAATTATAAGAGCCTCTCTCCCGGGAACCAATCCTCGACTATAAATTTTAATGGCAATTTTCCCACTTATCAGAACAATTTGGAAATTGCACACATCCATTTTTAGGTCTTTTATTTTTCAATCTAGACATCACAACCCTTAAATATTTTAATAAATGTTAAATTAACATTTCACTAACTTTTAAACTAAGGTTTTGAAATATTTCCATTACCCAAATTAACTTTAAGTGTGGATCTCCATTTCTTATCTGTATATGTTATAAATATTACCATCACAAAAAAGTATAGATTCTAACAAAAATCCTCCTCATAAACAGTCCCTGTATTTGTGGAACTTTTGTCTGTAAACATTTTTAACTAAGAAATTTCTAAATCAAACATACTCTCATACATAATGTAAAATCTTATAAGAGACACTATTTTACTGGCATGTACCCCTACACAGTAGACAAATTCTTCTCAGTAATTGATCAATCAATAAACATATATATGTATATATATATATATATAAGAAGAAATATATATGTTATAAATACATATATGCATACATACATGTATACATATACAAGAAGACAGGCAACATAAATATAGAGAGAGATCAATAAGAATTAGTAATGCATTGTTAATGGCTATCATGGTGGGAATATATATCAAATTCTATTTTTCTTTAATTTAAAATTTTCTATAATATGTATTACTTTTATAATCATAAACATAAGCATTACATTTTAAGAAAGAAAATAGTTTCATGAGTGTTTAATCTCTGGACATTCAACTGATAGCATTGAATACAAAATTTTGTTCATATTCACAATATTCCTGCTAAAAATCAAATTCCTATTGCTAATTCTTTCTATTTTTTTATGCCTTATAGACTTAGAAACTGAATGTCATATATAAATCTAGCCTTTAATTTCTAATTTAAATCCTCCATAGTAAAATTTAAAAAAAATTATTTGATAAATTTGATGTTGCATTTTGTAAATTTAAGGTACACACCACGTTCCTTTGAAACATTTATATATTATGATATGATTGCCATTGAAGCAATATTTAGCACATCATATCATAGCACAATATTATAGTCTATATTCGTTATGTGGTGCATTAGATCTCTATTGCTTGTTTATAACTTATTACAAGTTTATACCCTTCAATACCATCAGTCTTATCTCCCCATCACCCATCCTCTAGTAACCAATATTTTATTTTCTGGGTTTTTTTGTAAGCTTAACCTTTTGAGATCCCACTTTTGAGTAATGTCATACAGTACTTGTCTTTGTCTCATTTGTGCTGCTTAGCATAATGGTCCATCCATATGGTCACAAATAGCAAGAGAGCCTCCTTTCTCATGGTTGAATGATATCCTGCCGTGTATATATACTGCATCTATTTTATCCATTTATCCATTGATGGGCATTTGGGTTGTTTTTATATCTTGGCTATTATGAATAATGTTGAAATAAATATGGAAATTTATATGTCTTGTCAAAATTCTGATTTTGCTCCTTTTGGCTATGTACCAAAGAAGTGGAATTGCTAGCTTACATGGTAAATCAATTTTTAATTTTTTGAGAAATCTTCATATCCTTTTCACTAGTGGTTGGACTAATTTACATTCCCACTAACAGTGTGTAAGGGTTCCCTTTTCACCACATTCTCAATAGCAATTGTCTCTTGTCTTTGATATTAGCCATTCTAAAAAGTGTAAGGTGATATCCCTCACCTTGTGCTATTTATTTGATTCTCCCTGATGATTAATGATGCTGAGCATCTTTTCATGTGCCTATTGGCTATTTGGATGTCCTCTTTTGAAAAATGTCTATTTTGAAAAATGTCTATTTCTTCTGCCATTTTAAATCACATTTTTAATTATATCACATTAGTTTTTTTTATTTTTTAAAGATTTATTTATTTAACTTAGAGAGAGAGAGCATGACAGTGAGCATGGGGAGGGGCATAGGGAGAGAGAGAGAATCTAGAGCAGACTCCCCACTGAGCACAGAGCTCAACATGGGGCCTGATCCCATGACCCAGAGATCATGACCTGAGCAAATATCAAGAGTCCGACGCTTAACTGACTGAGCCACCCAGGAGCGCCACATCAGTTCTTTATATATTTGAAATATTAACCCCTTATCTGATATATGGTTTGCAAATACCTCCCATTCTGTAAGCTTGCATTTCATTTTGTTAATTGTTTATTTTGCTGTGCAGAAGCTTTTGCATTTGATGTAGTCCCAATTGTTGATTTTTGCTTTGGGTTGTTGTGCTTTCAAAGTCACGTCCAAAAAATCACAGCTAAGCACAATATTGATGAGCTTCTTTCCTATGCTTTCTTCTAGGAATTTTAGGGTATTAGGTCTTACATTTAAGTTTTTGATCCATTTTGAGTTAATTTTTGTAAGTGGTATGATATAGGAGTCCAATTTCATTGTTTTGGGTGTTTCTCCAATTTTCCCAGCACCATTTTTGAAAAGACTATCCTTTCCCCACTGGATTTCTTGGCTCCCTTGTCAAAATTTAGTTGACTATATATGCCAGAATTTAATTCTGGGCCCTCTATTCTGTTCCATTAATCTATGTTTCTATTTTTGTGTCACTACCATACTGTTTTTATTACTATGGTTTTGTAATATAGCTTAAAACAAAAACTGTGATATCTCTGGTTTCTCCCTCACCCCCGCCCCACCCCAGGATTACTTTGGCTATTTGGGGTCTTTTGTGGTATCACACAAATTTTAAGATTGTTTCTTTTTATTTTCGTAATGAATGCTTTTGGTATTTTTATGGAGATTTCACTGAATCTGTGGATGACCTTGGGTAGTACAGCTATTTTAACAATAATTATTCTTCATCCATGAACACAAGTTGTCTTTCCAGTTGCTTGTGTCTTCTTTGATTTCTTTCAGCAAAACCTTATAGTTTTCATTGTAGAGAGCTTTAATTTCCTTGTTAAATTTGTTCCTACATGTTTTATTGTTTTTGATGCTATTGTGATTGGGATAGTTTTTCTGATGCTTCATCACTAGTATAAAGGAATACTGCTGATTTCTGTAAGTTGATTTTTAACCTGCTACTTTACTGAAATCATTGATTAATTCCAACTGTTTTTTGATCGACTTTGAGATTTCCCAAATATAAGATCATATCACCAGTAAATAGTGACAATTTTATATCTTCCTTCTTAATCTAGATGCCTTGTATTTCTTTGTCTTGCCTAATTGCTTTAGTGAGGACTTCTAGTACTATATTGAATAGGAATGGTGAGTGTAGGAAACGTTGTCTTGTTTCTGATTTTGGAAGAAACCTTTTGAATTTTTCTCTATTGAAAATAATGTTAGGAGCATCTGGGTGGAGCAGTCGTTAAGCGTCTGCCTTCATCTCAGGGCGTGATCCCAGTGTTCTGGGATTGAGCCCCACATCAGGCTCCAATGCTGGGAAACTGCATCTTCCTCTCCCACTCCCTCTGCTTGTGTTCCCTCTCTCGCTGGCTGTCTCTGTCAAATAAATAAATAAAATCTTAAAAAAAAAAAAAGAAAAGAAAATAATGTTAGATGTGGGTTTGTTGTATATGGCTTTTATTATGTTGAGGTATGTTCCTTCTATATCAATCTGTTAAGGCCTTTTTCCAATAAAGGATGTTGAATTTTGTCAAATGCTTTTTCTGTGTCAATTGAGATGGTCACATGATTGTTTTTCATTTTTTTCCTAATGATGAATTGAATTTATTGATTTGCATATGTTCAACCATCCTTGTATCCCACAGATAAAGCCCATTTGTCATGGTGTATAATCCTTTCAGTGTGTTCTTGAATTTGTTTTGTTAGTATTTTGTTAAGAATTTTGGCATCTATATTCATTAGGGATATTGGTCTGTTGCTTTCTTGTGATAGCCTTAAGGGATTTTGATATCAAGGCAATCCTGGCTTCATAGAATGAGTTGAAAAGTGTTTTTTTTTCCTTCAATATTTTGGAAGAGTTTGAGGATGACTGGTATTAATTCTTTAAATGTTTGGTAGTATTCATCAGTGAAACTGTCTGGCCCTGGAGTTTTCTGTGTTGGCAGTTTTTTATTACTGACTCAATCTCTTGATTTGTTATTGGTATGTTCAGATTTTCTACTTTTTCCTGATTTAGTTTTAGTAGGTTGTGTGTTTCTAGAAATGTATCCATTTCCTGTAGGTTATGGAATTTGTTGGCATATCATTGTTCACAGAAGTCTCTTATAATTCCCTGTATTTCTATAATGTTTCTTCTTTCAGTTCTAATTTTCTTTGATTCTTATCCCAGTTTTCTTACTCACTCTAGCTAAAGATTTGTCAATCTTGTTTATCTTTTTGATGAATCAGCTTTTAGTTTTGCTGATTCTTCCTATTGTTTTTTTGTTCTCCATTTATTTCTGTTCTGATTTTTATTATTTCCTCCCTTCTGCTTAATTTTGGGCTAGTTTGTTCCTTTTTTTGTTTGTTTGTTTTTTGGTTTCTTGAATGTAAAGTTAAGTTGTTTATCTGAGAGCTTTCTGATATTTTAATATATGTACTTATTGCTATAAACTTTCCCCTCAGAACTGCTTTTGCTGTATCAAAATTTGATATGTTGTATTCTCATTTTCACTTGTTTCAAGAAAATTTTTTGTCTCCCTTTTGACTTCTTTTTTGACCTATTGGTTGTTTAGAGTTTTTGTTTAATTTCCATGTATTTGAATCTACTTTCCTCTTGTTGATTTCTAATTTCATGACATTCAGTGAAGATAGTTGGTATGATTTCAGTCTTCTTAAATTTGTAAAGAGTGGTTTTGTGGCCTATCATATGATTTATCCTGGATAACATTCCATGTGTGCTTGAGAAAAATGCATACTCTGCTGCTTTCGGGATGGAATGTTGTATATATATCTGTTAAGTCCATTTGTTCTACAATGTGGTTCAATTCCAACATTTCCTTGTTGATTTTCTGTCTGAACAATCTATCCATTGCTGATAGGGGATATTGAAATCCTAATATTATTCTATTGTTGTAATGTTGTCTATGTCTCCATTAATATCTATTAGTATTTGCTTCATATATTTTGGTCAGATATTGGGAGTACATATATTTATGATTTCTATATCTTCTGGATGTATTGACCATTTATTTGAAGAAAAGATTCTTGGCAGCTGTACTCTCAGTTTCAAAGGGGAAAAAAGCCTACTTTATAGGTATTATAAGAATCTAATAGAAACAGAAAGAAGAAAGGGAATATCTATGCAGAGATGCGGGCAATAGTAAGCAGTAAAGGAGAATAAGACAGAGTTACATCAAATCGGGTACTTACAGCATCCAACCTCATTAGCTGGGGAAGCCCCATGGAGACAACCAGGCTGGAGTACTGATGGGGAGGTCTGTGTAGAGCATTCCGCACTCAGGTGAGACTTCCAACAGACCATCCCCATAAGGGCCATATTTATAGGGCAAATGACAGGGTCTGAAGTTAAACATATGTTTGCCTATGTGCAGTTTGGAGCAAGCTGTATTTCTATGCTATCACGTCTTTACATAATGCAAGGAGCCTGGGCTAGGTGTGCTTGCCTAGCCTCCTGGATTCCATTCTGGAGGGCCAGCCAAGCCTGGGCCAGACAGGATGTAAGGCAAGATTGACAGCTCTTGGCATCCAGACCAAAAGGGCCAATTCTGACCTAGAGTCCAGCTAATGTCAACTAACAAGGCTCCCAAGGTCAGTTATGTAGCACAAGTCTCACAAACAACATTATTTAGCCTGCCCGCGTGTCATTCAGGTCGGGGTGGTCCATTGCAGAAAACTCCATCTATGCAATACACCACTTTATCATTATGTGATGACCTTCTTTGTCTCTCATTACCATTTTTGGCTTGAAGTCTATTTTATCTGATATAAGTATGGCTAACCCACTTTCTTTTGGTTAGCATATGGTCCTTTTCTTGTTGAGAGCAATGTATCTCCATTTACCTTTCTAGGTTCTGTCATTTCCCCTTTCCCTTTTATATTTTTGTCACAAATTACTCCTTTTTATGTTGTAAGTTTGTTACCAAATTATAATAGCTATAGTTATTTTTTATTTTTTTAATATTTATTTATTTTAAGAGAGAGTGTGTGTGCAGAGGGAGACAGAGAGAGGGAGAGAAGCAGACTCCCCACTGAGCACAGAGCCTGACACAGGGCTCAATCTCATGAGCCTGAGATCACGACCTGAACCTAAACCAAGATTTGGCTGCTTAAACTACTGAGCCACCCAGGAGCCCTGCTATATTTATTTTTAATGGCTTTTTCCTTCAACCTTTATGCTATAACTGGGTATTCAACATCCTATTCTAAAATACAGGTACAGTTTTCTAATTCTAGCTGCTTATCAGCTTATTCAAAGTTTCATGTACTTTTATCTTTTTGTTTCAGGTAGAAGAACTTCTTTCACCATAGCTTGTAATACAGGTTTAATTTTGATAAATGCCTTCAGCCTTAGATTGTCTGGAAAAGCTTTTATTTTTCTTTCCTATCTGAAAAAAATAACTTTGCTGGGTAGTATATTCTTGGCTGGCAATTTTTAATCTTTCAATACTTTGAAGGCAAGCTTCTACTCTCTCCTGGTCTGTAGGTTTCTGCTGAGAAATCTGCTGGTAGGTTATTTTCTTTTATTTTCCCTAGCTGCCTTTATGAGTCTTTCTTTATCATTGACTTTTGACAACTTCATTATAATGTGTCTTGGAGAATGTCTTCTTGCATTGTGATAGTATGGTGATCTATTAGCTTCACAGACTTTTATGTCTAGTTCTTTCCCTAGGTTTGGGAAGTTCTCAGTATTATCTCTTTAAATAAACCTCTCTGCCCCCTTCTCTTTCTTGTCTCCTTCTGGGATACCCATTATTCTTATGTTGGTTCTCCTAATGGAGTCTGATAGCTCTCAAAGAGATTCTTCACATTTTTAAATCTTAGTAATCGCTTCTCTTCCATCTCAATAATTTCTAGATTCTTATCTTTCAGATAACTAATTTTCTCTTCCAACTGATCTGCTCTATCTCCAGTGCTTTCTAATGCATATTTCATCTCATTTATTGAGTTCTTCAGAATGTCTGTTTAGGGCCCTTTTTAGGATTCAATCTCTTTCGTAAAGTACTCCTTCTATTCATTAATTTTATTCCTGAATTCATTGAAGCATCTCTCTGAGTATTCTTGTAACTCACTGAATTTCTTTCATAACACCTATTTGAATTCTCTGTCTGTTGGATTCCAATCTTCCATAACGTTGAGTTTGGTTGCTGTAGAATTGTCTATAGTATTAAGTAATTTTTTATTTAATAATAGTTTAGATAATTTCACTTTGACTCTTTCAGTAATTTTGGTTATTTTGACTTATTATTACCTTCATCCCTCCTGAGAGAGGTCTAAACAAATGCATTGCAATGTGTTTAGGACAACTGAATCATCTATAAGGTATAGACATAACCCAGGAGAAGGAGGAATTGAATTGTTTGTAAAGAAAGTGAAGTCATACAACTTTCGTCAGAGGAACTATCTGAGATTAGAATATGTAGTTCTCCAGGACCAGATGTCAAAAATACCTGGACTATTTAGTGACATTTTAATTCCTTCTCTTTCTCTCATCTGTCTTTTACATTAATAAGCCAACGTTTTGTTTTTCCTGCTTTCCAAATATGTTCCCCTTTTATTATAATTGCCACGGCTTCCAGCCAGTCCTCCTCCTATTTCTGGTCTAAATAATAGTGACCGGCTCCTACTGTTATCCTTGGTATTAGCTTCTCTGTTCAGTATCCCATACCCCCATCTCAAAAAAGTTAATTTCTAAAACAAATGTTTAGTCATCCTACACCCTACTTAAAAAGGTAAAGGGGCACTCTATTATTCATTTCAGAAGCTCCACAATATTTGTATGGACCTCAAAACCCATCAAACATGATCTCAAATAAACTTCCAGCTTCTCTCAAGTAACAAATTCTGTCCCACCACATTTCCACTTACAATATACCCTTTGCTTCTTTCATTAACTCCTTTCCCACCCAGACTTCTGCTGCCCCCTGCCCCTGTGCATGCTTAACCTCAGCCAATATTGCCTCCATAATGCCTCCACCTTATCTAAGTGATGGCTTTAATTCTATCTCACTAGAAAAAATTCCTTCAGTACCACCATTCTTTTTCCATCCTGACAAAAGTAATAGTTTCTTTAATCTGCATTCCACCATCTTTCATAAAAACTTTATAAAATTTGCACACCTTCTCTCAGTTTTCACAATTGACATCTTCTTCATTATGTTATGAACTCCTTCATGATTATAATTATATTTACTTTCTGTCATATCTAAGATAAAATCTATCATATTCTTCTTTTATTATGTATACTTTTCTGACAATGCACTCTTTTTCTGTAATTCCACATTGCAAGTACACACACCTTTAAAAAAACTATTTTTCTCTGTAATGTATTCTTTCTTAACCAATTTAATCTAACCTCCCATTAGACAGATCATTCCTGAATATCCTTGAATAAGTTTCTGCTTAAATAGGATACAATTAGAATGAAGTTCACTTGGTACTTTTTTAAATTGGCATTTTTTTAAAGACAAGCAGAAATGCAATTTTAAATACTTCTACCGCACATAACATATACCTAATAGTTCCTTTTTTCTCAAAGCTAATATCCCTATCCTTCTCTAATAGGCAATTGAAAAAAAAAATGAAAAGAAATACAAAGTACTTGAGTTTTATAAGTGAGAAATAATGTTTCTGTGGATTTGGGGAGTGCTTTGCAAGTGCCTACTTTTATCTAGGGAATAATTTTAAAAGATAGAAGAGTTAAGTGCAATCATTTAGAAATGCTTGGTTTTAGTGTTTAGAAGAACTAAACTTACACATTTTCTGAAAATGACTTTTTTTTTATCAAACTTGAACTCATTTTATTTTCTCTTTTCAATATGTCAATAAGATAAAAGCTTATTTTTTCTCCCCTTTAGAAATGACTATTTTTACTGTGGATAACTGAAAGAAACAGCAGAATCATAGAAATTCAAATTTCCAATGTGGGAAGTCTTTTTATAAGGAATAACATCTGTTTGAGTTTTCTCTTTTTGGAAATTAAATATGAAAATGGTAATTATTTTAAAAAATTTCATGGATATTGCTGATGTATATTTTCATGATCTTTGTTTCCATAGTACCATAAAAGGAAAACAAAAATGTGTCCAACCTGCTGTGAACTTACTTGGATAGACTGGATAAGAGGATTTAGAAATAATCTAAGAGAAGGTGGGCAGTAGTGTCAAAAAAAATCAAGTAGTATGATATAAGAAAAACGTGGGTTCTATTTGTGTAGTCAGTGAGATATTTTTATTCTTAATAACAAAGCTCTATCTTTGAGATTAGCAAAATAATTGATTTTTCTTTGTCATAAAAATACTTAAAAATTTAAAATAGAAACATTGATATCTAAGTGACTTGTTTCCCATGGCAGCATCTTGAAAACAAGGTAAAAGGAAAAACTTTATTACCTACCCTTTCTATACCAGTTAATGTCACCAGAAATCTTGTTCATATTGATGTTTCCTTCTGGCTCAAAGTTTGCAGAAGGGGGGTTGCCTTGGTGGTTCAGTCAGTTAAGCGTCTGCCCTCGGCTCAGGTCCTGATCCCTGAGTCCCAGGATCCAGACCCTGCATCAGGCTCCCTGCTCAGCAGGGAGTCTGCTTCTCCCTCTGCCCCTTAAATTTGCAGGAGGAATTCCTGGATGTCTCAAGACCTGCCATCTTTTTCTCTATTATTTTGTGACTTCCTGGCTATTAAATAGATGGAATGCACCCATGACTCAATATATACTTGCAGGCTGGCACCCACACTGATCCCAAGGAGTCTGCAAATAAAGGGAAGTACATCTTTCTAGCTGCTCTGCCTTGATGGGATAACACAAGGCTCCAAGGCAAAAACAAAAGTAAAGAAATCTTTGTCCTCAAAAAAGAAATTGTTTAAAGATTTTATTCATTTATTTCTTTATTTGAGAGAGAGAGAGAGAGCAAGTGGGGGGAGGAGCAGAGGGAGAGGGACAAGCAGACCTCGTGCTGAGTTCATGGCCTGAGTGGAAATCAAGAGTCCTACGCTCAACCAACTGAGCCACCCAGGCTCATAACATGTTAAATAAAGCAGTAATAGTAGCAGCAATAACAATGAAAATGAACATTTATTGAGCACTTAAAGTAGAAAATGGACTAAGTTTTAGGTTTCAGAGCAGTTCAAATCATTCTCTTAGAAATTCCAGTGATACAATGGTTATTGTACTTATTCTTGATTACATTCCATTTTTCTTCAGAGGCAGACACCTGTCCTAAGGGAACAAGGCTTGACACTTGAGTGTCATAATATCAGACCAAAGAAACAACATGCGAAATGCTGGAAGCCAGACAGTGAAAAGAGAGAAGGTGTCTGTTCAAAGAATAGAAAGTACTTCACTAGGACTAAAGCCTTGTAGGAGAAAGAAAAGGGTGACAGAAGAAACTAGAGCTAATCAGAAAACAAATCATGAAGAATCTTGTAAGACTTTTTAGACTTTATGCTCAGGAACAGTTGAAATCTTAAGTACAAAATACAGGCTCATATTTAAATTGTAGGAGACCGTTTTGGTTGCCATTTAGAAAATGCGAACGGCAGCTAGATTGTGGAAAGAGATCAATTATCATGTTGTTGTAGTTATCTAGGTGACAGTTAATGATGGTTTGATCTGAGGAAGAGTTTCTCAACCTCAGCACTACTGCTGTTTTGGACTGGAAAAGTCTGGACTGTAGGGGCTGTCCCGTGCCTTGTAGGACGTTCAGCAGCATCGGTGGCTACTACCGATTAGATGCTACAATCATTCCCACCCCCATTCTGATAACCAAAAATATCTCAAGTCTTTTTGTCAAATGTCCCCTGGGGCAAACACCTTCTTCCTCCTCTCCCCCCTCCCCTTGAGAACACTGAAGATATAAAGGAGGAGCACTGGAGTAATATGTAAAAGATATCATTAACAGTAAAATGATGACCTGTTGGATGGAAAGTTTGAGGGAAGGGAATAAGATATTTGAATCAGAACAAGAAAGTTCATCCACTACTGGGTGTTCACCCAAAGAAAATAAAAATGCTAATTTGAAAAGATGTACACACCCCTGTTTATTGCAATGTTATTTACAGTAGCTGAGATATGATAGAAACCCAAATGTCCATTAATAGATGAATGAATAAAGAAGGTGTGGTACACACACACACAGGAATTTACTTAACCATAAAAAAAGGATGAGATCTTGCCATTCACAGCAACATGGCTGGACCTAGAGGATATTATGCTAAGTGAAAAAAGTCAGACAGAAAAAGACAAATACATGTGGTCTCACTTATATGTGGAATCTAAAAAAAACAACAACAACAAATAAATAAAAAAGTAAAATGCAGAAACAGACCTATAAATGCAAAGAACAAACTGATAGTTGCCAGAGAGGAAGAGGGTGGGAGAAATGGCAAAAATAGGTGAAGGGGATTAAGGGATACAGGCTTCTAACTGTGGAATGAATTAGTCAAGGGAATAAAAGGTACAGAATAGGGATTACAGTCAATAGTATTATAATAGCATACTACGGTAACAAATGGTAGCTACACTGGTGGTGAGCACAGTATAACGTGTAAACTTACTGAATCACTATGTTGTACAACTGAAACTAACGTAACATTGTCTGTCAACTATACTTCAATATAAATAAATAAATAATAAAATTTTTAAAAGAATAACTGTTTCACTTTCCACTGGGAATAAAGGGATTTTTAAATGGGGAATAGTGATATCAGATTTACATACTTGAAAAACAGATGTGTAGATACACACACACACACACACACAGAGGCACATATACATGGGTTATGATGTTATTACAAAATTTCAGTGTGAAGTGAACAGGGTCTCAACTAATGACATGACAGTTGAAATAAAAGGAAACCCAATGGGAAATGTTTTGATGATCTACTGGGAGGATGAGTTAGACTTCTATCCTAGGCACTCCAGTCTTTCTGGTTTGGACAGTTAGATGTATTATAACAGCATCAACTATTTTATAAAAGTAAGCAGCAGATTTGGAGAGCTAGAAATCAGAAAATGTATTACTATTAGCTACCCATCAATAACAATGTTCAGAAAGAATATAATTAGTTTCTTTTTGGGGTGTCTATGATTTTAGGAACATAATACTGAAAATAAAAGGACAAAATACTTTAAAATACTTTTATAAAAAGATGTGTTTCATTTTCTATTATGGCACAATGCTTGTATTTGTCCAGGAAGGTTAAGTGAATATAAGCAACAAAAAGATAGCTGGACAGCTGGAGAGGAAGTAATTTGCAGAGTAGAGCAGAGTGAAAGCATATGATTATTCTTGAAAGAGTATTAGAAGAACCTATCCTCATGCTGTCATATAGGATGTTTCTGCTATAATAAAATACTGCTCTATCAAGTCCTATTAGGCATTTTAGCTTCATTTTTCCTACTTCTGATGGTAAATGTAGGATATTGTTTGTTAAAAACCTGCAATATTTTTGCATGCCAATTCACTATTCTCTATAAGCATAAAAAGAGAAACTAATGCTTAAAAAACTATTATTATTGTTCTTCTTATTAGGCTGGCAAAAAGCAAAGCAGCGTCTTTTATGGAGCATAAGAAAAATTTGAAGTTTTAACATTTTATTTTCAAAAGAAGTAATTTTGGCTAAGATTCTTTCATTTTTAAGGGATACTTTCATTTTAAGTCTGAAATTTTCAAACAATGGTTTGAATAAAATAAGGAATACTTGGAAATTATAAAATTCATTATTTAAACTTAGAGAATAAAATTTTAGCTTAAATTTTAGCAAGATTAGAATCTCTAATCTTGTGTTATTTCAATCTATTGTCACACTTCCAACAAAATATTTTTGGAATCAATATTTTATTCCTATATGTTTAAGAAATTAATGCTTAATATAAAATAGTCAAAAAAGATTATCCAGTATTAATTATGATTACCATTTGGTGTATAGGCTTTCTATCTATACTGATACATAAATATTTTTAAAACTATGATCAACATGTTTCGATGACTTTATATTTTTTTCCAGTAGGGAGGTTGAAATTATAATTTTGAATCAGTAAAGCTTATTCTATTTAAAAGACATGCCAAAATGTATTTAATCGCTTTCTTTAAGAGTGACATGTAGGGGGCACCTGGCTGGCTCAGTCGGTTAAACGTCTAACTCTTGATTTTGGCTCAGACGAAGATCTCAGGGTTGTGAGATCCAGCTGCTGGGCATGGAGCCTGTTTAAGATTCTCTCTCTCCTTCTTCCTCTGCCCCTCCCTGGCCTCTGTCTCTCTGTAAAATAAAAAATAAAATAATAAAATAAATAAATAAAAATTTTTAAAAAGCGTGACATGAAGAAGTTGTATTCAATATTCAGATATTGTAGACAATGTCAATAAGATAATCTTGATATATAATTTATGGTTTATTTGTTCAAACCTTTATTGCATGTTTCTGGAAGGAAGTTCCTGAGTTAAAAGACATTCCTACTTTGAACATATATATATATATATATATATATATATTATTTTTTTTAATCTGGGAAAAGTGTGTTGATTTGCTTTTATTCTGACTGTGAATGATTTTGTCCACTTTCTTACCTCTTTTACAACAGCAGCCTATTCCAGGTGTTTAGATTGTGGAAACAATGTAGATTAAGTCCTGAATCCATTATGAATAGCATGTACATTACGACCCACAGCCAGAAAACAAAATGAAACAAAACACTTCGCACTGAGAGATAAACTATAAATAATTGGATCACTCTGTTTAGTTGTAGCCTCTAAACTCAATAAAACCCAGGCATTTTCCATAAATTTCTAGTTCTCTAATGAAAAAACTCTACCCTTGATTTTCACACAGCTCTTATTTGAAGAAAAAACTTTACCTTTGTGGATATGATGATGACAATGTGAGAAAATTAGTGTTTTGTTTTTGTTTTTGTTTTTTTATCTTCAACAAGCTAACTATAAACTCAGTGTATTTGATAATTCTGCTGTACTTTAATTTTTTTCAATAACTGTTTTCTTTTTAGTTTGATGACAAGTGCTTTTAATTTTTTTTATTTTTTTAAGATTTTATTTATTTATGAGAGAGAGAGAGAAAGAGAGAGAGAAGCAGAGCAGAGGGAGAGGGGTAAGAGACTCCATGCTGAATATGGAGCCTGAAAAGGGGCTCGATTCCGCCACCCTGAGATCATAACCTGAGCCAAAATCAGAATCAGACACTCAACTGACTAAGCCACCCAAGTGCCCCAATGACACATGCTTTTAAAGCTTGAACTTCTTTTCAAAAAAGATTTTTAAAGCAAACTTTTTTTATATATATATAAATGTTTTGGTCTCTGTATCTTTCTTTCACAGATGTTTATCCATCTCGTAGGTTAAAAAAATGATTTTTTTAAGTTTAAAGCAGGTTACATACTGAATTACTAGGCATTTCAACATCCTTTTATAGATCAATGCTTCATTTGTATTTCCTCTCTTGCAATGTGTTTTATACATCTCTATCTCTGTTCCTACTGAGTGTTTTTTTAACTGGTAACATTGGTTTCCTTACCTGGAAAATGTTGCTATTTGCCACATATGACGCTGATTTTATTGTTTTGCTTTTTTTTTTTAATATTTTATTTATTTATTTGACAGGATAGAGACAGCCAGCGAGAGAGGGAACACAAGCAGGGGGAGTGGGAGAGGAAGAAGCAGGCTCATAGCGAGGAGCCTGATGTGGGTCTCGATCCCATAACGCAGGGATCACGCCCTGAGCCGAAGGCAGACGCTTAACCGCTGTGCCACCCAGGTGCCCCTGTTTTGCTTTTTTTGCCAATCATTTAAAAATATTTTTGCAGTCAAATCCATCATCACATTTTCTTGCAATGTTTTGTGCTTTAGAAAGCCATTTAACCCCCCAAATTTGAAACATTTATCTATTTTCTAATATGTTTATGATCTTATTTTTAACATTTAAGTTATTTACTCATTTGGCTTTCAGACTAAGGAGAACTGGTTTCAAGTACCAGCTTTGTCCATTACTCATTCAAGGTCTGGACAAGTTCAGTGTTTTTTGAGGCTCACTACCTCACTTTTAAAAGGATGTTGGTAGTTTCCAACTTCTAGGTTTTTATAGAGATTAATTAGATAATGCATCTATGTAGTTTAGCATACTTCCTGTTGATAGTATATAATAAATAATGAGGAGGAGGATTTATGGGTTCATACATAATACGAACGTACATAAGTACATGTAGATCATGTATGTACCCAAAAAGCTATAATTTACCAAAAACTTGTTTAAATGTAGAAATTTAATTCGTTGGGCAGTCAAGACATACACAATGTCAAACATATATGAATAAGTCTTGGAAGTAATTTCGTTACATTCAGTCCCGTTTGGAACAGAAAGGCAAATGAAGCAGTGCTCATGAACACTGGATATACAGAGAAACCTCCTGTGCATGAAAGCAACTCTGGACTTCGGAGTCTTAAGTCTTTGTTCTACTACCCTTTTTAATGGAATGATACGATAAATAATGAATGGTTAACAGTGATGGCAGATCAACAGGCAAAGATAAACACAAAAATGATACAAGACAGAGTGTTCCTGTTCAATTTCCTCCAAGTAGTTGCAGATTTAGATTGCTTCTCGGCATCCAGGCATCTGAGCTATCACCAGGAATATCTAAATTGCTTTCTCACAGGTTCTACAAAGCACTCTCTTTACTTTATCTACTCATTTTAGATGGCACCTCATTGAATTTCTCCTAGCCAATTTACTTTCTGCAAAGCTCACATTTCTCTTACAATAGAGAAATTTCTTTAGCTCTACTCTTTTAACTTTAGCTTAATAGCATGGGGGCTTTCGTTAAGTTTCACTGTCAGCAGAACAGCACAAATTTAACATTTACGTGATCCATTTCTACTAAATAGCAAAAGGAGAAAGTGTTATGCCAAGGGCAATGTGGATATTAATTTTCTCTATGGTTTATACAATTACTTGAATGCATCCCCAAAGAAAACTAATATATTGATCAAACCTAATTAGCTTTAATTTACATAAAACCATAGCATGAGTTACTAGTATGCTTTAGAAAAATAAAAGGTTTAAGTGAAAATAAGCCATGCGAATTTAGGATTCAGTCTCATCTGGCATACAAAATATCTAATGTACGAGCAACAGGAGACCAAAATTCTAATGTTCTTATAGAAAAATTATTTAATGACAAAAATAATAATAAATTCTAATTGTTTTTAAATTGCTGTTATATAATACGTTTTATATAAGTATCCATATTTAGTTTTTTCAACAAATGGAAAACTAGAAATAAAAAAAAAAATTCACCAATAATACCATCATCCAAAGATAAAGAGTAAGAGTAATACTCTGGTGATTCTTCTTCCAGACTTTCTTGTAG